>NC_066637.1:20550541-20850541 GCF_025201925.1 Gopherus flavomarginatus | reverse complement strand
AACTGGAAAATGTCACTTTCATTTCATAAGAACATGCTATAACTGGGTCAGACCAATGGTCCACCTAGACCGGTATCCTGTCTTGCAACAGTGTCCCATGCCAGATGATCCAGAGCGCAGAACAGTTTTGGAGCAATCCGTCCCTAACCTCGGGGGATTCCTGCCCCAACCTTTGACAGACAGACAAACACTTGAACAAACACAAGACGAACAGGCGTCAGGCAAGTGAGTCTAGCAACAAAGGTTCGGATACAGCGCACCCTCACCTAAACCTAGAGCCTATGGGCAGCTCCTCACCGAAGCCCAAATAGAGACAACGGTCTCTTACCTGGCTCCTGAGATCAGTGTGGAAGTGGTCAGCAGTCCTCCGGTCCGGTGGGACGTCGTGTATCCTGGACGAGCCCCCAAATTGTCGTGGAAAGAATCACCCACGCAGTGATTTTAGTTCAGAGACTCAAGCCTGAGGCCTATTTATTGATAACACACCAATGCGTTGGGGGTCGCAGCTTTGATACTGCACCCCCGATACAAAGCACATGGAGACTTTTAAAGCTTAAAACCACAGGCAAATTACACCCAATTAAATGATGATAAAATTACACACTCTTGAGCATAACAACCTTATTAGGAATTAGAGAGTGAGGGTCTTTGGGTATTTTCCATTGTCCTTTCCCAACTCTTCCTTTGTGTGGGTGCAATTTGGGTTAAGGTCTACCTTGGTACTTTCCAGCATGGTTATACCCTCGCCTTTTATGGGTATTGTCTTACCCAACTGTCCCTACCGGGCCTTAGCACACGATTGCGGGGAGCGGGGGGTCAGGAGGGCACTTAGGGCTTATTACAGATAATTACTTCACACTAGCAGTTATTATATTTTATAAGCATTAGGCACATATTGCAAATAGTTCCTGCTTCGGGGGCTTTCCATTGTTCCCCCCCACCCCCGCAGTCATGGGACACAGCCAGTTTGGTTCAGGCTTTGGGCCTGTTAGTTACAAGGTAGGCCCAGGTCAACAAACAAAGGCCTAGGCAATGGGTGGTAAGAGCCCGTTGCACCAATGGAACAAAAGAGGAGCTTGCTCATGTAGTAGTTGCTTTTCCAGACACTAACTGGAGAAAAATATTCCAAGAAGATAGAGTGGGCAGTGCAGGGCCGGTGCAACCATTTAGGCGAACTAGTTGGTTGCCTAGGGCGCCGAGATTTGGGGGCGCCAAAAAGCACCCCCAAATTGTTTTTTAAAGGTTGACCGGCCGCTGCTGCTGGGACAGAGAGGGAGTCTGAGCTGTTGGCGGCAGCCGGCATCCCAGGGTGTCCCCTGGTCAGGGCGCCTCAGCGGCAGCCCGCAGCCCAGGGGGTCCCCCGGGTCAGGGCACCGCCGCGGCAGCCCGCAGCCCAGGGGGTCCCCTGGGTCAGGGCACTGCTGCGGCAGCCCGCAGCCCAGGGGGTCCCCCGGGTCAGGGCACCGCTGTGGCAGCCCGCAGCCCAGGGGGTCCCCTGGGTCAGGGCGCCGCCGCAGCAGCCGGCAGCCCAGGGGATCCCCTGGCCCAGGGAAACCCCGTGCTGCCGGCTGCCACGGAGACACACTGACCCTGGGTCAGCGCGCACCGCCGTGGCAGCCGGCAGGCCAGGGGGTCCCCTGGGTCAGGGCGCCGCCGTGGCAGCCGGCAGGCCAGGGGGTCCCCCTGGTCAAGGTGCCGCCGCGGCAGCCAGCAGGCCACGGGTCCCCTGGATCAGGAGCCGCCGCAGCAGCCAGCAGTCCAGGGTGTCCCCCTGGTCAGGGCGCCGCCGCGGCAGCCGGCAGCCCAGGGAGTCCCCTGGGTCAGGGCGTCGCTGTGACTGCCCAGAGGTTCAGGCTGCCGGCAGCGCGCTGACCCAGGGGAATCCCTGGGCTGCTAGCAGAGGCTCAGAAATCAGAATCCCTCTCCCTTCCAGAGCAGGGGCTCCAGCCTATGCAATTTTTCTCATGGGGGGGGCGGTGGGGGCTGGGCAGAGCTGCTCAGCTCTGCTTAGCGCACGTGGTAGGAGCCCTGCCACGGCGCGACACAAGGGTTTCTGGAGGAAAGCGGGGGCTGCCCCCTGCCTCAGCCTCCACATCAGCCCCAGCGAGGGGCAGGAGAAGAAAAGAGCCTCAGCGGTGGTCTGGTGGAGTGGAGGAAGAAAGAAGACCCTGATGCTCATCTGCTGGGCAAGGTAAGCAAGTGCTTCCCCACAGCTCGGCCTCAGGCGCCTGTGCTCCTGCCCCCTTGGTCCTTGGCTGGTCCCTGCTCCTGCTCCCCTTGTATGTGGGCGGCTCGAGAGAACAGCAGCCTGCAGAGCTGAGCTGCCCCAGTGCCCCCAGGCACCCCCCTTGACCCCATCCCCCCCACATCCCTGACCCCCAGCTCCGAGCCCAGCCCCTCTGAGCTGGACACCACCCTGACCCCATCTCCCCACATCCCTGAGCCCAGCCCCTCTGAGCTGGACACCACCCTGACCCCATCTCCCCACATCCCTGAGCCCAGCCCCTGTGAGCTGGGCACCCCTGAACCCAGAACCCAGCTCCCCACCCTGCCCCGGGCAACAACAGCACCACCCCCAGGCAGCGACAGCCCATTGGTACCAACCATCACAATCACTCATCATCTGCCCATTATGTAATTGCAAATGTATACAGACCATTACGGCTTTTAATGTTTTTAAATAATGTATTTAGCGTATTTTCAAGTTATTACAAGTTAATTTTTGAATGTATTTCACTAGTTATTTTTTACATTTCCTAATACATGTTACTATAGTATTGCAAATGTTTTATGGAAGGGGCCCCCAATTTTGCTTTGCCCAAGGCCCCCTGAATCCTCTGGGCAGCCCTGTCTGAGTTTTAAGCCCTGCTGCTGTGTTTTGCCTGAAACAGGCAGGCCTAAGCCTGTGAGTGACCCCCATAGCAGCTGCCTGAAGAAGTGCTTGGGGGAATCATGCAGAAGGAGCGTGATATTTATTTGAGTTCTCTCCTCATGGAGGCTGTGCTCCACTTGGTGCAGGACACCAGTCTCAGCAGGACTTTAGGCCCAGCACCTTGCCTCAGTTTGTGGACTTGTACTGCACCCATCACCAGGCTCAGTCTGGCACCGTTACCCCTCACCAGTGCCCAAGAAGCAGTCAAAAAATTGGATGGACTGGTTAGGTTAGTTGTCGTTCTGTTGCTTGGCCAGTGTAGAGACCACTGAATGCATAATATTCCTCTGTGATGTTCTGTCCTGAGCACAATTGGCATGTTATGAGGTAGTGCCTGTGAGGGACAGGTGTCTGTTTATGTCATCCAGCCATCATGTCTTAGGTCTTCGGGGGGGAAGCTTTTCCATCCTGCTTTCATTGGATCAAAGTCAAAGATTATTTTCACGGGGAAGTTAGTAGGCATTTAGAGCAGATGAACATACCACCACAGAGAGCACTTGGCCACCATTTGAGTGTGTGTGATCTATTTAGATAGAAAATGGAATTTTTCATTCAAATTGAGTTTGTACCATTTGATGTTTTTAATCATTTGGAGGAGCATGGCTAGTTAGGCAGAATGGGTTCCGCAGCACTCCCAGTCAGATTTTGATATGAAGGAAGGACGTATACGTGACTAAAAAAGGTGTATTTCTGATTACAATCAACATTGCTTATTTTTAAGGGAAAGTCATCTTGATCTCTTAATCAATATTTACGTCAAACAGTTGATGAAATTCAAATAGTTAATTATAGTAAGTGACATGCATTCTCTATCCTTTACTTTTAATAGAGAACAAGAAAAAGGACTGATAGGAATAAAATTTCATTTTTTTTCGTTTACAGTTGATGCAGCCTCATGGCAGATAAAAAAAAAAGGTCTGGGGTACAATTTCGTGACCGTGTATTGTGTATAATGTATGTGATTTGGGGGGAGCGGGGGCGCAAGATGGAAGTTTCGCCTAGGGAGCAAAATATCCTTGCACCTGCCCTGGTGGGCAGCAGTGAGCAGACTCCAGTTTAGGATTAAACAACTTGTGATTCAAGTCCCAGTGAGTTCTCAGTGTAAAAAGCAGCAGCAATGGCACTTCCTGTGATCTAAGATGAGTCCTGTAACCCCCGCATTTCTGAATTATTATTAGGGCTGTCAAGCGATTAAAAAACCAATCACGATTAATCGTGTGATTAAAAAATTGAATCACGATTAATCGTGTGATTAATCTCGCTGTTAAACAACAATAGAATATCATTTACTTTAACTATTTTTGGATGTTTACTACATTTGCAAATATATTAATTTCAGTTACAACACAGACTATAAAGTGTACATTGCTCACTTTGTATTTATTTTTTATTACAAATATTTGCACAGTAAAAAACAAAAAAAATGTATTTTTCAATTCACATCATACAAGTACTGTAGTGCAATCTCTTTACCATGAAAGTTGAACTTACAAATGTAGAATTATGTACAAAAAAAGACTCAAAAATAAAAAAACTTAAAAGTTTAAAGCAGTGGTCCCCAACCTTTTTCGTCTGGCAGGCACCAGACGAAGGACCGTGGCGGCGGTTGAACATCGGCTGAAATGCCGCTGATATTTGGTGGCATTTCGGTGGCAACGCCTCCGGATAACACCGCTTGTGGGTGGCAAGTGGCATCATCCAGAGATATTGCTGCCGAAATGCTGCTGAATTTTGGTGGCATTTTGGCGGATGCTCGACCGCTGGTCAGGTCGAGGGCACATTTAGATGCCCCCATGGGCGCCATGGCACCACGTTGGGGACCCCTGCTTTAGAGCCTACAAGTCCACTCAGTCCTACTTCTTGGTCAGCCAATCACTCATACAAGCAAGGTTGGTTACATTTGCAGAACATAATGCTGCCTGCTTCCTGTTTACAATGTCACCTGAAAGTCAGAAAAGGTGTTTGCTTGGCACTGTTGTAGCCAGCTGTCATAAACAGATAAGTAAGAGTTAATAGAACAGAAGTACTTCATATCTCTTTTGTCTGTAAAGGGTTAACAAGATCAGTGAGTCTGGCTGTCACCTGACTGGAGGACCAATCGGGACAGGATACTTTCAGATCTTGAGGGAGGGAAGTTGGTGTGTGTGCTGTTAGAATTTGGTTGTTGTTCTCTCTGGGTTCTGAGAGTGACCAGACGTGCAACCAGGTTTCTCTCCATTCTCCCTGATACAGGTTCTTATAGATTCAAAATAGTAAGTACTAGGTGATAAGGCGAGTTAGGCTTATGTTTGTTTTCTTTATTTGCAAATGTGTATTTGGCTGAAAGGAGTTCAAATTTGTATTTTGCTGAAAGGATTGTAATTTGTACTTGCAGCAAAGAATCTTGTGGCACCTTCACCCACGAAAGCTCATGCTCCAAAACGTCTGTTAGTCTATAAGGTGCCACAGGATTCTTTGCTGCTTTTACAGATCCAGACTAACACGGCTACCCCTCTGATACTTAATTTGTACTTGTATACTTAGGCTGGGAGGGTATTCCCAGTGTCTATAGCTGAAAGACCCTGTAACATATTCCATCTTGTTTACAAAGATAATTTTTACTGTTTTTTCTTTCTTTAATTAAAAGCTTTTCTTGTTCAAGAACCTGATTGTTTTTTTATTCTGGTGAGACTCCAGGGGACTGGGTCTGGATTCACCAGGGAATTGGTGGGGAGAAAGGAGGGAAGGGGGAGAGAAAGGTTAATTTTCTCTTTGTGTCAGGATTACTTTCTCTCTCAGGGAGAGTCTGGGAGGGGGAGAGAGAAGGAGTGGGGAAGGTGAATTTTCCTCTCTGTTTTAAAATTCAAGGAGTTTGAATCACAGTGATCTTCCAGGGTAACCCAGGGAGGGGAAGCCTGGGAGAGGCAACGGTGAGGGAAAGGGTTTACTTTCCTTGTGTTAAGATCTAGAGGGACTAGGTCTTAGGGGTCCCCGGGCAAGGTTTTGGGGGGACCAGAGTGTACCAGGCACTGGAATTCCTGGTTGGTGACAATGCTACAAGTACTAAGCTGGTAATTGAGCTTAGAGGAATTCATGCTGGTACCCCATCTTTTTGACGCTAAGGTTCAGAGTGGGGAATTATACCATGACACCAGCGTTGCAAGATATTTATGTGACAGATGTGCTAAAGATTCATATGTCCCTTCATGCTTCTACCACCATTCCAGAGGACATGCTTCCATGCTGATGATAGGTTCTACTTGATAATGATCCAAAGCAGAGTGGACCAACATATGTTCATTTTCATCATCTGAGTCAGATGCCACCAGCAGGTTTATTTTAACTAATAATGGAGATATCCTATCTCCTAGAACTGGAAGGGACCTTGAAAGGTCATTGAGTCCAGCCCCTTGCCTCCACTAGCAGGACCAAGTACTGATTTTTGCCCTGCATCCCTAAGTGGCCCCCTCAAGGATTGAGCTAACAACCGTGGGTTTAGCAGACCAATGCTCAAACCACTGAGCTATCCTTCCCCCTTTTTTGTTGGTTTGGGTTCTGTAATTTCCACATCAGAGTGTTGCTCTATTAAGACTTCTAAAAGTATGCTCCGCACCTCGTCCCTCACAGATTTTGGACGGCATTTCAGATTCTTAAACCTTGGGTCAAGTGCTGTAGCTATTTTTAGAAATCTCACATCGATACCTTCTTGCATAAATCTGCTGTGAAAGTGTTCTTAAAACGAACATGTGCTGCGTCATCATCCGAGACTGCTATAACATAAAATATATGCAGAATGTAAGTAAAACAGAGCAGGAGACATACAATTCTCCCGCCAAGGAGTCACAAATTTAATTGATGCATTATTTTTGTAATGAGCATCATCAGCGTGGAAGCATGTCCTCTGGAATGGGGGCCAAAGCATGGAAGGGGCATATGAATGTTTAGCATATCTGGCGTGTAAATACCTTGCATCTCCAGCTACAAAAGTGCTATGCAAATGCCTATTGTCACTTTCAGGTGACATTGTAAATAAGAAGCAGGCAGCAGTATCTCCTGTCAATGTTAACAAACTTATTAGTCTTAGAGATTGGCAGAATAAGAAGTAGGACTGAGTGGACTTGTAGGCTGTAAAGTTTTACATTGTTTTGGTTTTGAGTGCAGTTATGTAACCAAAAAAAATCTGCATTTGTCAGTTACATTTTCACGATAAAGAGATTGCACTACAGTGCTTGTATGATGTGAACTGAAAAATACTATTTTGTTTGTTTATCTTTTTTACAGTGCAAATATTTGTAATAAAATATAATAATGTAAAGTGAGTACTGTGCACTTTGTATTCTGTGTTGTAATTGAAATCAATATTAAAAATGTAGAAAAACATCAAAAAATATTTAATACATTTCAATTGGTATTCTACTGTTATAAGTGCAATTAATTTTTTTTAGTTAATTGCGTGAGTTAACTGTGATTAATTGACAGCCCTGATTATTATTGTTAAATATGAGATTCCCTCTGAGTGTCCTTTAGGGGGCAGATGACTGGCTGTCTGTGGCAGCTTTAGGTGATCAACTCTATTCCCTACAAAGGAAATGCCCTTTGGGGGCAAGTTTTGAAAGTAATGCAGTGCCCAGTGCTGCCTGAGGCTTGAGATGCCAGAGCCCATGGGCTATATCTTCAGGGCCTCCTGCTACACAGGGAATAGAGACAAAGTGGGAGGGCTAAGGCCCTTATAGGGAACCTGAAGGAATTCTTCCTTGGGAAAGTATTTCTGTACATGCTCCCTGGTGTCAGCTGATGCATTCCCATGACCAGCCCATAGGGCTTTTTGCCTGATTTCCTGGTGGCTGAGTCCAGGCTTGCCAGTGGAAGCTGATTGCCTCAGGAAACTGCTCAGCCTCTGCAGAGCTTGTAGTGAGGTTCTGCCACATCAGATTTGTGCTATGGCAGCTGGTTTCTGTCCTTTGCTCAGGCCAGGCATGAAACACTGTCTTCAGTGACTACAGATTGGAATGATCCCAGGAATGCCCTCTCTGGATTCCCTGGAAGGCTCCGCACAGCCAATCTCAGGAGGCAGAAGGTCGCAAAGGTGTGGAGGTGGAACTGTGTGCAGCATTCACAGATGGCACGTACAGATGCTCATTGCTAAATATGGCCAGGAGCACAGTCTCAGGGCCGGAATGGAGAGAACAGATTGGACAAGCATATGCAAACTGACACAAAATATTTCCATTAATGCTGTATAGTGCCAGCACATTCCTCCATCACACGATGTAACCCCAGTGAAACTGCGTTACATGTGCCCTAATAATTCTCATTACTATCCTGCTTAGAAAATATTGCTCCTCAGAGACGGAACTGGGAATAGCTTCTGATCCTAAACCCTGTCTACATTAGGGGGATTGTCAGACAGTTCCCACCTTGCTAACATTGTCACAGTTCCAATGTTGGCAACCCTGCAGATGCTATGCCATTTTAAAGACCTTGTCGCTTACAGCTGCTCAGAATAGAGCAGGGACAGATTAAGAAATAGATACTATGGCTGTGCCTAGGAACTAGCTTCTGGAGTCACATTCTGTGTGTGTGTGTGTGTGTGTGTGTGTGTGTGTGTGTGTGTGTGTGTGTGTGTGTTTCTAGCCCTCATGGACTCAAAGAAAAGCTTGAAAATGTGAACTGAGTATAAGTGATGCCTGCCTGAGTTTGCAGAGAGCCTGAAACAGTAGCCCAACAATATCTGTGAACAGTTCCATTCATCTTAATTCTGAAGCTTGCCACCATTTCACAGAGGGCTGGGGCCATGACCTCAGATTACCTTAACTAAACTTAAAGGTTACAAGTAAAACAAAAGCCTTTGGGGTTAGCACAGAGGAGTCCACAAGCCATAAAGAAATAAAAAGAAATAAACCTAACCACTTCTTCCTAGACATTTCCTGATCTACTTACATATCTGGGGGTTTCAGGTGAGTAGTTTCTAGGTATGATTCAGATGATTTTTCATACCTGGCCCCAAGCTTTTTACAGCATAGTTTCAGCCCTCTCTGCTTCTCCCCAGAAACAACAGACAGACAAAGGAGAAGTTTTTACCCAATTTTAAAAAGTTCTAGCCTTCCCATTGGCTCTTTTGGTCAGGTGCCCACTCCCTCCCTTTTACCTATGCAGGGAGACTTGTTAACCCTTTATAGCTAAAGACAACAACTACTAAGAGGGATTTTATAGCTAACTCGCTGGCTGGATGTGCTTAAAAGGGAGCTACTCCCCTCCTTTCATTTGTCACAGGGACATTGTCCTATTCCTGTATATTGTGTGCCCCAACCAATATTAGTGCCCCATTGGGCTGGGCAGAGCAAGAGGCAGTCCCTGATGCAGAGATCTTCCGGTCAGAATAGGGAAGACAGATAAGGGATCGGAGAGGAAATGGAGGCAGAGAGACTAGCCTGCCGAGGCCTGGAAGGCAGTGCAGATGCTGCCAGAGGCTGGGGGTTTCAGGGAGCTGCTTCGAGCTATGGGCAGGTGGGGTGAGATGCCTCACAGCGCTGAGTCCCCCGGAAAGCATCACACTGGGCTGCCATCATCACACAGACCCTGTAATGCCTGACTGCCAATAACAATGGCTATTTGGTAAGTGACTGACTGTGGGTGGCCTAGTGTCCTCAGACACTGGGGACCAGCAGCATGGGAATGCTGGGATAAAACAGCTTTTTTTATGGGATTCTCCAACTGCAGAAACAGGAAATGCTAGAGGTCTCCCAGGGAGCTGCTCCCACAGGGACATCCCCAGCCTGCATCCCGGCCCAAAGAGCAGCTGAACCTCCAAGCCTGCATAAAATTCTCTCGTTTCTATGGCGCTTGTACTGAAGTGACTGGCAGGAGTGGAATTGGCCCCTACAGCCATGATCCCCTAGGAAATGAGAAGCACCAGGCTGTTTCCTGCCACTGTGCACAGTAACAGCGATGAGGCAATGGGCTGCTCGGGACAGAGCAACCCCTTGTGCCTCCAGACTCCTGCCTCTTTATTAAATTGTTCTGCCCTGGTGGAGCTCGGGCAGGACACTGCCTTTGATCCTGAAGGACGGGTCTCATTCTCAGCCATTGGGCCAGGCAAGGGAAGACCAGTGAGTAATGGGCAGTGACAGCTTGCCCTGTTCCAAGGCAAATCCTCCATTTGCAAACAAAGGGAGACTGATGCTTTGCTAATGAGGGTTAATGAGCGTGAGAGTCCCACAGCAGAGGCTGCTCAGGGAAATAAGGAGGTGTAAAGGAGACAAACTCTCCTGGCAGCAATAACTGCCTCAGCTGTACAGAAAGCAAGGGCCAGGGCTCTGAACAAGGGCAGCACTATATGCTCCTCAGGACAGGCCCGTCTGGACGGTGCACTGACCCCCACACACTGATTCTGTGGGCTGAGTAATGACTTCCCCTCACCTCCTGATTATGGTGACTCAGCTTCCAGCTCTTAAAGCGGGCTTGCTGGCTGAGGGCCTCCATTAAGCCCTGGCCCTGGTGCATGACCCTGCATTGAGCTGCCATCATGGCAGGTGGACCCTGAGCTTCAACCATGGGGTGTTTGCCTTTGTGTCCTGGTAGATTTGCTCCGAAGGCCTAAAACCCAGCACCAAGAGGGCCCAGCCACCACCCTGGGCATAATGGGATGCAGAACTCAGCTGAGGCCTCTACCACAGTGTAAGTCGTAACTCATTCATCAGACCCCCCTGTGTAATGGGTTCTGCTGCCCAAGACTCCCTGAACCCTGCCCAAACCTCTCAAGAACTGTTGTGCATTCTTGGGCCAGGGGGAAGGGTGATGCCTTGGGACATCTCCCCCACATACAGCTGTCCTTCCCACCCGCACTGCTCAGCTCTCCCCTGCATTCTGAGAGCCAGGCCATGGCTCCATAGAATCATAGAATCTCAGAGTTGGAAGGGACCCCAGGAGGTATCTAGTCCAACCCCCTGCTCAAAGCAGGACCAACCCCAACTAAATCATCCCAGCCAGGGCTTTGTCAAGCCTGACCTTAAAAACCTCTAAGGAAGGAGATTCCACCACCTCCCTAGGTAACCCATTCCAGTGCTTCACCACTCTCCAAGTGAAAACGTTTTTCCTAATATCCAACCTAAACCTCCCCCAGTGCAACTTGAGACCATTACTCCTTGTTCTGTCATCTGCCACCACTGAGAACAGTCTAGAGCCATCCTCTTTGGAACCCCCTTTCAGGTAGCTGAAAGCAGCTATCAAATCCCCCCTCATTCTTCTCTTCTGCAGACTAAACAATCCCAGTTCCCTCAGCCTCTCCTCATAAGTCATGTGCTCCAGCCCCCTAATCATTTTTGTTGCCCTCCGCTGGACTCTTTCCAATTTTTCCACATCCTTCTTGTAGTGTGGGGCCCAAAACTAGACAGAGTGCTCCAGATGAGGCCTCACCAATGTCGAATAGAGGGGAATGATCACGTCCCTCGATCTGATGGCAATGCCCCTACTTATGCAAAAAGAACAGGAGTACTTGTGGCACCTTAGAGACTAACAAATTTATTTGAGCATAAGCTCTCATGGGCTACAGCCCACTTCATCAGATGCACAAAATGCAGCCCAAAATGCCATTAGCCTTCTTGGCAACAAGGGCACAGTCAACTCATATCCAGCTTCTCGTCCACTGTAACCCCTAGGTCCTTTCCTACAATGCAGTGTAACAACATTTGAAACATGGCAAGGACATGGACTTTATTGGGACTGAAATCAGCCATCAACCTGTGGTACAGTGTGACCTAGTGACCAGGAATGGATTAAAGCAGGCGTCGGCAACCTTCCAGAAGTGCTGTGCTGAGTCTCTATTTATTCACTCTGATTTAAGGTTTCGTGTGCCAGTAATACATTTTAACGTTTTTAGAAGGTCTCTTTCTATAAGTCTACAATATATAACTAAACTATTGTTGTATGTAAAGTAAATGAGGTTTTAAAAATGTTTTAGAAGCTTCATTTAAAATTAAATTAAAATGCAGATCTCATCAGTTTAGTGTGATCCTTGCCCTTGCTTTTCCTTGCTGAGTTTTCCAGTGTCTGGCTCGGATTTGGATACTTTCAGCTGCACACAGGCTTCTGAGTGATCACTTGTTAAGTGGCTCTGAGAGGGACAGAGGATAGATTTCATGTGTGAAAATACCTGTTCACACAGGTACATGAATCCAAATGCTGAAACATTGCAAACACAATTTTCTTCAAATAGTTAAATTTCACTGGCAGAGACATCCAGCAGGTCAGAACAGAGGCCCCATGATCTCTCTCGGTAGCTTCAAGTGCACTCCGCAGATCTCCAAACTTTGATGCCCACAATTCTGAGCTTTTTAACTGAATGAGCTGCATTTCAAAAACTTCAACACCCATCCACTGAAATACAGACAAATCCAAGTCGCTTTTGTTGAACTTCTCAGGTTTAATTAGAAAAGAAATCATTGGGCCAAATCACTGGAAATCTTGAAATCTGTCAGAAAATTCTGATTCCAGTAGTTACATGTACATTCTAATCTCATTGTCAAACACAGTGCGCTGTTCCACGTGGCGTGATAGTGATGTAAGCAGCAAATCAGGACTTAAAAATATCCCAGGACAGTGGCGCTTAAACAATTTTTAAGATGGGGGTACTGAGCTGCACCCCCTCTTGCCCTGTCTGAACCCCTCCCTGCCCCAGGCTGGGGCCAGTGGCCCACAGCAAGGGGCGGCTGCAGAGCCCTGGGCTGGCAGCTGGGACCCCAGCCTGGCAGCAGAGCCCCCCAGACCGGTGGCCGGGACCCGGGGCTGGCAGCAGGCTGAACGGGGCTGGCAGTTGGAACCCTAGGCCACCAGCGGAGCCCCCAGGACCGGTGGCCAGGACCAGGGCAGCGTGAGTCCCACTGAAAATCAGCTTGCATGCCACCTTTGGCATGCCACCTTTGGCATGTGTGCCATAGGTTGCCTACCCCTGGATTAAGGCAATGTGGGAGGGCTCATTGCGGTTGCCCAGGTTCCATGGCCTCCTCCCTCATTGGGGGTGACAGATGTCCAGTAAGATGTATGAGGTAGTATACCTCTCAGAGTAATTGTTTTAGGCTGTCTGCAGACTCAGGCAGACGCCACTGCATTAGTTACACTCACAGTTCCAAACTTTTCTGCATGACCATAAGAGTCAAAGACTGATGGAATCACATGGCTCTGGATCTGGGGTCCTGAGCACGTGTCTATAGTGTCTGTGGCTTAATCCAGCTCTGCTGGTGACTTCACTCAGAGATCAGAAGAGAAATAGTAAGTGAAATTACCTGACCTAACTATGAAATCTTCATTTTTGTACTCCCATGAGCTTCAGGCTGTGGCTGGGGAGCAGAGGCAGAGTGAACAGTCTAGATTCATGTGACTGCGTTGACTTGAAAGCCAAGTCTGTTCTTCTCTCTGCTCTCCTGTAAATCACCAGAGCCAGGGCAGAGGTGTTTTGGAAAATGATTCTGAAATGCTTTTGGAATGAGGAGCTTGAAGATTTGCTACATCTGGAAGAAGAAAGTTATTTGGAGGCATGAGAAGCCCAGCGACAGCAGATCCCTTAGTGCAGAATGTCACTTCTTGAGCCATTCCCCCAATGCTGAGCAAGGAGCAATTAATCCACACTCAGATCTCTTGCACGCAGTTGTTTGAGATCCTCCTGCATTCTAGCCAGGGCCGGCTCCAGGCCCCAGCACACCAAGCGCATGCTTGGGGCGGCATGCCGTGGGGGGCGCTCTGCCGGTTGCCAGGAGGGCGGCAGGCAGGGTGCCTTCGGCGGCATGCCTGCGGAGGGTCCACTGGTCCTGTAGCTCCAGTGGACCTCCCACAGACACGCCTGTGGGAGGTCCACCAGAGCCACGGGACCAGCGACCGGCAGAGCGCCCCACGTGGCATGCCACCGTGCTTGGGACAGCAAAATGTCTAGAGCCACCCCTGTGTGGGGAGTAGTTCCAGAGCATCACCGAGGGACTCTGTGACAACCCCAGTTCCCTAAATGGCCCCTCATGGATTGAACTCACAACCCTGGGTTTAGCAGGCCAGTGCTCAAACTATTGATTTGAATTGGAGCAGCTGAGGAAGGCTACCTAGGCAGTTGTTTTAGGAAAGGGAGCTCTCTCCAGGGAGACCCTGTGGCCTGTGGTTGCTGCAGGCTTGTGGAACAGACTGGAAAGAAGGGTTAAGGTTGCCAGTAAGAGCCCCAGGAGAACTGTTAGAGTCCCTGGGACAGGGAGACAGTGAGGAACTCCGATCAGTAAGGCCAGGAAAAGGGCTGGTGTCTGCCTCGAGAGCAGAGATGCCTGGCTCCTGGGAAAGGAGGGGGAAGGAGAGAACGCCCCTGGAGAGGGGCAAGCCATGAAGAGTCTAGCTCTCTGAGCCAAAGGCACCCTGCCTGCCGCCCTCCCAGCAACAAGAGACTCAACCCCAGCCCAGGGCTGAGTCTGAGCAACAGGAAAGGCTGCTGACAGCTCACAGATGAGAAGAGGCAAGAAGATGATGACACTGGTAAGGAGGAAACTGATGCTTGGGACTATCTTTTTATGCTGGCTTATCGGTTAATATTGATCAATAAAGTCTCTCCTGGAAAAGGGATTCTTGGAGGCAAAATCTGAGTTGGGTCTGATTTATAGAGCTAGAAGGGGAAACTGAGGCACAGCCCAGGGTGTGGACTTGTGACAGGGCGCATCTGAAATGCCCAGCAGCACAGGAGGTGTTCTGCCCTGGTGGCACCTGGTCCATCTAGCTGGCCACTCCTCAAGACCATCCAGCAATAGGAAAAGCATCCTGACTTAGGCTACGTCTTCACTGACAACTCGTGTAGTTGTGGCAGAGCATTGGGAGAGCTCTCCCAGCACTCCAAAAACCCCACCTCCACGAGGGGCTTAGCTCCCAGCGCTAGTGCACTGCCTACACTGGTGCTTTGCAGCTGAAACTTGCAGCACTGAGGGAGGTGTTTTTTCACCTCCCTGAGCGAGAAAGTTGCAGCGCTGTAAAGTGCCAGTGTAGACAACCCTCAGGATTTGCTGAACTCCGTGCACCTGCCCCTTTAATGGCCAAAGCTGCGGGGCAGGAGCTGTCCCACCTGTGAGACAGCAGCATTTGTCCCCCTGCAAGTGACCTGCCACTGTGCTGGCCCAGCTGGCCTGGTTTGGTGATGGGGATGGTGCTGGGCAAAGCGAAGCATCTCCCTGGCAAGCTGCCAAGCTAAGTTTCTCCCTCAATACGTAAAGGTCCTTAGTGCCAAGCCATCAGCCTGGTATCTGTCAGATCGGCAGGGGCCTGGGAAGAAACATGATTAACAATGAGGGGAGGAGACCTCACCATGGTGCCCCCTCCTCTCCCTTATTTTTAATTACTTTGGATTTAACGAATTCTTGGCAGGGTCACTCAGGCCCCTTCGCACACCTTGGGCCCCATAATCCCCTGAATGAGGCTCCTTGGGAGCAAGGTCAATGTTGGTGCCACTCTCCTTTGGGGTGGCTCGGGGGACGGCTTTCCCACTCTGGGCAAGCACAAAACAGACCTCGGCGAGAACTACATAGCCTGAGAAACACAACAAACACACCAGCCTGCATTGTCTCACCAGGTCCGACTGCAACTGCAAGCACCATGCAGAGATCCTCTGTCATTAACACCCGCTGGAATCATCATCCTCCTGGTCGTGTTTTCCCCAGCACTGTGTCTTGGCAGGTGTTGCATGCTGAAGACTGAGAGGGAGCCGGGTGAGTACCAGCTGTAGGGGGGACAGGACCCAAGTATTGTAATAACACTGCCAGGGCACTGAGAGGTGCTGGCTAAGCAGTGACATTTGCTTTGCCTGTAAGGGTTACAGTCAGCGTGACCCCTACCCAGCATGGCTGGCCTCCTGCCTGCCTCCTGGCGCCTGGCCCTGCCTACAAGGGTGCGCTGGAGCGAAGCAGGAAGGGGCTGCCCCAGCCACCTGTCCACCCAGGCCAGCTGTATTCTGGCCCAGAGTTTGCATGGAGATGCTGTTGGGAGGAGATCTGCCAGCGGAATGTATCTGGTGTGGCCGTTGGCTGAGGGGATCAGCAGCACAGTGCCCTCCGAGTGGGGCTGGGTTTCTTTGACCGCAGTGGGAGCCGCAGTGCTCAGCCCCTCTGAAAGCCAGGCCATGCTGCAGAGAACTTCTCCAGGCTGCAGTCAGCCCTGCAGACCTGGGCACATGGAAGTGCACAAGTGGCCAACGGAGATGGCTAGATGCTGCTGTAACCCAGACCCAGTGACTTGGCCCCATCACCCCCCTGCCTGCAGACTCCAGCCCCGACTGGCAGTGTCACCTGGAGCAGCTGCTCTGCACCTGAGTGACTGAATCTTCCAGCCTCGTCTCCGCAGCCATCTCGTTCCTCTGGCCGGTCTCCCATCTAACAACGGCCAGACCCGCTAGTGCTCTGGCCATGGGACTGAGAGCCAGGAGCCCCCAGAGCATGGGGACAAGACCCACTGGCAGGTGCTCGTGAGGTTCAAGGGAACAATGCTAGGGGAAGGCCCTGCCCTGCTGGAGGGCAGGTGTGCTGGGGGGCAGAGAGGAGGAATGTTCCCCGTACACTTGCACTAGGAGGGGGCACTGGATAACATGCCCACTGGGGCTGGGGTCTGCTGGCTTGCAACTGGCAAGGCCCAGTGTGTGTGTTGCACTCAGCAGGTGCTAAATGAGCAAACGTGATCTGCAGTGTCCCCTAAGCCAGCCGGATGGCTCTCACACTCCCTTCGTACATCTTCACTATGAGCTGGGGCTGTGGTTCCTAGCATCAGTGCACACAGCACTAGCATGGGTAGCGGCAGCGGAGGTGTGGCTGAGTACAGACCCACCTGTTTCAGGCAGGTTTCACCCCCAGCTCATAGTGCAGACATAACCTTGGAAGCCAGCTTCACCCTGCCTCCTGCCCTCACTCCCCCATGTCTACGTCTGCCCAATGTATCCACACAGGCAGCCAAATACAGCCTCTGCAGTTGGCCTGACTGCAGAGCCATAACTAGGGATTTTTGCACCCGAGACAAGGGACAGGGGTGGCAGGTCCGGCTCTTCGGTGGCAGGTCCTCTTGGAGGGAAGGACATGCCGCCAAATTGCCACTGTTCTTTGGCAGCAATTTGGCAGCAGGTCTTTCCCTCCAAGAGGGACTGAGGGATCCCGCTGCCAAATTTCCACCCAAGAGCTGGACGTGCCGCCCCTCTCCCTTGCAGACGACAGGCAGCAATTCGGTGGCGGGTCCCTCAATCACTCTTGGAGGGAAGGACTTGTCGCTGAATTGCTGCCAAATGAGAGACTTTCTGCGCCCCTCACCTTGTGTGCCCGAGGCAAGTACCTCGCTCGCCTTGCCCTCGTTACAGCACTGCCTGACTGTGCCATCAGCGTGTTAACGGTCAGGAGGAGCTGCACTCTGTGCACACCTCAGGTGTCAGGCCCCCTTCCTCTCCCAGAGTGGAAGAATTACACACTTCTCCAGCTCGAGACCGGACTGCAGCACCCTGTGAATCCACCGTGCTCACCCTGCAGGTCTGACTGCATTCAGACAAGCCTGGTTCTTCCCTTTGGGAGTCGGTGATCAGCATTGTATAAAGTGACCCACCAGCCTTCTTAAACCAAAGTATTGTTCACGTCACAGTAGGGATAAAGCTAGTAAAAGGATGGCATCCTAGAAAAAGGATGGCAAAACCACAATCTATCTAGGATCACCTAGGCAGGCCTAGCTTATTCAGACACCCAGCAGGTACCTGTGTCTTAGTCTGGTTCCCCTGATCAGCTGCCCCCTCTCTTGAGAGACCCCTTTTAAAGCCAGACAGTCTTTTTGATCTCCAGTGTGTGCTGGCCTCTTCCTGTATTGGCTGTCTCTCTTCACAACCGTCACCTCTTCGTGGCGAAGGAGCTTATCGCAAGCTCTGTGTTTCCTTCCTGCTTATTTCCCCTTACAGCCCCTCATACAGTAACATCCCAATACCCGGCTCAACATACAGTATTAGTAAATTAGTACAGGGACACGCCGCATCCACAATGCCCACAATCACACAAACTACAATGGCCTTTATGTGACCTGGTGTGATTGGGGTCATGACTAATGGGGTGGGGCACTCTGTCCCCATCCTCCATCCATCTGATACCCCCGGGCTGGCAGTCTGCATTTTCAGAACAGCTTGGATATTTTGTCTGAGCTTTGAAGAATGACTCTGAACTGCTGGATTTCATCCACTCTTTGTGTAATGCTCGTAAGTTACACACCCTGTTGTTATCACATCATACCATCTTGCTAGGGAAAAATCAGATGCAAGTAAACTATGGATTGAGACACGCATCTTCTTATGTCATGCACATGACCATGAGTCAGACTGAAATACCTTTATTCTTTGGCCTAAAAACTACATGCCTTAAATTCCTTATCGGTAAATGTAACAGATGAAGACAGACGCCTTTGCAGTTAGGTGTGTAGGTGGTTGAGGGTGCAAAAAATGTTTTCCTTTATATTCCTGTGTGATTCACACAGTGGGCACCAGTTTCATAACTGGGTATCTAATGCAGGCTATTGAATACATATAGATGCACCTAAAGTGGGGAGGGATAGCTCAGTGGTTTGAGCTTTGGCCTGCTAAACCCAGAGTTGTGAGTTCAGTCTTTGAAGGGGCCACTTAGGGATCTGGGGTAAAATCAGTACTTGGTCCTGCTAGTGAAGGCAGGGGACTGGACTCAATGACCTTTCAGGGTCCCTTCCAGCTCTAGGAGATTGGTATAGCTCCTATTATTAAATAAAAATGTGTTTCCACAAACTCTCTTGTGTATGGTTTCACATGAGAACGTTCCCCAGGATCAGGAAAAAGGGTTGCAATCCATGGGGTAATATATTCCTATGGAGTAACTGAACACACTCTGCTCCTGGCTTTGATTTGGGATGCACCTTTCCTTGTTGTCTCACATGGATGCGGAAACAGAGAGCCCAGTGTGGCACATTCATTGCCTGAGGGGTTACAAATCTTCAGCCAATGTTCACTCAATATTATTAGCTCCAACCCAGCAGCTGGCAACCCAAGGAGCTCATTGCTCTGCTTGTCGGCTGTTAAGGAACAAAGGGAATAGCAGCCTTGTCTGATCAATCTAAATTGTATCTACACGAATGCCTCCAATAGATTAATGCCAAGTTATTGATAAAGCCCTTCCCAAGAGTAACGATCATCTGATTGTTTCCTCCAGGCCATTTTACTAGGCTCAGGCAACAACAAGGCTCCTGGAATCCATCCTGTGTGGACTTCAGTTCTAGAGGATCCTCAGCATTCCCCTCTTAGCCAGGTTGCACACCCTGGCCTTTGCATGCTGCCCTTACTACTGCATAACCAGGGAGAGGAAACACTTAGGCAGACTTTTCCCTGACTGCCAGCACTGGGGATGTCTAGGGGTGATTACAGCCTCCCTACTCTGGTCTAGCTGTGTGAAGAGCAGCATTTCATTTGCAAGGGTGGCTGCACCATTTGTATTTGTTTTTTGCTCTGTGTGGCACATTACCCTAGGAACCTCTTTCACCAGCACCCCCTGTGAAGGCTACATTGTGCCTTTAAGGCACACCCTCATGCTGGGGTGGTGCAGAGGTGGATTCATTGCAGGACCCAGTGTGCCTGAGCCAGTGGAATCCCACCTGTGGCTCTCAGCTAGTCCACGCTGCAGTGGGAGCTCAACCACACTTAGGCCATGGCTACACTGGCGCTTTACAGCGCTGCAACTTTCACGCTCAGGAGTGTGAAAAAAACACCCCCTTGAGTGCTGCAAGATTCAGCGCTGTAAAGCCTCAGTGCAAACAGTGCCGCAGCGCTGGGAGCGCGGCTCCCAGCGCTGCAAGCTACACCCGTAGAGGATGTGGAGTACGTGCAGCGCTGGGAGAGCTCTCTCCCAGCGCTGGCGCTCCGACCACACTCACACTTCAAAGCGCTGCCGCGGCAGCGCTTTGAAGTGCAAATGTAGCCATACCCTTACAGTGGGAGCAGCATATATATTCCTCATTATCCTGGGTACAGGGTAAATACCTCATTGCAGCTAGTGGGCATAACAGCCATGCTTCATTCAGCATAGATGTGAAATTAATTCAGCTCCATTATAGAACAGAGAGCTGAAACAAGAGCAGCCACTCCCCAAACACAGGCCGATCAGGAATATGAGCCGTGTGGGTGGAGGGATTAACAGGGGGCTGAATACAAACACGGGGATGGGAGCATTGTTTGTGTGGAGCTATGTGTCAGACAGACAGAGACAGAGAAGCCACAGAAGCAGACAGAGGAGCAGCAAAGTAATATCACAGACAGCCAAAGAAGCATGGGCTGTGTGACCCTGAGAGAGAAAGCTTTTGGGTTAAGTGCTGGCTGGAAAGGGGCATGGAACTGTGAGCAAAGAACCTGTCTCCTGTTGTTTGATGCCTCCTGTGTTCAGGAAAACAGGACATTGTAGGTTCTTTGTAAATATACAGGATTGCATCAAAGAAATACTTGACTCCCTCATCCATTTCTTCTCCTAATGCAAACAACCTGCAAGGCCCTGACCATTGGCTAACCCCTTGGGCCGAAGGGGTAACAGCCTCTGCACCCAACCAGGTGGACCTATCTCCACCAGCCTCTCCTAACCTCTTGGGGTGGCTCGAGCTGGTGGCAGTACCTGCCCTCCTGAGTCACGCTCTGTGTGTGGGAGGAAATGAAGGCTTCTGGTATCCTCTTCCACCCTTGTGCAGGGCTAGTCACTGTCTCCCTGTCCCAGGGACTCTAACAGTTCTCCTGGGGCTCATACTGGCAACCTTAACCATTCTTCCCAGCCTGTTCCACAAGCCTGCAGGGCTAGTCGCAATATGAGGCAAGCCACTTGTTCTGCCCATCAGGCTCTGTGTATTACTGCCTCTAACCTCCTTGCTCAGATCCAGGGCTGGCTCCAGGCTCCAGTTCAGCAAGCAGGTGCTTGGGGTGGCCAAGGAGAAGGAGTGGCCCTTCAGGCTTTTTGGGGGCAATTTGGCGGCGGGTCTTTTGGTCCCTCTCAGAGGGAAGGACCTGCTGCCGAATTGCCGTGAAGAAGAAAGTGGCACAGTGGAGCTCACGATGGCAGCTTTTATTTATTTATTTATTTATTTATTTATTCTTCCGCAGCTTGAGATGGCAAAAACCCTGAAGCTGGCCCTGCTCAGATCCTCCCCTTCTAATTCATTACACTTCTTCCTTAACTCGCCGACGTTCTCCCCTTCAACACTGAGACCTTCTCCTTCTCACTGGGGTCAGGTAGCGCACCCAGCAGTGCTGGGCCACTGGGCGGGATGCAGGGGTCCCTGGGGGAGGGCCTCTGGCCTTGGCTATGCAGGAGGTTGGGTCTAGATGGTCCAGTCTGGCTTTGGTATCTCTGGATCCTGTTAAAGTTCGGTTTCTGCAGAGACCTCTCTCTCTCTCTAGTCTATTGTGTTCCAGCTACTGGGCGCACCTTGGACCAACACTCTGCGATTCAATGCTGGGAGGTACCTGACTGTGAGCATTATGGGGCAGGGCCGTGCTGCTTGGTTATCTACATGACACACAGAGAACCCTGACCAGGTCTGCGCTGGGATCTGGGGATGGAGCCAAAGTCCCTCCTCTCTCTGCTGCAGGTCCCATGCATCTGATTCCTGCTCTAGGTCAGATCCTCCTCCTGGAATGAATCCCCTTTGCTTGTGTGGGAGCCCTCCTTGCCCGGACACACATCACTTTGCTTTGTTTGAACTGATTGAAGGAAATGTGCTGCAGATTAAAGGCCTGGATTAAAGAGGCGCCTGACGCTAAGTGAAGGCAGGGAAAATAAACACCACAGAGCTGCTGGGAAAAGCCTTAAGTCTGGGGTGACGTCTTTAGGTAGTTGCTATTGGCAACATAAAAGAAGTGGGGCAGGGTGTGTGGGGGGGAATCATGCACTTTCCCAAGGTTAATGAAGCCTTTAGATCTCTAGTAACTTGTCATGTCAGTAATGGGGCATCACCAGAAAGGCTTGGCACAGCCAAGCCTTAGAAAGTTTGTAAACTTGTGGTGCTTTCCCTACTCCCATCTCAGCTAGAGCCGCTCTGCCACCCACCCCTTGGCTGGCTCCTTTGCCAGCTGTAACACAATGTACTGCTGCTATCAAGGGTAGTGACTGGGAAATGTGCAGACCACTGTGGATGGCTTTAATGCACTGGGGTTCCCTAACTGCGGCGGGGCAATAGACGGAATGCATATCCCCATCTTGGCCCTGGCACACCGGGGCTGCCAGTACATAAACCGCAAGGGATACTTTTCAGTGGTGCTGCAAGCACTGGTGGATCACAAGGGCTGTTTCACCAACATCAACGTGAGATGGCCGGGAAAGGTGCATGACACTCGCATCTTCAGGAACTCTGGTCTGTTTGAACAGCTGCAGGAAGGGACTTACTTCCCAGACCAGAAAATTACTGTTGGGGATGTTGAAATGCCTATAGTTATCTTGGAGACGCAGCCTACCCCTTAATGCCATGGCTCATGAAGGCGCAGGCACCCTGGACAGTGGTCAGGAGCTGTTCAACTATAGGCTGAGCAAGTGCAGAATGGTGGTAGAATGTGCACTTGGATGTTTAAAAGCGCGCTGGCACAGTTTACTGACTCAGTTAGATCTCAGTGAAACCAATATTCCCATTGTTATTACTGCTTGCTGTGTGCTCCACAATATCTGTGAGAATAAGGGGGAGATGTTTATGGTGGGGTGGGAGGTTGAGGCAACTCATCTGGTGGCTAATTTCACACAGCCAGACACCAGGGCAGTTAGAAGAGCAGAGCAGGGTGTGCTGCGCATCAGAGAAGCTTTGAAAGCCAGTTTCATGACTGGCCAGGGTACGGTGTGACAGTTGTGTTTGTTTCTCTTGAAGTTACCTGCACCCTATATATATATGAAAGGAAATAAAGTCAAAATTGTTTAAAAACCATTTTTTATTACTTGTTGCACAACAGATTTAGAGAAATCAGAAGGTAGACTGAGGGGATATTGGGTTAGGGGAGTGGAGGAGGAGGGAAGGAGAAGTCCAGAAACCAAATCAAAAGTTTGCATATGCCAGCTTTCTGCTGCTTGGGGGATCCTCTGGGGTTGAGTGTGTGGATCCCCGTAGCCTCCCCCCTCATGTTCTTTGGTGTCTGGGTGAGGAGGCTATGGAACTTGGGGAGGAGGGAGGGAGGTTATACAGCGACTGCAGCAGAAGTCTGTGGTCTTGCTGCCTTTCCTGCATTAGATCCACCATACAGCACAGCATGTCAGTTTGCTCCCCCATAAACTTGACCATAGCCTCCTGCCTGCTCTCATTGCCCGCCTCTCTCCTCTCTTCATGTTCCTGTAATGCTTAGTTCACGGGACTTCACAATTGTTTGCCTCCACACATTCAGCTGGGCCCTATCAGTGCGGGAGGACTGCATGAGCTCGGCGAACATGTCATCCTGAGTTCATTTTTTCCGCCTTCTAATCTGGACCAGTCTCTGGGACAGAGTAGATAGGTGCCGCACTGAAATATTTGCAGCTGCAGAAGGAGAAAAAGGGAGGGTAATATTTTAAAAGATACATTTCATAGAACAAAGGAGACACTCTTTCTCAGTGAAACAGGCAATTCATAGTACACAGCACATGTTCTTTCTGTACAAGCTAGCATTTTGCCTCTTATACTGAAGTGCCTGCCACTTTGGTGTGAGTAAGCCATCACACACGGCCAGGCAACAGAATTTAGCTTGCTGGCAGCCATGGTACACCCTAGGGGCATGTGGGGTTCTGCTTCTTCCACATTCATTTCAATGCTTTCAAACTGCTGGGCCCCCTTTCCCATAGCAAGCAATGCCTAGTGGGTTTGCCATATAAAAGGAGGGCCTGTGGGATGATCGCTTCACACAACCCCCCATCCCCCCAGCATCCACTGTGTAGGTCCGATGAGGCTCTGAGCAGGGATGAGCCCTTTAAACTAAACGCGAACAGCCCAGCACAGCTGGGTTTTCCCTCAGCCCCACACCACGTGGCTCTGATCAGGCTCTCACTCACCAGAAGTACCTTCTTGAGGGTCATGGTCAGGGACCCTGCCTTGGGACAGGAGTTGGGAGAGGCTATTGGTTCCAGCATTAAGAATAGTTCCTGGCTAGGGGGGAAAACGCATTTCCCACTTGCCACCTGTGCACTGTCCTCCTACTCCTTTTCGTTCTCCAATGACTCAGCCTCCTTGCTCCATGCAACTCCCCCCTTGCAGGTGTCCATGGACAGTGGTGGGGTAGTGGTGGCATCACTCCCCCCATAATTGCATGCAGCTCACTGTAGAAGTGGCATGTATGGGGCTGTGACCCAGATCGCCTGTCCACCTCCCTGGCTTTTTGGTACGCTTGCCTGACCTCCTTGATTTTTGTAAGACACTGCTCTGTGTCCCTGGAGTAGCCTCTTTCCATTATGGCCCTGGAGACTTTAGCGTAGGTATTTGTGTTCCTTTTTTTGGAACATAGTTCTGCCATAACAGAATCGTCTCCCCAACATGCCATGAGATTCAGTACCTCCTGTTCTGACCATGCTGGAGCTCGTCTGCGAATCCCGGGACTGTGTGATCTCTTGTGATGTTGGACTCTGCATGGTTGCCTGTGATGATGGACTGTGCTGATGGTCATCTCTGCTGATGGTGACCAAACAGGAAATGAAATTCAAAAGTTCCCCAGGCGTTTCCTGCTC
Organism: Gopherus flavomarginatus; assembly: GCF_025201925.1. Lineage (NCBI taxonomy): Eukaryota > Metazoa > Chordata > Testudines > Testudinidae > Gopherus > Gopherus flavomarginatus. The sequence continues at coordinate 20,825,941 of NC_066637.1, read as the reverse complement.
ACCTGGCTAGTGCATTGGAGTTGAGAGTGTTGTCCACAGTGGTCACAAGGGAGCATTTTGGGATAGCTCCCGGAGACCAATAACGTTGAATTGCGTCCACAATAACTTTAACCCAGGAATGTGATTTCAATTTAAGCACTACTCCACTTGCCGGGGTGGAGTACAGAAATCAGATTAAAGGGCCCTTTAAATCGAAAAAAATGGATTGGTGGTGTGGATGGATTCTTTTTTTTTTTTTAATTAACTTGGCTAATTCCAAAATAACCGATTAGTGTAGACCAGGCCTGAGAGAGGAAGTGTGGGACAACATGCAGGACCTGGCTTCAGGCTCAGGAGACCTGCATTCTTCTTCTGCCTCTGCCACTGTGTGAGGTGGACCAGTCACTGCTCCTTTCTGTGCCTCTACTTCCCTTTGCACACTCTGCCTGTCTTACTTGTTTTGACTGTAAGGCCCTGGTTCTCAAGAGGATTTCGGTGCCTAACTACTATCGAAATGAATGGGAGGATCTAGGACTAAGCTGTTTGCAGGAAGGACTGTTTCTTATGTGTAGAATGTCTGGCATGGGGGAGTCCTGAGCATAGATGGGCCACTGCGTACTAGTGGAATATAACTAATAGTTAGGAACACTACAGCATAATAATTGTAACAGACTACATGAATGACACATGGTCACCGGCTCTCAGAAGGACCTTCTTCTGGGGAGCTCTCCCAGGCAGAGAGAGCAGAGATCTGTTTCCACAGGGATACCAACAAAGTAGTCCCACGCTGTTCCGTAACTTTAAATGTTGTGCCCACCTGGGCCGGCTTCCCATAGCATAGGTCTAGGCATATACAGTCCGGCAGCTTTAGAATTCCACACCTCCAACTTGAGCTTTTACCCGAGCCCAGTGCATAGCACCTGCAAAGCTGGTTCATTTTCTGTTGTCAGCTCCCTCCTTAAAACTCTACTTCCAGAGATGCCTACAAAACACTTGACAATGGGTAGGCTGCTGGTGTGCTGAGCCCACCACCTGTCAGGGACCTTTCATTGTTCCCTTCCACTCCTCCAACACTCTCCTGTTTTATACCTAGATTGCAAGCTCCTTGGGGCAAGGACTGCCTTTTTCTCTGGGTTTGTAGAGTGCCTAGCTCAGGCCCCCAAAGACTGGGGCTCTTAGGCACGGCACTGATGCACATAGAGAAAAAGAAGAACTCACCTTGCCAGGTGGGTGAGATTTTAGGCATGAGCTCCACTCTCTGTTGTCCTACGATTTTCTCTCTGTTTCTATAAAACACTCAGTACATGCTGATTTTGATTGAAGTAAACTATGGAATTTGGGGAAACCTGAACTTTTGACCTAGCTGGGGTATGTGTAGGTTGCCAGACACAGGGAGAATTCCGACCCCGGGTTAGAGGCAGCCTGGTGTAGTGGAGTGATCAGCACTAGATTCTGTCCGTTTCGGCTCCTGATGTGCTGGATGATCTTAAATGGTTTCTCTTTCTCCTCTATCCTTTGTCTACTCTTGGGCTGACACCATCTCCTCTTACAGCTTTGCACAGTACCTAACACAATGGGTGGCTGATCTTAGGTGGGGTGCTTTGGTGTTAACTTAATCTGGCTAAGACTAATCACCTGGGGTTGGGAAGGGAACTCTGGCTGCATACTAGGCTAAAGGCATGATGTAAGCCGCTATCTCCCTCTGGAGCAATGCCACGGGGCTATGGGCAAGGGCTACCGGAGGACAGAGAGTTGTCAGGGGTTAGGTAAAGTATTTGTACAAATACTATCAGATACGCTTGCTGGAGTAGGCAGCAGCAAGATCATTGTATGGATGCAGTTCCAAAAAGCACGTAAAGCACATGCCATTAGCAGCCTCACTCTATGCAGGACCCCACGCCATTTTGGTGAAGTATAATGCTGATATTTTCAGATAAGAGACTCCCATAGTTGGGAATTGGTCCTGCTTTGAGCAGGGGGTTGGACTAGATGGCCTCCTCCAACGCTGCTAGTCTATGATTCTAGGATATGGGAGGATCCTATTGCTATGTGGAGACGTTGGGCAAGAAGCTGGGAGGTGGTTTAAACAGCTAGATGCCTGAGCATGCTCTGGGCATTTATTAGCATGTGGCTCATTCTGCCCTCAGAGAGCTGGTGCTGGAGAGTCAGGGAAAGCAAGAGTGACATTGCTTGTGAAATATTCTGTATTGACTCATCCTGGCACAGAGCTAATGCTCAGCTAGTCACGCAATGCTGGATTAGCCTTTTAGTTGCCAGCTAGATTCCTTGCATGTCAGCCTGAAAATACACTGACACGTGCAAATGGATGTGTAAGTTTGTGCAAGCCAATAGGGTGTGAGGGACATATTGAATATTAACCCCTCAAAGATGTCTTAAAAAATCTTAGTTTATGGTAAGTAAAACAGATCAGGAATGAGAGATCTGATTAGCTGGGGAAGAAACAGTTTGATAAACACAAGACCATCCCTGAAAATTGCACCAGGCACGAAGGCTAGTGAGTCTAGGGCTTAGAAATATGCACTAGTGCATGGGAGGGAGGATGCTTGTAACAAAGTGGCATGGGTGCCGACTCCGTAGGTGCTCTGGGGCTGGAGCACCCATGGGGAAAAATTGGTGGGTGCTCTGCACCCACTGGCAGCCAAGCTCCCCGCCCTGCCCCTCTGCCTCAGCTTCTCCTCCGCCTCCTCCCAGCGCTTGCCACCGCTAAACAGCTGTAGCAAGTGCTGGGAGGGAGGGGGGAGGAGCAGGAACACAGCACACTCAGGGGGGAGGCAGAGAAGAGGCAGGACCAGGGCAGGGATTTGGGGAAGGAGTAAAATCGGGGCAAGGAGAGGGCAGAGTTGGGGTGGGAACTTTGGGGAAGGGGTTGGAATGGGGGCAGGAGGGGCTGGGGTAGGGGTGGAGTCGGGGCCGGGGGCTGAGAGGGGTTGAGCATCCACTGGCGCCAGAAGAAGTCGGCACCTGTGGACCAGGGCCAGTCAACCCCTGTTCCAGATCATAATCCTTTAAGCTTCCAGGAATTCTGGAGCAGATGACCACCTAGGGAGCAGCAGAGGCAGAAGCTGGGAGAGAGGAAGTGGTCCCCGGGTAATAGCTATTGTCTGGGGAAAACCTGGGTTACTGTTTCTTTAAGGGCCTGGTCCCAGGAGCCTTGCAGTGTAGGGTGGAGTAAGGCTCCCCTCTCTCTCAGCTAACCAGGACAAAGTCTGGGAAAGAGGCTAGTATATAAACTGTCTCCCCCTTCATAAGGGTGAGCCACTAGCAGGGAAAGACCTGTATGCTTGCTGACCTCTCCAAAGCCCAGGGCAGAGACCTCTAAGGGTATGTCTACATGCAATTAAACACATCTATCTGGCCCATGTCAGCTGACTTGGCGCCAGAGGGCTCAGGTTGAACTGCTATAAAATTGCCATGTAGATGTTTGGGCTCAGGCTGGAGTCCAGGCTCTGGGACCCTCCCCTCTCAAAGGAGAGGATTTAGAAGCCCATTCAATTACTGGGCAAATGTCCATTCAAGCCTAGGTGGAGGAGGAAAAATACCACCGACAAGGGTATCCATCTGAACAAGGGTTATGTTGATTCTCCCCAGAAAAGTGTGTGATAGGAGATGCATAACCATCCCAAGCTCCCAGTGCACTGAATATGGTCAAGCCAGGTGCTTTACCCAGTCATTATATTGCTCCACTTCGTATTAAAACATTTGAGGAAGCGACTCTCAGCCGCCCACTTCCGGCATGTATATTACAGCGATTTGCATGACAGACACTTTCTGTCTTTGTTTCTGGTGCCTTTATTTCCTTCTGATGACTCACAGCCGTGCCATGGTACCAAGCCTCCAGGGATTGTGCAAAGCCATTCAAGGGAGGGGAGCAGAGGCTGCAGCTGTTCAAACAGGACTTTCACTGGCTCACAGTGGAGGTGTGCTGGCGGGCATTAGCATTAGACTCTGCAGTGCTGACACAACAACAGCCAAACCCAAAAGACCGGTTTGCAAATCAGTCCCTCCACAATCATTGGAAATTATTCCCCCTGGGACCTGCAGTGGGCTCCTTCTCCACTCTCCCTGGGTTATCACCTGGTATTGTAAATGTTTAAGGTGATGCTATCTCTCTGTTTGGGCCCATGCACTTCCATGCAGAATGCCTGGGTTCTATTCCTGGCTCTGACACTGACTATCTGTGTGACCTTGAGCCAGTCACTTCCCCTCGCTGTGTCTCACTTTCTCCACCTGCCAGCTGGCGTGGATCTAGTGAACCGCCCCAGAGGAGCACTGATTAATAAAGTGCTTTGACCCAGGGAAATGTTAAACAGTAATATGTATAAGGGGACTGTTGCCCCCTTACTAACATTCAGTGGGGGTGTTTGGTTGCTAGCTCCCAGCACTAAAAGGGGAAGGGTCGATGGGAAATCAGGACCCTGAGACTGACAGTCCCCAGGAACAATGGCAAGAGGCCAATGCTTCAAGTCAGCCTGATTGACAGGGCGGGCAGGCTAATCAAAGAGACAGAAGGCCAGGGTGGGTCCCGTCCTCCATGTGAGCTGGAATTGCCTGGGTCAGACAGAGTGGGGCCAAGCTAAAGAGAGAGCAGGGGCCTAAGCTGAGCTGGGGAGCAGAGCCGGGCCAGATCCAGAGGGGCCAGAGCTGCAGCCACAGAGCCAGAGACGCAGCCTAGGGGGAGCAGATCCTGTGCTGGGAGCAGAGCTGCAGCCACAGAGCCAGAGACACGGCCCAGGGAGAGCAGATCCTGTGCTGAGAGCTGGGTTGCAGCCACAGAGCCAGAGACAGGGCCCAGGGGGAGCAGATCCAGTGCTGGGAGCTGGGCTGCAGCCACAGAGCCAGAGACACGGCCCGGGGGAGCAGATCTGGGAGCAGAGCTGCAGCCACAGATCCAGAGACATGGCCCAGGGGGAGCAGATCCTGTGCTGGGAGCAGAGCTGCTGCCACAGAGCCAGAGACACTGCCCAGGGGGAGCAGATCCTGTGCTGTGAGCAGAGCTGCCGCCACAGAGCCAGAGACACTGCCCGGGGGAGCAGATCCTGTGCTGGGAGCTGGGCTGCAGCCACAGAGCCAGAGGCACAGCCCAGGGAGAGCAGACCCTGTGCTGGGAGCAGAGCTACAGCCTCAGAGCCAGGTGTCGTGAGCAACTGAGGCCAGCCAAGGGAGGGGACCTTGGCCAAAGGGCCCAGTGCAGAAAGACATCCCCCAGCCAAGGGTCCCTGCAGGCCAGTCTGGGAGGGGGTTCTTAACCCGATGGGGGGCTGACGTTGGGAAGAAGGGTCCCACCACCCAAAGCCTGGAGGTGTGTGGCCACCACCATTGCAAGTATCCAACCCGCAGCGTCCCTGCAGCACGGCCAGGGCCTGAGAAGGAGGCCTGGGACCTACAAGGAACAGACTGTGAACTGCCCTGACATTCCAGAGACACTGTTTGTGATGTTCCCTGCCATAGAGCAGGGTGATGTGTTTTCCTGCAATCTTTCCCATTTTTCCTTATTCTTTTCTTTAAATTAATTGTTAATTAAACAACTTGTATTTGCTTTAAATTGTATGGAATAATCAGTGGGTCAGGGAGGTGCCCAGTGCAGAGGGTACCCTGGAGTGGGGGCACCCTAGCCGCTGACCTGGGTGACCACAGGAGGGTTGGGGGTCGAGCCCCCCAGGAATCCTGGGCCCAGCCTTGTTGGGGTTACGAGGACTCTGCCAGACAAGAGAGTGGAATGGGAGTCCTCAAGGGCAGGGAGGCCTCTGGGTAAAGGAAGTGGGAGCAAGGACTCAGATCCTTTCACTAGCCCACTTCACCGGGGTAGCGCAGAAGCCAGGAAAGTTCCCCACAATAGCGGGACCATTCCCCCGCTTACATATGGAAGCTGAAGGCTTCTGTTTAACCACAGACCGATACTGCACAGACCCTATCTGCAGTGCAAACTTCCCCTCCCATGAGGTCAGGGTGGCTCCTCCAGGAACTCTTCCTGAGATTCTGGAGCCTAAATAGGATCTAATTTGCAGAAGTCAATGAAGATACCCTGGGGATAAATTTGGCCTGCAGTGTCCACTTAGCGACAGCTCCACATGGCTTGCTCCAAGGAGGCCTGGACTCTTGGATGCATCAGAATTCACAGATGGGACTATTATGATCCTCTAGTCTCATCTACTGCATCACACAGACCAGAGGATTTCACCCAACTTCCAGCTGAGCTAGAGTGTATTGTACATATAAAACATAACAAATTCCATTCGATCTCTAAACAAATGTTTAAGACATCCAAGTGCTGGAGACTCCACCACAACCAGGGATAAACTATTCCAATGATTAATCACACTCACAGTTAAAAATTGGCTCCTTATTTCCAGTCTGAATTTGTCTAGCTTTCAACCTGGAAGCCATTGGATCTTGTTCTGCCTTGTCTGTTAGGTTAAAGAGTGGTCTTTAATGCCAATCTTGGAAACCATTCCTCTGCATCATGAACCTCAGTGAGGTTGTTTGAGGCCATCAAAACCCAGAATTCATACTTAAGAAATAGTTATAGGCGCACAGAGCATTTTGTTTGTATTAATGATCTCATATACAGCTAAGGGTTGTTAATCCCAACTAGTCATAAAACTGTCCTGAGCCGGGTCATTACTGCTATTTAAAGCATATAAAATCAGACCTAGGCCTATGGGTTTATGGGTGGATGCAGTTCCAATTAAATTAATGCTTTCTCCATTAGCCAAGCTGATTGCCTTACTGCCTGCCACCTCAGATTCCAGCCCAGGTTTTAACCAGAATGAGTAGTTGCCCTGTGTATTAACTTTCTATGTATACATGTTTTATGAAGAATTGTATATTTTAATAAATGGCTAATCCATTGTTACAGAGTTCAGCAGGGCAATAGGATGCTTATAACTAATGTTGATCAATAAAGCCAGGAACACCTTCAGGAGCTTAAATACAGTCTGGAAATCATCAAAATACAACACCAAAACCAAACTCAAGATTCATCAGAGCTGCGTACTGTGGCGGAGCTCTGACTTTGCTCCCGTGGGTCCTGCGCTTCTAGGCAGTTTATGCTTGCCTCAGTGGCTCACTGTGACCTTCCACGTAGCCCTTCTCTCTCTAGAGCCAGGGTTACAGTCTACTGAGCCCTCTTCATCATAGGCCAGCAAGGAGGTTGGTGAGAGAACTCCCACAGTCACTGTTTAGCCTCCTGTCCTGACAGGGACCTGACTTCCCCTCCCAAGAGATGTTCCTGTAGTGGTGGGTTGGGGGGAACCCAGGCCCACCCTCTACTCCGGGTTCCGGCCCAGGGACCCTAATGGTAGCAGCTGCTGGCAGCCAACCTTTCACTGCCAGAGTTGCTACATTTCCCTGGGCCACTTCCCCACAGATCTCTTGCTTCTCCCTTCTTCACCCTTACCTTAGGGCTCCCTCAACGATGGTTTGAGGGTGTCTTCAGTAACCAGCCCTTCAGCCGAACTTCCTCTCCTCTGGCTCCCTGGCTCTCCTCTGCCTGACTGGAGTGAGCCCTTTTTATAGTATCAGCAGGGCCTTAATTAGAGTCAAGTGATCACATTAACTTAATGCCCTCACCTGATTATTTTCAGGTTAATTAGAGTCAGGTGTTCTCATTAGTCTGGAGCAGCCCCTGCTCTGGTCAGTCAGGGAACAGAAAACTGTTAATCCAGTGGCCAGTATATCAGCCTTCTGCTAGTCTGCTGTACCCAACTGGCCTGGGTCTGTCACATATCCCTCCCCCCTGCTCAACACCAAGGGGTTGGGCAGCTTGGGACACCAGACAGTGTACGCGTAATAAGCCATCGGCATTGCCATGGCGACTCCCTGCTCTGTGCTCTATGCGGAACTGGAAACGTTGGAGGGATAAGAACCACCTGGTTGCCCTTGTGTTCTTCTCCTTGTTCCTCTGCATCCATTGGAGAGGGGCATGGTCGGTCATGAGGACAAATCTGCGCCCGAGCAAGTAGTAGCGCAATGCTTCCATGGCCCATTTTACGATGAGGCACTTTCTCTCCACCACTGCATATTTTTGTTCCCTCGGAAGGAGTTTCCTACTGAGGTAGAGAACTGGGTGTTCCTCCTCCCCGACCATCTGCAACAGGATGACCCCTAACCCTACCTCGGATGCATCTGTCTGTGGGATAAAGTCCTTGTTGAAATATGGGGTTACTGCAGAGGGCAGTCCGTAGGTCCGCGAATGCCCTCTCTGCTACATCAGACCATCTGACTGGATCAGGACCACAGGCTTCACTAAGTCTGTTAGGGGACTTGCCCTTGTAGCAAAATGGGGGATGAAACGCCGGTAATACCCCACCACCCCTAGAAATGCTCGGACCTGCTTCTTACGACTCGGCCGATGCCAATTTTGGAGGGCCTCTAACTTATTCAGCTGGGGTTTTACGAGACCTTTTCCTACCACGTAGCCAAGATATTTGGCCTCCGTGAACCCTACAGTGCACTTAACAGGGTTCGCCATAAGGCCAGCTCGCCGGAAGGTATCAAGGACCACCCTCACTTTTTCCAAGTGGGTCTCCCAGTCTGGGGTATGAATCACCATGTCATCCAAGTAGGCCGCAGCATAACTGGTATGGGGGCGTAATAACTTGTCCATGAGGCGCTGAAAGGTAGCTGGAGCCCCATGTAGTCCAAAAGGAAGGACCGTATATTGGAAGAGACCCTCTGGTGTAGAAAACGCTGTCTTTTCCTTTGCATCTTTGGCTAGGGGAATCTGCCAGTACCCCTTTGTCGAGTCTAAGGTTGTCAAGTTACGGGCATTCCCCAGACGGTCCACTAATTCGTCTATGCGGGGTTTAGGGTAGGCATCAAACTGGGATATCTCGTTTAGTTGACGGAAGTCATTGCAGAACCTTGTGGTGCCATCAGGTTTCGGCACCACCACTATTGGGCTGGACCACTGACTGTGGGATTCTTCAATGAACCCCATCTCTAGCATTTTCCTGACTTCCACTTTTATTTCCTCCCTTTTGGCTGCTGGCACCCGGTAGGGCCTCATAGTTACTCTGGCCCCAGGGTTTGTGACGATGTGGTGATAAGTCCCGGTTGTGTGACCCGGCTTTGTCGAGAATACATCTTGATATTGGGCAATGATCTCAGTTACCTCTTTCTTCTGGGCTGTTGTTAGATCAGGAGACACCCTCACCTGTTCAGGATTTTTGTTCTCTGGGTGCAGCTCTTCTCGAATCACTGTGCATACCTCTCGTGCATGCCATGGTTTCAGAAGGTTGACATGATATATCTGCTCTACTTTTCGATGTCCTGGTTGTCGCACCTTGTAATTTACTTTCCCTACGGGTTCAACTATTTCGTAGGGCCCTTGCCACTGGGCCAACAGCTTACTTTCGGCCGTGGGTACCAATACCATTACTCAGTCACCAGTTTGAAATTGACGAAGCTTGGTTTGACGGTCGTAGTAGGTTCTCTGGGCCTCTTGGGCCTTCTCTAGGTGCTCCCTCACTATGGGAGTGACCCGGGCTATCTGGTCCCTCATCTGTACTACATGTTCTATTACGTTCTTCCCCTCACTGGGTTCCTCCTCCCAAATTTCCTTGGCTATGTCCAGGATGCCTTGAGGGTTGCGTCCATACAACAGCTCAAAGGGGGAGAATCTGGTGGAAGCTTGGGGGACCTCACGGATGGCGAACATGAGGTACGGTAGTAGGTTGTCCCAATCTTTCCCATCCTTGCTTACCACCTTTCTTATCATGGCATTGAGGGTTCGGTAAAATCTTTCCACCAGACCATCGGTGTGTGGATGGTAAACCGAGGTCTGCAGTGTCTGGACACGGAGCAGGGAACACAAGTCCTTCATCAACTTGGACATGAATGGTATTCCCTGGTCTGTGAGGATTTCTTTTGGTAGCCCTTCCCAGGCAAAGATTGCCACTAATTCTTTGGCAATGCTCTTGGAAGCTATATTTTGTAAGGGGACAGCTTTTGGGTACCTGGTTGCATAGTCTACGATGACAAGCACATACTGGTGGCCTCAGGTCGTTTTCTCTAGCGGCCCCACAAGATCCATGGTGATCCACTCGAATGGAACTTCGATGATCAGCAGGGGTACCAGAGGAGCTCTTAGATGTGGACGAGGGCTGTGCAGTTGACATTTGAGGCAAGAGACACAGTACCGCCGGACATCTTCATGTACCCCCAGCCAGAAGAACCTGTGTAAGATTCGCACCTGGGTTTTCTCCACTCCCAAGTGTCCTCCAAGAAGGTGATTGTGAGGGAGGCTTAATATTGACTTCTGGTGTTTCCAGGGGACTAGGAGCTGGTGTACCTCTTGCTCCTGCATTTGCACAACCCAGTATAGGAGATTCCTCTTGATCACAAAATAAGGCCCTGGCCTCCAGGCCTTTCCTTCTATGGGTACCCCATCTATCTCAGCCACCTCCTTCCTGGCATTCTCGTACCTTGGGTCTTCCACCTGGTCCCGTCCAAAAGTCTATCTCTCTGGGCTTAACAGCCTGAACTCTGAGGGATCTGTCTCCGCCCTCTCGGCTGGCTCCATGAGGTTGGAGTTGGAAGTGGTCTCTGACCCCTCCTCTGTCTCAGGGCCCTCCCCTTTAGTTGCCCGTCTACATCTGCCTACACAGGCGACCCTCTGTCCTTGTATCAGGATTCAGGTACCCAAGGCTTTGGCCGCCCTTCTTTCTCTTTTGGTCTTCCTGCCTTTCCCCGGGATAGGGAATAGCTCCTGGGACATTTCTGCGAAAAATGGGAGGTGACATTCTGCCGCGGAAGCCCCCTGAAGTTTGGGGAGCTCCTCTCCCTCCAATTCCTCCAGTGGGAGCAAGTTTCCAAACCCGGGGAAATCTCTACCTAGGAGCACGGGGTATGGGAGGTTTGGGACTACCCCTGCTTTCACACTGGTGACATTATCCTGAATTTCAATTTTTACTGGTATGATGGGGTAGTAGCTAACAGTCCCATGGACATAGGTTACCCCCATACGCTTGGCCTGCATTAACTGACTGGGCTTCACTAATTTACCCGAAATCAGGGTGATAGCACTCCCTGAGTCTACCAGTGCCATGGTTCCTACCCCATTCAACTTTACCTGCCTTGTATATTTATGTGGGGTGACTGCGACCCCTACAATATTGAGTAGGCTGCATGGGTCTGCCCCATTCCCCAGGTTACACTGCCTTGGCTCTATGACATTGGGGCACTGGGCAGCTATGTGCCCCAACTCCCTGCATCCATAACACCTATAATTGCTTCTAGTCACTCTCCTATCACGTGGGTTAGGGAGTTTAGCCCCAGGGTTCCCTCCACTCAGGCCTTCCCCTTCCTTCTGGGTTCCCGACTGGTTTTCGACCTCCCTTTTCATCCACCTAGGACTTCCTGGGGGTTTGGCCGCCCTATCTTCCATGGTCGGGATCAGTGTTTGCTTCGTGAGGGGTCTTCTTTGGGTAATGTGATCATTTCGTCGTAGGTGGACAGATCGTTCTGGCAGACCCATTTGCGGAGATCTGGCGGCAGTCCCCAAATATAATGGTCCATGACCAAAGTCTCCAAAAACACCTGTGGGCTGCATGCCTCAGGCCGTAACCACTTCCGAGCAAGGTGTATGAAGTCGAATAGTTGGGACCTTGGAGGTTTGTTCTCCCCGTATTTCCACTCCTGGAACCTCTGGGCCCATACCACTGCCGTCACCCCGGATCGTGCCAGGATCTCTGCCCTCAGCCGGGAATAGTCAGCAGCATCCTTAGTGGGCAGATCAAAGTAGGCCTTCTGGGCCTCTCCGCACAAGAAAGGGGCGAGAATGCTGGCCCACTGCTCCAGGGGCCAAGTCTCACGCTGTGCAGTCCTTTCAAATGAGAGGAGATACGCCTCTATATCATCATCTGTCGTCACCTTTGGCAGACAACTGGTGGCCCTCAGGGTTCACATCTCATTGGACCCCTGGGCCTGGGTGCTGAGGATCTTCAGGTGGTCCACAACCTCGCGCAGGAGGGCTCGATCTTGGGTCGCCTGGCTCATTAATAATTGGTTGGTTTTCTGCTGTAACCTCATGGACTCCTGTTGTGCCGTCACCTGAGCCCAGGTTGCCTCCTGCTGGGCCCCTGTGGCTTGCACCAGTGCTCTCACCACTTCCTCCGTGGTGGTACAAAAAAAAAAAAACACAACCAAAAACCCCAGTGCACTTTTTTTTTGTTTTTGTTTTTTTTTAAGAAAAACCTCTTTGTTCCGCCACGCTGTGAACAATCACGATCCCACACCTGACACGAGTTGTGGCGGAGCTCTGACTTTGTTCCCATGAGTTCTGCGCTTCTAGGCGGTTTATGCTAGCCTCAGTGGCTCACTGTGACCCTCCACGTAGCCCTTCTGTCTCTAGGGCCAGGGTTACAGTCTACTGAGCCCTCTTCATCATAGGCCAGCAAGGAGGTTGGTGAGAGAACTCCCACAGTCACTGTTTAGCCTTCTGTCCTGACAGGGACCTGACTTCCCCTCCCAAGAGATGTTCCTGTAGTGGTGGGTTGGGGGGAACCCAGACCCGCCCTCTACTCCGGGTTCCGGCCCAGGGACCCTAATGGTAGCAGCTGTTGGCAGCCAACCTTTCACTGCCAGAGTTGCTACATTTCCCTGGGCCACTTCCCCACAGATCTCCTGCTTCTCCCTTCTTCACCCTTACCTTAGGGCTCCCTCAACGATGGTTTGAGGGTGTCTTCAGTAACCAGCCCTTCAGCCGAACTTCCTCTCCTCTGGCTCCCTGGCTCTCCTCTGCCTGACTGGAGTGAGCCCTTTTTATAGTATCAGCAGGGCCTTAATTAGAGTCAAGTGATCACATTAGCTTAATGCCCTCACCTGATTATTTTCAGGTTAATTAGAGTCAGGTGTTCTCATTAGTCTGGAGCAGCCCCTGCTCTGGTCAGTCAGGGAACAGAAAACTGTTAATCCAGTGGCCAGTATATCAGCCTTCTGCTAGTCTGCTGTACCCAACTGGCCTGGGTCTGTCACATATCCCTCCCCCCTGCTCAACACCAAGGGGTTGGGCAGCTTGGGACACCAGACAGTGTACGCGTAATAAGCCATCGGCATTGCCATGGCGACTCCCTGCTCTGTGCTCTATGCGGAACTGGAAACGTTGGAGGGATAAGAACCACCTGGTTGCCCTTGTGTTCTTCTCCTTGTTCCTCTGCATCCATTGGAGAGGGGCATGGTCGGTCATGAGGACAAATCTGCGCCCGAGCAAGTAGTAGCGCAATGCTTCCATGGCCCATTTTACGATGAGGCACTTTCTCTCCACCACTGCATATTTTTGTTCCCTCGGAAGGAGTTTCCTACTGAGGTAGAGAACTGGGTGTTCCTCCTCCCCGACCATCTGCAACAGGATGACCCCTAACCCTACCTCGGATGCATCTGTCTGTGGGATAAAGTCCTTGTTGAAATATGGGGTTACTGCAGAGGGCAGTCCGTAGGTCCGCGAATGCCCTCTCTGCTGCATCAGACCATCTGACTGGATCAGGACCACAGGCTTCACTAAGTCTGTTAGGGGACTTGCCCTTGTAGCAAAATGGGGGATGAAACGCCGGTAATACCCCACCACCCCTAGAAATGCTCGGACCTGCTTCTTACGACTCGGCCGATGCCAATTTTGGAGGGCCTCTAACTTATTCAGCTGGGGTTTTACGAGACCTTTTCCTACCACGTAGCCAAGATATTTGGCCTCCGTGAACCCTACAGTGCACTTAACAGGGTTCGCCATAAGGCCAGCTCGCCGGAAGGTATCAAGGACCACCCTCACTTTTTCCAAGTGGGTCTCCCAGTCTGGGGTATGAATCACCATGTCATCCAAGTAGGCCGCAGCATAACTGGTATGGGGGCGTAATAACTTGTCCATGAGGCGCTGAAAGGTAGCTGGAGCCCCATGTAGTCCAAAAGGAAGGACCGTATATTGGAAGAGACCCTCTGGTGTAGAAAACGCTGTCTTTTCCTTTGCATCTTTGGCTAGGGGAATCTGCCAGTACCCCTTTGTCGAGTCTAAGGTTGTCAAGTTACGGGCATTCCCCAGACGGTCCACTAATTCGTCTATGCGGGGTTTAGGGTAGGCATCAAACTGGGATATCTCGTTTAGTTGACGGAAGTCATTGCAGAACCTTGTGGTGCCATCAGGTTTCGGCACCAACACTATTGGGCTGGACCACTGACTGTGGGATTCTTCAATGAACCCCATCTCTAGCATTTTCCTGACTTCCACTTTTATTTCCTCCCTTTTGGCTGCTGGCACCCGGTAGGGCCTCATAGTTACTCTGGCCCCAGGGTTTGTGACGATGTGGTGATAAGTCCCGGTTGTGTGACCCGGCTTTGTCGAGAATACATCTTGATATTGGGCAATGATCTCAGTTACCTCTTTCTTCTGGGCTGTTGTTAGATCAGGAGACACCCTCACCTGTTCAGGATTTTTGTTCTCTGGGTGCAGCTCTTCTCGAATCACTGTGCATACCTCTCGTGCATGCCATGGTTTCAGAAGGTTGACATGATATATCTGCTCTACTTTTCGATGTCCTGGTTGTCGCACCTTGTAATTTACTTTCCCTACGGGTTCAACTATTTCGTAGGGCCCTTGCCACTGGGCCAACAGCTTACTTTCGGCCGTGGGTACCAATACCATTACTCAGTCACCAGTTTGAAATTGACGAAGCTTGGTTTGACGGTCGTAGTAGGTTCTCTGGGCCTCTTGGGCCTTCTCTAGGTGCTCCCTCACTATGGGAGTGACCCGGGCTATCTGGTCCCTCATCTGTACTACATGTTCTATTACGTTCTTCCCCTCACTGGGTTCCTCCTCCCAAATTTCCTTGGCTATGTCCAGGATGCCTTGAGGGTTGCGTCCATACAACAGCTCAAAGGGGGAGAATCTGGTGGAAGCTTGGGGGACCTCACGGATGGCGAACATGAGGTACGGTAGTAGGTTGTCCCAATCTTTCCCATCCTTGCTTACCACCTTTCTTATCATGGCATTGAGGGTTCGGTAAAATCTTTCCACCAGACCATCGGTGTGTGGATGGTAAACCGAGGTCTGCAGTGTCTGGACACGGAGCAGGGAACACAAGTCCTTCATCAACTTGGACATGAATGGTATTCCCTGGTCTGTGAGGATTTCTTTTGGTAGCCCTTCCCAGGCAAAGATTGCCACTAATTCTTTGGCAATGCTCTTGGAAGCTATATTTTGTAAGGGGACAGCTTTTGGGTACCTGGTTGCATAGTCTACGATGACAAGCACATACTGGTGGCCTCAGGTCGTTTTCTCTAGCGGCCCCACAAGATCCATGGTGATCCACTCGAATGGAACTTCGATGATCAGCAGGGGTACCAGAGGAGCTCTTAGATGTGGACGAGGGCTGTGCAGTTGACATTTGAGGCAAGAGACACAGTACCGCCGGACATCTTCATGTACCCCCAGCCAGAAGAACCTGTGTAAGATTCGCACCTGGGTTTTCTCCACTCCCAAGTGTCCTCCAAGAAGGTGATTGTGAGGGAGGCTTAATATTGACTTCTGGTGTTTCCAGGGGACTAGGAGCTGGTGTACCTCTTGCTCCTGCATTTGCACAACCCAGTATAGGAGATTCCTCTTGATCACAAAATAAGGCCCTGGCCTCCAGGCCTTTCCTTCTATGGGTACCCCATCTATCTCAGCCACCTCCTTCCTGGCATTCTCGTACCTTGGGTCTTCCACCTGGTCCCGTCCAAAAGTCTATCTCTCTGGGCTTAACAGCCTGAACTCTGAGGGATCTGTCTCCGCCCTCTCGGCTGGCTCCATGAGGTTGGAGTTGGAAGTGGTCTCTGACCCCTCCTCTGTCTCAGGGCCCTCCCCTTTAGTTGCCCGTCTACATCTGCCTACACAGGCGACCCTCTGTCCTTGTATCAGGATTCAGGTACCCAAGGCTTTGGCCGCCCTTCTTTCTCTTTTGGTCTTCCTGCCTTTCCCCGGGATAGGGAATAGCTCCTGGGACATTTCTGCGAAAAATGGGAGGTGACATTCTGCCGCGGAAGCCCCCTGAAGTTTGGGGAGCTCCTCTCCCTCCAATTCCTCCAGTGGGAGCAAGTTTCCAAACCCGGGGAAATCTCTACCTAGGAGCACGGGGTATGGGAGGTTTGGGACTACCCCTGCTTTCACACTGGTGACATTATCCTGAATTTCAATTTTTACTGGTATGATGGGGTAGTAGCTAACAGTCCCATGGACATAGGTTACCCCCATACGCTTGGCCTGCATTAACTGACTGGGCTTCACTAATTTACCCGAAATCAGGGTGATAGCACTCCCTGAGTCTACCAGTGCCATGGTTCCTACCCCATTCAACTTTACCTGCCTTGTATATTTATGTGGGGTGACTGCGACCCCTACAATATTGAGTAGGCTGCATGGGTCTGCCCCATTCCCCAGGTTACACTGCCTTGGCTCTATGACATTGGGGCACTGGGCAGCTATGTGCCCCAACTCCCTGCATCCATAACACCTATAATTGCTTCTAGTCACTCTCCTATCACGTGGGTTAGGGAGTTTAGCCCCAGGGTTCCCTCCACTCAGGCCTTCCCCTTCCTTCTGGGTTCCCGACTGGTTTTCGACCTCCCTTTTCATCCACCTAGGACTTCCTGGGGGTTTGGCCGCCCTATCTTCCATGGTCGGGATCAGTGTTTGCTTCGTGAGGGGTCTTCTTTGGGTAATGTGATCATTTCGTCGTAGGTGGACAGATCGTTCTGGCAGACCCATTTGCGGAGATCTGGCGGCAGTCCCCAAATATAATGGTCCATGACCAAAGTCTCCAAAAACACCTGTGGGCTGCATGCCTCAGGCCGTAACCACTTCCGAGCAAGGTGTATGAAGTCGAATAGTTGGGACCTTGGAGGTTTGTTCTCCCCGTATTTCCACTCCTGGAACCTCTGGGCCCATACCACTGCCGTCACCCCGGATCGTGCCAGGATCTCTGCCCTCAGCCGGGAATAGTCAGCAGCATCCTTAGTGGGCAGATCAAAGTAGGCCTTCTGGGCCTCTCCGCACAAGAAAGGGGCGAGAATGCTGGCCCACTGCTCCAGGGGCCAAGTCTCACGCTGTGCAGTCCTTTCAAATGAGAGGAGATACGCCTCTATATCATCATCTGTCGTCACCTTTGGCAGACAACTGGTGGCCCTCAGGGTTCACATCTCATTGGACCCCTGGGCCTGGGTGCTGAGGATCTTCAGGTGGTCCACAACCTCGCGCAGGAGGGCTCGATCTTGGGTCGCCTGGCTCATTAATAATTGGTTGGTTTTCTGCTGTAACCTCATGGACTCCTGTTGTGCCGTCACCTGAGCCCAGGTTGCCTCCTGCTGGGCCCCTGTGGCTTGCACCAGTGCTCTCACCACTTCCTCCGTGGTGGTACAAAAAAAAAAAACACAACCAAAAACCCCAGTGCACTTTTTTTTTGTTTTTGTTTTTTTTTAAGAAAAACCTCTTTGTTCCGCCACGCTGTGAACAATCACGATCCCACACCTGACACGAGTTGTGGCGGAGCTCTGACTTTGTTCCCATGAGTTCTGCGCTTCTAGGCGGTTTATGCTAGCCTCAGTGGCTCACTGTGACCCTCCACGTAGCCCTTCTGTCTCTAGGGCCAGGGTTACAGTCTACTGAGCCCTCTTCATCATAGGCCAGCAAGGAGGTTGGTGAGAGAACTCCCACAGTCACTGTTTAGCCTTCTGTCCTGACAGGGACCTGACTTCCCCTCCCAAGAGATGTTCCTGTAGTGGTGGGTTGGGGGGAACCCAGACCCGCCCTCTACTCCGGGTTCCGGCCCAGGGACCCTAATGGTAGCAGCTGTTGGCAGCCAACCTTTCACTGCCAGAGTTGCTACATTTCCCTGGGCCACTTCCCCACAGATCTCCTGCTTCTCCCTTCTTCACTCTTACCTTAGGGCTCCCTTAACGATGGTTTGAGGGTGTCTTCAGTAACCAGCCCTTCAGCCGCACTTCCTCTCCTCTGGCTCCCTGGCTCTCCTCTGCATGACTGGAGTGAACCCTTTTTATAGTATCAGCAGGGCCTTAATTAGAGTCAGGTGATCACATTAGCTTAATGCCCTCACCTGATTATTTTCAGGTTAATTAGAGTCAGGTGTTATCATTAGCCTGGAGCAGCCCCTGCTCTGGTCAGTCAGGGAACAGAAAACTGTTAATCCAGTGGCCAGCCTTCTGCTAGTCTGCTGTACCCAACTGGCCTGGGTCTATCACAGTACTTTCAACACTACTTTATAGTGCAGAATGCTGGGGAATGAGAAGATATGACATGTCCAAACTGTCTTCATTCCATACAACCTGCCTCAGAAAATCCTCCATATCTTTTGGCCCAGAACAATGTCAAACCAAGGTCTATTGACCCAGTGCAGCCAAGAGGATCTGAGCACCATCATTGCCAGGAGGCACTGGAGATGGATTGGTCATGTGTTTCAGTTGGAAACTGATTCCGTCACCAGAGTATCAATAAGATGGACACCTGAAGGCACACGAAAACAAGGCCACCCGAAAACAACATGGCAAAGAGCTGTGGAAGCCGAGCTGAAACACCTGGGGCACAGCTGGGGAACCATTGAAAGACTTGCCAGAAGCGGAGGAGATTCATCACTGCCCTAAACACCAGAGGTGTACTAGGAACATGATGATGAATATGAATTAATACTAGTCAAAAAATTGAATTCCTATCCCAGGGGAAATTCAGAATATGATGGGGTATGTACCCCACACTGGCACTAAAAGAGTTAACTGGTGCTACAGAGCTCAGTTGAGACAGCTGGTTCACCTGGACAATGGGCCAGGCCCAGCTGAAGATGCAGTCAGGTTGGGGAAGTGAGGAAGCCCAGATGAAAAGGAGGCTGCAGGGAGTGAGGGAAAGAACCATGTAGTTTGTCTCTGGTTGCTAGAGAGTAGAGGACAGGCTTAGAGAGAGGCAGATGTACAATAAGCCCTGGGAGAGGTTGATGAAAAGTCCCAGTTTTATTAATTTGTCCTCATATGGCAGCTGTTCTGTACCCCTAATCATTTTCGTTGCCCTTTTCTGAACCATTTCCAATTCCAATATATCTTTTTTGAGATGGAGCGACATATCTGCATACGGTATTCAAGATGTGGGCGTACCATGGATTTTTAGAGAGGCAAGATTATATCTTCTGTCTTATTATCTATCCCTTTCTTAATGATTCCCAACATTTTGTTCACTTTTTTGACTGCTGCTGCACACTAAGTGAATGTTTTCAGAGAACGATGACTCCAAGATCTCTTTCTTGAGTGGTAATAGCTAATTTAGCTATTTTAGCTCATAGCTAATTGGAATTGTTTTCCAATGTGCATGACTTTGCATTTATCAATATTGAATTTCATCTGCCATTTTGTTGCCCAGTCATTCAGTTCTGAGAGATCCTTTTGTAGCTCTTCACAGCCTGCCTGAGACTTAACTGTTGTGACAAAGTGGGTCCTGCGTTTCCTGGCAGATTTCACTAGCCTCAGAGGCTCACTGTGACTATCCACGTAGCCCTTCTCTCTCTAGGCACAAGGGTCACAGCTTACTGAGCCATTTTCATCATAAGCCAACAAGGGAGATGAGGAGAAGCAACCCTCCCTCACACAGTCTCTGTTGTCTCCCATCAGAGGGGTAACCATGTTAGTCTGGATCTGTAAAAGCAGCAAAGAGTCCTGTGGCACCTTGTAGACTCACAGACATTTTGGAGCATGAGCTTTCATGGGTATTCATGGGTATTCTCCAAAACGTCTGTTAGTCTATAAGGTGCCACAGGACTCTTTGCTGCTGTTGTCTCCCAGTCACAGTGATTAATCGGGGAGGGGAGTGGGGAGCCCGGGCCCACTCTCTACTCTGTGATCCAGCCCAGGGACCCTAATAGTAGCAGCTATGGTAGCTGACTTTTTGGAAATAGGATGTGTACAATTCCCAGGGCCGCTTCCCCACAGCAGCCCCCACTCAATATCTCCTTCACGGTTACCTCAGGGCCTTCCTTGCACCTGATATGGATTTGTACTGCTTCGTTCCTCCAGCAGCACAGCTCCTTCCTGACACCCACCTCACTGACTGACTGGGAGGCTTTTAACTAGTTCCAGCCAGCCCTTGATTGGCTTCAGGTGTCCCAATCAACCTAGATGTCTCCACTGCCTTCTAGAAGGATTTTAATTGGCTCCAGGTGTCTTGATTAACCTGGAGCAACTGCCATTTGGTTACCATGGTAGCAGGGATTTGTTTAGCCTGGGGCTAACATACCTGTTCCTCACTACTTTACTGTAACTGTCTGGCCTTGCCCCGTCATACTATCTTGAGTAGTTTTGTAACATCTGCAAATTTTGCCACCTCACTGTTTACCCCTTTTCCAGATCATTTAGGAATATGTTGAATAGGACTGGGCCCAGTATGGACCCTGGGGGACACCACTATTTACCTCTCTCCATTCTGAAAACTGACCATTTATTCCTACTCTTTGTTTCCTATCTTTTAGCCAGTTACCAATCCTGAGAGGACCTGCCCTCTTATCTTATGACATCTTATAATCATCTATAATGCCTATTCATGTCTGTGACATGCTTATAACATCTACTAACTGTTTATTAAGAGGAATCTCACTATGAGGTGTGACCGAATAAGTATGAGTCAGGTGGCTTCTATTTTCTTAATCTTAATTGTTATTGTTTGCTGTTGTTATGCAGAGCTGTGAGCACCAGGGTGTATATGGATGTCACCTTATAGACAATAACAGTGCTTTGTACTCCTGCAGTGTCTACCATAGGAACACTTTACAATCATTAAGGGCATGGCTACACTTGCAGATGTAGAGCGTTGTGAGTTAAACCCTTTGTAGAGCGCAGTAGGGAAAGCGCTGCAGTCTGTCCACACTGACAGCCGCAAGCGCACTGGCATGGCCACATTTGTGGCACTTGCAGCGGCATTGGGAGCAGTGCACTATGGGCAGCAATCTCACAGAACATCTCTTCCCATTCTGGCTCTGTGGCTTGGGGGAAGGGGGCGGAGGATGTGGGGCATTCTAGGTCCTATCCCAACGCCCCATGATGCATTGGTTTGCATCCCAGCAATCTCTGTGCTTCTGTCCACATTTGGCACATCTTTCAACATTTTTTTGTGCTGCGCACTCTGTCTTCCTTTTTGGTCTGCAGGAATGGAGCCCGAACTGCTGAGGAGTATGCTGATGAGTCTCGCCTGCACATCACCTTTGGCAGTTGAGTTACTTCTTAAGATCCAAACTAACAGTGAGGACTCTGTCGATAATATTGACACAAGTAACACATACAACACAAGATTGCTTGTGGCATTCATGGACATGCTCACCACTGTGGAATGCCACTTTTGGGCTCAGGAAACAAGCACTGAGTGGTGGGATCACATCATCCTGCAAGTCTGGGATGACGAGCAGTGGCTGCAGAACTTTCGGATGAGAAAAGCCACTTTCATGGGACTGTGTGAGGAGCTCGTCCCCACCCTGCGGCATAAGGACACGAGATTGAGAGCTGCCCTACCAGTGGAGAAGCAGGTGGCTATTGCAGTCTGGAAGCTGGCAACTCCAGACAGCTACCGACCAGTCGCTAACCAGTTTGGAGTGGGAAAGTCGACTGTTGGAATCATGTTGATGCAAGTTTGCAGGGCCATTAATTGCATCCTGCTCAGAAGAACCATGATTCTGGGTAACGTGCAGGACATTGTGGCTGGCTTTGCACAAATGGGTTTCCTTAACTGTGGAGACACAATAGATGGGACGCATATTCCAATTCTGGTACCAGCCACCTAGCCTCTGAGTACGTTAATCAGAAGAGGTATTTCTCTATGGTTCTCCTGGCACTTGTGGATCACTGTGGGTGTTTCATTGACATTAATGCAGGCTGGTCTGGAAAGGTGCATGATGCACGCATCTTTCGGAACACTGGCCTGTTCAGGAAGCTGCAAGCCGGGACTTTTTTCTCAGACCAGCAGATCACTGTAGGAGAAGTCAAAATCCCCATTGTGATCCTTGGAGACCCCACTTACCCTTTAATGCCGTGGTTCATGGAACCCTACACAGGGAGCCTTGACAGTAGCAAGGAGCTGTTCAACAACAGGCTGAGCCGGTGCTGAATGACTGTGGAGTGTGCTTTTGGCCATTTAAAGGGCCACTGGTGCTCTCTGTATGGGAAGCTGGACCTGGCCAATGACAGCATCCCCGTGGTTATATCCGCGTACTGTACCCTCCATAACATCTGTGAAGGGAAGGGTGAAAGATTCACTCAGGCATGGAACTCGGAGGTTCAACAACTGGAGGTTGAATTTGAACAGCCAGAGAGCAGGGCTATTAGAGGGGCCCAGCATGGGGCTGCAAGGATTAGGGATGCCTTGAGGGAGCAATTTGAGGCTGAAAGCCACTAGTAATGTCTGGTGGCCTGCACGGGAGTGAAGTGCAGTGGTTCCAATGTGAGTAGGAATCTGTGTTTGCTACACTGACTTGCAGTGCCTGTTGCTTTCCTGGGCTAAGGTTGTCATAAACAGATAGCTAAGGGTTAATGTTCTTTTACCTGTAAAGGGTTAACACAGGGAACCAAACACCTGACCAGAGGACCAATCAGGAAACAAGACTTTTTCAAATCTGGGTGGAGGGAAGTTTTTGGGTGTGAGTTCTTTGTTCTTTGTCTTGGGTCTGTGCCCTCTCGGCTCTGAGAGTGATTTTTCTATCTCCAGGTTTTCTAATCTTCTGTTTCCAAGTTGTAAGTACAAGGATAGTAAGACAATAGGTTTATATTGTTTTTTTTTGTATTTACATGTGTGTAGTTGCTGGAATGTGTTAAATTGTATTCTTTTTGGATAAGGCTGTTTATTCATTTTTTTCCTGTAAGCAATTGACCCTGTATATTGTCACCTTAATACAGAGATCATTTTATGTCTTTTTTCATTCTTTTTATATAAAGCTTTCTTTTTAAGACCTGTTGGAGTTTTTCTTTAGTGGGGACTCCAGGGAATTGAGTCTGCAGCTCACCAGGGGATTGGTGGGAGGAAGAAGTCAGGGGGAAAAATCTCTTTGTGTTAGATTTACTAAACCTGACTTTGCATACCCTCTGGGTGAGCGGGGAGAGAGGTTAGATCTCTCGGTGCTTGTGTTTCAAGGACTTGAAGCAGGGAGGGTGGAATCCCTTTGTTTAGATTCACGGAGCTTGCTTCTGTATATCTCTCCAGGAACCCAGGGAGGGAACACCTGGAGGGGAGGAGGGGGAAGGGAAATGGTTTATTCCCCTTTTTTGTGAGACTCAAGGCATCTGAGTCTGGGGGTCCCCCTGGGAAGGTTTTGGGGAGACCACAGTGAGCTAGGCACTGTATAATTCCTGGCTGGTGGCAGCAATACCAGGTCCAAGCTGGTAACTAAGCTTGGAGGTTTTCATGCTAACACCCATATTTTGGACGCTAAGGTCCAGATCTAGGAAGAAATGTTATGACAAAGGTATCTTTTCTTTATTAATTAATAAAGTTCTGGATGAGACCTTTGAAGAGATCAGTGAAGCCGATTACCCCGATGTGAGAGAGCACATCAATGCCCTATTCCACATCTAGGCATGCATGCAGCCCTAACCCTCCTTGCCCCAAGAGCCCGCACTGAATAACTTCCTTCTTAAAAATAAAAGCTGCTTACTGGGCACCTCCTCTGGTGTTTGTCCTTCCCCAAGCAACAGCCACCGCATCTGGCTACCCTCCTCCTGGCTGCATGCATCTGGGGATGTCGGAGTTTCTTACTCCTCCTCAGCACCCTCACTCCCGCTTTCCTCCTCCTCCTGTCTTGTTGCACTGGGCTCTGAAGTGTCCATGGTGGTACTTGGAGTGGAGGTGGGGTTGCCCCCAAGTATCGCATCCAGCTCTTTGTAGAAACGGCAGGTTGTGGGTGCAGCACCGGAGCAGTTGTTTGACTTGCAGGCTTGCAGTAGGCATTCCGCAGCTCCTTCACTTTAACCTTGCACTGCAGTGCGTCCCGGTCATGGCCCCTTTCCATCATGGCCCTTGATATCTGCCTGAAGGTATCATAATTCCTACAGCTGGAGCACAGCTGGGACTGGACAGCTGCCTCCCCCCAAATACTGATGAGGTCCAGCACCTTGCCATTGCTCCATACTGGTGATTGCCTGGCGCGTGGAGGCATGGTCACCTGGAAAGATGCGCTGAGAGCACTCCACACCTGGCTGAGCAAACAGGAAGAGGATTTTCAAAATTCCCAGAGAATTTAAAGGGCGGGTCTGATGGTTGGTCACCTGAGGGCAGGGTAGTAGAGTTCAAAATGATGACTGGAATGAGTAGAATAGGCATTGTGTGACACTTATGGAGGCCAATCTGAGCACATTAACAGACCAGGGTGTCCACACTGGTGCCACAGCACTCCAGCGATGGCGCATCAAACGTTATGCCACTTGCCGAGGTGGAGTACCAGGGGTGGTCTAGCCATGGAGTCAGAGCACAGTATGTGCCTTGCCAGTGTGGACGTGTCGTGAGTTAGCGCGCACGGGGCTGCTTTAATGCGCTCTAACTCGCAAGTGTAGCCATGCCCTAAGCGTGGCTTGGCCAGGGTTACAAAAGAAGTGATTCACAGAATCAGGAATAGAACCCAGGAGTCCTGACTTCCAGTCCTTTTGTTCAAATCGCTGGACACTCACTTCCTTTTAATAAACTAGAGGATTATGATCATAATTTCAGAGGTTTACTTACAGGCATCACAGACTTTGATTCTTCCAAGTTCCTATTGCCAAAGGAACATTCCACTGCCCAGGTGAAGGAATTCAGCCTTTTCAATTGTGCAATACTGTAGATCTGTGCTAAAAACTCTATCTTTAAGGAGGAAAAGGGTGATTGATTTCTTCAGGCACAGCTTCATGTATTGTTTTTAAAGCCAATGGGAATCTGGTGGGCATGAAGGCAATGTGGATGTGTTTGAAGCCATGGGAGTGGTGTTAACCCAAGGAGAGAACCAGCTGATGTGCTCATAGACTCATAGACTCTAGGACTGGAAGGGACCTCGAGAGGTCATCGAGTCCAGTCCCCTGCCCTCATGGCAGGACCAAACACTGTCTAGACCATCCCTAATAGACATTTATCTAACCTACTCTTAAATATCTCCAGAGATGGAGATTCCACAACTTCCCTAGGCAATCTATTCCAGTGTTTAACTACCCTGACAGTTAGGAACTCTTTCCTAATGTCCAACCTAAATCTCCCTTGCTGCAGTTTAAGCCCATTGCTTCTTTGCAATATGTAGGCTGTGTGGTGGTAGAGAGAGATACGTAGGTGATTCAGATACATTAATGAAGAGAGTGACGGTGGTTGGTCTTAAAAACTTGCCAGAATGGGTTGAGCTAACTAGATAATGGGTCTGTTCTGTTGGCAAAGCGCCGAGCATTGTAGCATCTCAGTGCTGCCTGTGGATTAAAGACACTGTGAGAGCTGCTTTAGGGTGTGTGAGAGACTCAGCCAGTTCTCTATCAAATTCTGGGTGCAAGCAGGCCCCTCACTTGAAGTTCAATGCCAGCGCTCCACCCTGCACTAGGTGTGGTGCCTTCGAATGCACTCTCAAATTTTCTTCACGCTAGTCCAGGGATGGCAAGGTGATGAGGAGAATCTTATGGCATGAGCTGATGGGAGGTTTCTGGATATCATCTCACGAGAGCTCAGGAAGGGCGATAGGCCTGCATGCTGGTTTGGATAAATGCATTGTGCCAACTGATGGGAGGAGTGAAGGCCTCTCCTATTGAAGGGTTTGTGCCTGGACTGGATCGAGAGGCCATGCATCGGGAAAACGCTCTAATCCATTCCCTGGTGAGGGTGCTCACCTCCCACCTGTGCTCTGACAATCTCCCCCTGGATCTGCCCGTAGTGGCATGCATCTGTGAGTGACACATCCCCTGGGGCCAGGCAGTGCTGTCACACATCTGACCTCACCTCGCAGCGCAGCATGGGATTTGCAGCAAATGGAGACAGACTGTGCCTGATACACCTGGATGATCACAGTTTGCTTGGCCACCAGGGCCACCTAGACGATAGGAATGCCCCTGGAAGGCTGCTTGGGGCAGGATTCATGATAATAGAAGAGACAGCCCCAAAGCCCCCAGCCGGGCTAACTTTGCTCTCACAATATATTTTCAGTGCAGCGATAGGCCATCAAGCAACGTTCTGTTCTGCAGCAGCAGAGTTCACTCAGCACAACCTTTGCTGCTGCTGCTGCTATGATGTGAGGGGCAAAGACAGCCCAGTTCTTTATAATCCGATCCCTGGTGAGCTTTTGGCACTGGCAGTTTGGGTGGGGCAGGAGATCATCGTTTGTCTTATAGACAGGGAGAACCTGGTCATTACGGTTGTTGGGCAAGTCAGTCTGAATGCCCTCAAAGTCGGTTTCGCCATGATTATAATCACACTGTAAAGGCCAATGGCTTTGTACTCCTAGGGGATCTTGGGATGTGCTGGTGAAATGCCACTGGGTGCTCAGTTTTAGAGCTCTGCCTGTGTTCTCTGAGGGGGCTGATTCTTCTCCCATACCAGCTATAGACCACTGATTTCAGAGACTTCTGCCTGAGCTACACTTGGGGATAGTTTAGCATCTGATTCTGGTCTCACTTACACCAGTGTAAATGGAGAATATACTATGCTGGTCCTAAAACATTCTAGGCTAGATTTTGGAGTCATTTTTTTAACCTTCTGGTTTCTGATCCTTTACATGGCACACAGGTTTTAATTTGCAGCTTTTCTCTACAACCAGGAAGACTAGTAGAACCTTACTTTATCTTTAATGATGGCTGAGATGTTCATGTATTCACCTGACTCCAGGAGATGGGGTGTAGAAGGGCTCGGCCGAGGCTCGTCCCTCTGCAGGGCTGTGGGGTATCCCACCGCCTTGCTACATGGGGCTTCAAGAAAAATACCAAATATTGCAAGACGTGATGAAGTTGTGAGAGTTGGGGACAGTATTGCTATGACTGTGCCCATGACAGGGGTTGCACTGATTTAATGACATCGATGTAGTTACATTGGTGCAAAATCTGTGGGTAGACCAAACGTGAGTTTTAGCCGCATCAACTAGCGGAGATAGGGACTGAATGCCATGGTGCCTCCCTGTTTATCTTTTCACCCATTTTGTGTGATGGAGGGACTATTTAATTATCCTTATGTTAGAAGTTAGTCATTCATGTCTGTGACTTTGTCTTTTCCTTTCAAGTTAATTTCACCCTAATCTTTAGCTGGAATAAAATCTCTTTTTCTGACTTTTATTCCCTGTCAGTGCCATTCCTAATGTCCTAGAGCTCATAGGAACTGCATATTAGTGAGTAAAGCTGTTCCATTCCTATTCAAACAGGAGACACTGTGCTCTAGAACAGGTATGTCAATCAGTACTAAGGAGAAACTGTCCACCTTGTCTCTCTAGTGTCCTGGGACTGACACGGCTACAACAACCCTGCATATCCATAGCAGCAGAGATTGCACACAACTACTATTGACATGTCATGAAATAAGGCACAACTAATGCAGAATATCAAATGAGCACCTACAAAATAACATTTTGAAACTTTCCAAGATGAAATTTCTTCTTTCATGACAAATGTTGATAAAATTGAGACGATTCTGAAAAAAATTGGTTTGTCTAAACAGCGTTTTCTACCAGAAACCAGTTGTGACAAATTTCGACCAACTCTTTTTGATGTCCCATAGGAAGCTGTACCTGTGGCTGAGCCAGCCCCTGGCCTCTAGCTGCAAGGAAAGGATGTGTGATAGCATGATAGGCAGCGTGGCGTAGTAGCCTCAGCAGGGGACTGAGAATGAGGGCTAAGCTTAGCTCTGACTTCTCTGGGCAGATGTCTGAAGTGGGGTGCGGACACAGGGCTGAGAGTGATGTGAGGTCAGGGGAACTGCTGGAGCTCTGCAGGGTCAGGTGGGGGCTGAGATCCAGAACACTTCCCCTGTACTGCTGCATTAAGCTGGAGAACAGAATTTGAATCGAATCTATTTCCTTTTCTTCTTTCCAATACTGGTTCTCCTCTGTCCCCTCCACCCCCTGCCCTTTGTTTTACTTGAACAAGGCAAAATAAAGATCCAGTGTTTTGTCTGTTTTATTCCTGCAGACGCCTGGCCCCAGTCTCTGCCCTGGTTGTCCGAGTAGTCAGTGCTGGAGTTCAGTGTCTAGGAGTTTCTGCTCCCTGCAATTTTATGAGGACTCTGATTTATCTGAGAATGTCTGCAAGGGCCGTGTGTGAAGGCACTGGTACGGAGCTAGGGCTTTGCTGAAATGCATTGCTGGCATTTACACAATGGCAGAACAAAAAGGAGAGAGCAAGCCTGAGCTTTCAGGGCCTGACATGGGACCAGTCATCTGTGGAGGACCGAGGGAGCTGTAATTGCTGTAGTGAAATAATCAAAGCTGACCCTTAGGGAACGGATTATAGAGAGAGAAAAGCATTTCCCTGCATCAGCACAGAGCCCAGGGTTAGGGCTGTCGGCTACGTGAGCCGGCTCACGGATGGACTGGAGGGGGGAGCAGGCTGGCTGGCTCGCTTTGGCTCAGTCACACACTCCTGCCAGTGTGAGCAAGATCCTGGAAAACAGGCAGAGACCTGCGCTGATGTTGAATTCAGCCCCCAAACCTTTGGGGAATAGCAAATGAAAGACACAAAACCACCCACTACAGGCAGGCGCCTGTGTACATCTATAGGGACAATCAGAAGCCGGGATTGGGATGGGCACATGGAGCCTTTCCCCTCCACCACAAGCATGAAAACAGCCCAGGTAGGAAGCAGGCAGAATTTGTTACCCTCTCATGGGAGTGCCATCAACTGTATGCAGTGAGTTTTATCATTGGTTTCAATGGGAACAGGATCAGTTCCTACTTTTATGATAGGGACTGAAGACTGGGATGGATCTCCTGGATCACTGAATCCAGGCCCTGCTATCACAAGCCATCCCGTCATATAATCTTGTTCACAAATTTATCAAACTCTATCTTCAAACCAGTCAGATTGTTTGCCCTCCCTGGTCCTATTGGGCAGCTGTTCCAGAGCCTCCCTCTTCTGATGGTTAGAAACCTTCCTCTAATGTCCATCCTGAATTTATTCATGGCCAGTTTATCCTCATTTGTTCTTATGCCACCATTGTCCTTCAGCTTGAAGGGTGTTCACGTCCTGCTGTATTTATAGAGAACAACCAGGGCCCCTTCTGCCTGCAAAACAAGCCGGGATCTTTCATTCTCATCTCCTAAGATAGGGTGTCCATTCCCCTGAGCATCTTAACAGCCCTTTTTGGCACCTCTTTTCCTTTGAAATCATCTTTCTTGAACATGGGTGACTGAACATGGCCGATCATAGTCCGGCTCCTAGGGGCTCTTAGTCAAGCTCTCATCTGCCCACCATGTTGGCTTTCCCAGCTTGGGACAAGGAGTTTGAACTTTGTTCTCATTCAACAGTTGCTTCCTTCAGGCTAGGGTGGAATACGTTGGGAGGGGAAGATGCCAGGGAAGCTTGCACCATCCTGTCTGTTTTGTAAGCCAATAGAGCCTGGCTCTTCAGAAGTGCTGAGCGCCCAGAACTCCATTTGAGATCCTTGGGAGCTGCGGGGGAATATCAACTGAGAGCAGTGAGTACTATTGTGTATGGCACTGCTGAGACCACAACTGGATGTTGTGTCCAGTTCTGATATTAAAGGTCTGTCTACACTGCAATGAGGCAGTGTAATTTCTAGCTCAGGTAAACATACACGAACAAGCTCTGCTAGCACCTAAACTGAGCAGCGTGGCTGCAGCGGCCTAGGCAGCGACTCAGGTTTGCTGCCACTCCGCCTGACCCCTGGGTCAGTGCTCAGGTGGCTAGCCTCATCTGCTCCCATGATGCTGCAGCTGCCCAGCTATTTTTAGGCACTAGGTCGAGCAGAGCTGGCACGTCTGTCCACCCGAGCTGGAACTCGCGCCTCACGTCTGCAATTGGACGTAACCTAAAAAGGATGTTGACACATGAGAACAAGTTCAACAAAAGAGCTCCAGGAATGATTTCAGGCCTGGGAACCCACTGTGAGAGTGAGACACTAAAAAAGCTAAATTGACTTAACAAAAGGGGAATAATCACAGCCATTAAGATCTTACACAGGGAGAAGATTTCTGCTAGCAAGAGGCTCCTTAACTTAGCATAAAATGAAAGCACAAGATCCAGCGGCTGGAAGCTGAAGCTGGAGATTAGGTGCAAACTTTCTAACAATGAGGATGATCAACCACTGGAAGAGCTTCCTAGGGGACATGGTGGATTCTCCCCCGCTAGTCTTTAAACCAAGATGGGATGTGGCTTTCTAAAAGATCTGCTCTAGCATAGCAGGAAATTCTGGGTTGGATGCAGGAGTGGATGGGTGACGGTCTCTGGCCTATGGTAACAGGAGGTCAGACTAGACTATCATAATGGTCCCTTCTGGCCTTAGTGTACGCATACAGGCTCACCAGGGGCTTTGGGCCACACAGCTTTCCCAGCATCGTTCTGAGCATTGTTTCACTTTCACACACAGGCAAAGTAGGTTTCTTTGGGCTATTGGAAGCCTACTGGAACTCTCACCAGCTGCCCCCAGGATCCTTGGGGCCAGTTATGGCTGGAGATGGAGAACCTTGGTTCCCTGGAGACTTTTCTTCCCCACTTCCACTTTGCTTTGGGACCGTGAGCACGGAAAAATCCCCGGATCTATCAGCACTGACTGGTGGGAGGCCCCACGTGGAGGAGAGAGGCAGGGACAGGAGCCTGCGGATTCAGGGGAATTCAGTGGTGGAGGTGAGGAAGTAACAGCTTCTGAGGTAACAGACTGAGCCAAGAAATCCAGGTAATAAACAAGCCTCTAAATATCCCTGGGCTGAGATGTTTGCAGCTGCCTAAGGGGCTGAGCACGAAAGCAGCACCTCATTCAGTGCCTGAAGGGAAGCTGCCCTCCCAGCGGGGTTTGAACATCCCAACCTGTGCTGAGAGGCAGGAAATGTATTGGGGAAGGAGGTGAATGAAAAGGAGGTTGGAAGAGGTTCACTGTTATGGTGACTGACAGGCCCTACAATGGTAACAGATGGGGCCCTTCCCACTGGGGCTGGCTCTAAATGTTCCCAGTTCCCTGCCCTGGATTCCTCTTGTGCCCTTTTGTGACCCTGAATTCACCATGCTGCGAGTTGCTATGGTCGCTCGCACCAGTGTCCACGGCGAGAGTCTGACACTGCTCTGAGGCCTGCGTGGTGTCCAGCTCCAGGAGGTGAGCCCAGGCTGGAGCAGCAGCCCTGAATTTCAGCCTTAGTGCCACATTCCCAGCCATTTCCATTCTGTGGGCAGGGCTGTGCCCAGCTCTAATGGGGACGCAGCCTCATGCACCTCACTGTGCTGGTCTGGGTGCAGGGGCTCTGAGTCAAGCAAGGGCAGATCCTTCCTCTTGCACCTGGCCTGAGTTCCCTGGCTGGGCACTGGGAGCGCTGTAGGACTCAATGTGTGAGACCAGCGTTCTCAAACGGTGGGTCAGGACCCCAAAAAGTGGGTCACGACTCCGTTTTATGGGGGTTGCCAGAGCTGATGTTAGACCTACTGGGGCACAGGGCCAAAGCCAAAGCCTTATCCCATTGCCCAGGGACAGAGTCCAAGCCCCACAACCTGGTGCTGAAGCTGAAGCCCCACTGCCCTGGGCCAAAGCCCGAGGGCTCAGCCATGAGTGGCGGGGTCAGGTTACAGGCCCCACTGCCTGCAGATGAAGCCCTCGGGCTTCAACTCCCTCCACTCCTGCCCGGGGTCATGGGACTTGGGCTTTGCTCCCCCCACCACATAATGTTGCCAACTTTTTAATTGCACAAAACTGAACACCCCTGCCCCTGCCCCTGCCCCTGCCCCAAGGCCATACCCCCACTTGCTCTATCCTCCCTCCCTCCCTCCCTCCATCGCTTGCTCTCCCCCGCCTTCACTGACTGGTTGGGGTGCGGGGGGGTGGGTGAGGGTTCTGGTAGGGGGTGCAGGCTCTGGGGTGGGGTCAGGGATGAGGGGTTTGGAGTTCAGGAGGAAGCTGGAGAAGAGTGTTGGGGGGTGGTGTGCGGGTTCCAGGAGGGAGTTCAGGTGTGAGAGGGGATTCCAGGATGGGGCAGGGGATTGCTCTGCGGGGTCCTGGATGTGCTTACCATGGCTCCCAGGAAGCATCCGTCAGGTCCCTGCAGCCCCTAGGTGCATGGGCGGCCAGGGAGGCTCCACACACTGACCTTGCGCCTGCAGGCACCACACGCCCCAGCTCCCATTGATTGCAGTTCCCGGCCAATGGGAGCTGCGGAGCCGGTCCTCGGGGGGTGGGGGAGGGCAGTGCATGGAGCCTCCCTGGCTGCCCATGCATCTAGGGGCTGCAGGGACTGATGGCTGCTTCTGGGAGCTGCATGGAGCTGGGGCAGGCAGGGAGCCTGCCTTAACCCCAGGCCTCTGCTGCGCCACAGCCTGGACTTTTAATAGCAACCATACCCCTATGCCTGGGGTGGCGGGGTTCGGAGGGCTCGGGCTTTGGTTGCCCTTGCTGGGGTCATGTAGCAATTTTTGTTGTCAGAGAGAGCTGTTCGCGTGGTGAGTGGGGAGCGGAGTTACATGGTCTGCAGGGCGAGGTGGTGCTGGGGTCCCCTCCGGCTGCCCGGAGCCAGGTGGCGGTGGCTCCCCCAGTGGTGCTGCGCTGCCACTTCGGGACAGGCTTTTCCCCCAGCTCGCAGCTGCCCTGGCTTGTTGCACTTCCTGGAATGGTGGGAGCCCGGGGCGACGCTCTCTGGCGTTCTGCGCTGCGCATGGGGCCCTGACCATAAGAGCCAGAGGGACCTGCCGGGGCGTGAGGTGGGGAGTCCTGGTGGTGCTTATCTGGGGTGGCTCCCGGGAAGTTTCCAGCAGGTCCCTCTGGCTCCTAGGGTTGAGTCAGGCTGGGGGGGGGGGGCAGGGACTCTCTGCCTGCTGCTGGCACCTGCAAAACACCACCCCCGCAGCTCTATGCCTATGCTTTGGTGGTGATGGTGAGCAGTCCCCGATATCGGGACAAAGGGCGTCCCGACCAATGTGCAGTCAGGATGCAGGACAAATGTGTTAAAATTGGGATTGTCCTGATAATATCGGGACGTCTGGTCACCCTAGGGCTCACTTCCAGTCAAGTGGCAGATCCCTAAGGAGCTGCAGGATCCCCATTGATCCGCAAGGAGCCAGGACAATCTGCACAGAGGGTTCTGCAATAGGTGCCCTACTGGGAAGGGGATGGGGCAAGGAAGGGCATTTGCCTTGTGCTGACTAGGAAAAGGGGCTGAATTTCGGTCAGGCTCAGCAATCCCTGCGCTGAGTGAACACAAGGCCTTTGGTGGAGCAAATGTAGCAGCAGGAGCCCAAGGTAAGGGAGTTTGATGAAAGACAGTGGAGAAATTAAGGGTGAAAGCAAGATTAGGCAGCAAATAATATTAAAATGATGTCAGAGCAGTGGTGAGACACGCAGAAGAAGCTTCAAGGGCAGGAAGCAAAGGCTGTGAGTCCAGCAGGGAATACTTTTTTACCAAGACCCACAGAGCAACATTGGGTAAGCACATGCCAGCATTGTCACTCGTGTGACGTAGTGTGAATCTTGCAGTAGTTGCTGTTTTTTCTTAAAGCCCCAGCTCCTGGAGCCAGGTGAATACATGAGACTCTCAGCTTTGTTTATATAGATTATAAAAGTAAGTATCTAGCCTTCATGGGGAGAAAAGATTGAATATGTTATCTGCGTGCAGCTTATAGGCTCCAATAGGAAGGCAAAGAAAAACACCTTTTTTTAAAAACACTCTTAAGCCAATCTTACGCCCCGTTTTGGGGCCAGACTCCTAAATTTGGAACATTCAGCTGGCTCCCTAAAACCATAACAGAAAATGTCAAG
This sequence comes from Gopherus flavomarginatus, assembly GCF_025201925.1. NCBI lineage: Eukaryota > Metazoa > Chordata > Testudines > Testudinidae > Gopherus > Gopherus flavomarginatus. Next base: position 20,792,055 of record NC_066637.1, on the reverse strand, counting down.
CACCCCCACACCCCCTATCCCGGCAACTGAGAAAGACGGCGCTTCTGGCTAGGCACCTGCCTCATCTCACCCAGAACAGCTGGAGGAGGTGGTGCCCAGCTCCTGGGATCAGAGTAGTCACAGGAACTGTGGGGAAGTGAATTGAATTCCCCCCTCTGCTGGAGAGGGGGAAAGGATTTGAGCAGAGATCTCCTACGTCTCTCAGGAGAATCCTTAAACCGCTGAGCTCTGATATTCTGATAGGGGTGGGGAGGGCTCCCTCAGTCTCTCCCGTTGAAGCTGTTCCACGCTGTATAAATATTTGAGTCACTGAGCTAGAGAGAGAGGGTGACTCTGTAGCCTGGGAGTTGGAGCACCCACTTGGGAGGTGGACACTGGGTCTCGGGTGCCCCAGGCTATGAGGTGGTTCTCTCTCCCCCCTGCTCTCTCTCCACATGGAACAGCATCAATATGAGAGACTGAGGAAGCTTCATAGGCACCAACTTCTGCTCCCGCCAGTGGGTGCTCGGCCCCCCTCTGTCCCCGGCCCTGCCCCACTCCACCCCTTCCCCCAAGTCCCCACCCTCGCCCTGCCTCTTCCCCGCCTCCTCCCTTGAGTGCGCTGTGTCCCCACTTCTCCCGCTCCCTCCTGGAGTGCTGCCAAACAGCTGTTTGGCGGCGGGCAGAAGTGCTGGGAGGGAGCAGGAAGGCATTGTGCTCAAGGGAAGAGGTGAGGGGAGCCTGGCTGCTGGTGGGTGTGGAGCACCCGCTAATTTTTCCCCCTGGGTGCCCCAGCCCCAGACAACCCATGCAGTCTGCGCCAATGGGAAGCCCCACATGGGAGTCTCCCAGACCTCCGTGGTTCGCGCACTCTCCTGAGAGGTACAGGAGACCCCTGTTCATACTCTTTCTCCTCTCAGGCAGAGGGGGAATTGAACCTTCCACATCCCAGCTGAGTCCTCTAAGCACTGAGCTGGAAGTTCACAACCCCCTCCTATCAGGCTTTGAGTGAGTCCTGGTTTGTGTCCCTTGAGCACATCTACCGGATTGTGCCCCTGGGTGAGGTAGGAAGAGAGGAGGGCCTGTCTTGCCCAGTTTGTGACTCGCTCTGGGGCTGAGGTGGAAGATCAGTGCCCAGATACCCACAGGGAGGCCGCACTGTGCATGCCCAGGGCGGAAATTTAGGTGCCGAGGGAATGTTTACTCTGAAAATGTAGGTGCTGAAGAGTCGAGGTGCCTACAGTATTTAGCAACAGCTGAACGGAGGGTGTGGGATCACAGGGGAGCCCACGTAACTGTGGGGATCTAGGCTACAGTCACTTGCTCTGGGGGTTTCTGCAGTAGAAGACAAGGAGGCTCCTAGACACTACCCGACTCCTGCACACTTCGCCTTCCCTCACTGGGGCCTTGGAGGCAGCTCCTGTGAAGAAGGGGAGGGCAGCGGGGAAAAATGGCCAGGGGTTGTCCCCCCACAAGTACCCACTAGGGAAAAGTCATGGCAGGCTACCCTATGGGAACCTTCCTCCATGGAGGCCTAGGGGCAGCTGCTGAGTCAAGATTCCCAACAGCCTGGCTCCAATAGAGCCACCCTGCCAGAGGTATCAGAGCCAGCCTGCAGGCACTACCAGGGCCTGGCTGCAGAGCTCTGGCCTCTGAGCTGCAGATCTCTGGTGCGGGGAGGGCAGAGGGGAGGAGGAGGAAAGAGAGGATCTTCCGGGGATTTCCCTCCTTCAGGCCCTTTCACAGGGAAGATTTCTTTAGAAGGCAACTGAACCCTACATAGATCCCTCAGGATCTGACCCTGTGATGCCTAATAACAGCTCTTTGTGTCAATGGAGCTTTAAAGCACAGTCTCTGAGATAATGCAATGCACCTAGGTCTGGGCCTGAAGGTCACTGGGGCACGATCTCCACCAAGAGCTTTGTAGAACAAGAGCCCAGTCACCCTAGTGAAAATGTTAACATTTCAGAGCAGTTGGATTAACTTAGGGAATTTGTCCCACTAGCAATTCCATGCACAGTCAGAGGGGCTTTGTAGTTCTACTGAGTATTTTGCAGCCATTTCCGTTTCCTAGTCACATTGTTCATCTACATTATTCCAGCCTGATTCATGCTAATCTTGGGAACTAAGAAAACAAAAAAAAATCTTCATTTCTTGTTTAACAAGGCAACTTTCCAGGTCCAGGGATCACCTGAGCAGTGTAGCCTACTATAAAGAGTGCTTCCGGAGTCAGGTTCTTATCTACAATTACAGAAGGTAAATACTGGATCTTGTATGTAAACTGGGTTTCAGATCAAATGGTGGGAGTCATTAGCATTGATATCAGTATAGCTAGAATATGATTGGCTGGCAAAAATGCTTTTGGTGAAATGCATCATGATGAAGAAGGCTTGCAGAAAGCTTCTAAAATACTTAAATCCCAATTAAACTCAGGGTGTATGTGGATGTTGGTAGGAATTGAACAAAAATTTTCCATCCAAACTTTTGTCCATTGGAAAATGCCTTGGCATGCTGGCAAGGAGTAAATTTCACCCCCTGAGAATAGGTTAACTAGGGAAACATCAGCTGTTGTAGTTCAACAAAATCAGCCCAGGACAGTTAAACTAGGCCATGTCTACATCTAAAATTTTGCAGCGCTGGTTGTTACAGCTGTATTAGTACAGCTGTATAGGGCCAGCGCTGCAGAGTGGCCACACTTACAGCAACCAGCGCTGCAAGTGGTGTTAGATGTGGCCACACTGCAGCGCTGTTGGGCGGCTTCAAGGGAGGTTCGGGGAACGCGAGAGCAAACCGCGGCGAAGCTGGTCTCCTTTCCCGGTTTGCTCTCTCGTTCCCCGAACCCCCGAACAAGCAGGTCTCCTTCCCTGCGGTTTGCTGGGTGGTTCGGGGAACGCGAGAGCAAACCCGGGAAAGGAGACCAGCTTCGCCGCGGTTTGCTCTCGCGTTCCCCGAACAAGCAGGTCTCCTTCCCTGCGGTTTGCAGGGTGGTTCCGGGAAACGCGAGAGCAAAACCGCGGCGAAGCTGGTCTCCTTTCCCGGTTTGCTCTCGCGTTCCCCGGAACCACCCAGAAAACCTCAGGGAAGGAGACCTGCTTGCTCGGGGTTCGGGGAACGCGAGAGCAAACCGCGGCGAAGCTGGTCTCCTTTCCCGGTTTGCTCTCGCGTTCCCGGAACCACCCAGCAAACCTCAGGGAAGGAGAGCTGCTTGCTCGGGGTTCGGGGAACGCGAGAGCAAACCGCGGCGAAGCTGGTCTCCTTTCCCGGTTTGCTCTCGCGTTCCCGGAACCACCCAGCAAACCTCAGGGAAGGAGACCTGCTTGCTCGGGGTTCGGGGAACGCGAGAGCAAACCGGGGAAGGAGACCAGCTTGATTACCAGAGGCTTCCTCAGGTATGCTGGGATACCTGCTTATTCCACGGAGGTCAAGAAAAGCGCTGGTAAGTGTCTATATTTGATTACCAGCGCTGGATCACCAGCGCTGGATCCTCTACACCCGAGACCAAACGGGAGTACGGCCAGCGCTGCAAACAGGGAGTTGCAGCGCTGGTGGTGCCCTGCAGATGTGTACACCTCCTAAGTTGCAGCGCTGTAACTCCCTCACCAGCGCTGCAACTTTCTGATGTAGACAAGCCCTTAAAACTAGACTGGGCGAATCACTAGAAAACATACTCAAGGCCACCACTCTTGCCTTGCCATGGAGATAGATTCTGCTGAGACACCCTCACTGCTGCTAGCTGCAGGTACAATAGGATAAACTGGCAGACTGGATGACTTAATAGATTTTAACTTAGGTGTTTCTTTTATTTTATCAGCAGTTAGTCTAACACTCTGGGGATGCTAGATATACCAGTATTTCTGCAAAGCTTGAGATATCAACTAAATATGAATGGGTGTCTATGACAGGGCTGCAGGGACTGGACCTGATGACCCAGGAGGTCTCTTAGAGTCCTATATTCCTAAATAAAACAATTCTCTCCCCTTTAAGTTTCCACTTTAACCAGAGGTGACCAGTGCCTGCCAATGGGGAGGGGAAGGAGGAGGGCAGCCAGCTTCGCAGTGTTGCCGAGCATCCTCAGTACAAGCGAAGCAGCAAACTGGGGAGGGAGGGACGTTACCCTCCATGACCCCCCACACATTGCCTCTGCCTTTAACTATAGGTTAATGATTCACTCTCTGTTTCTCTTTTGTCCTTCCTGTGATATAGCTTTTGCTCTGTAGAAACAATGGTAACCACAGCTGACAGCGATCCAGTGGATATGGGACTGGAGTGGCTCTCAGGAGACCTGGGTTCTGTTCCTGGCTCTCCCACCGACTTGCTGGGTGATCTTGGGCAAGTCATGGCACTGCTCTGTGCCTCAGTTTCTCCATCTGCAAAATGGGGCTAAATTATACTTCCATGGTGAAGTGCTCTGAGATGGAGGGATGAGAGAAGAGCCAGCTGGATATTACAAGTGGATTTTCTACTATGATAACACTTTGAAATGTTTTATTATTCAAATACTATGCATTGTGCTATCTTCCCAGATTTTGATCTCTGCTTGCTGTGATGCTGACCACAGAGCATGGTGCGGCCAAAAACAACAGCTACTTGGCCTAATCATAATTCTCTCTGTCCTGAACTTTAGTGTGACTTTGGTCTTCAGTGTGTCCAGAATCCTGCTGCCAGCTAACTCACCCTCCAGACTTGACATCTTTGGGTTTTGTAGTTGAGTAGATTAATTTGAAGCCCCTCCCTCAGACTGTTCAAAATTTACATTTTTTTTCTCCTTTTTGCTTTACAGCCTCCTAAATCCTGCTCGTCTCCATCCGGAGTTTACACTGCTCTCCAGCTGTGAGTTCCATGGCCAGCGTGAGGTGCTTTAGGTAAAGCCTGCTGTTTGCCGTGCTGCTCCTCGCTGGAAACACGTGAAGAGATTCCAAGGCCGGTAGGGGCCATTGTTATCCTGTAGTCTGGCCTCTGGCACAGAATAGGCCAGAGAACCTCCCCCACGGATTTCTCATCATGACCAGTAACTTGTGGTTAAACTAGAGTCTTTAGCAGACAGCTAACCAGTGTTCCCTCTGACCTTAGTCACTTTAAGTCCTTAGCATTAGGGGCAAGGCTACAACCTGTGTACCTGAGTGGACTCACTCCAATCTCTCTAGCACTCTCAGGTGCTAAGGGTACGTCTACAGCGCAAAAAACACCTCACAGCGCCAAGTCACAGGGCCTGGGACCTAAGTTCCCTGTAACTTGTGTGGCAGCAGCCTATTTAGCGCCACGCAAGAGCTCAGGGAACTCGCCTGGGGACCGGCCAGGGGAGGGGAGGGGCACCCCTCCCTCATCCCCAACCTAGATCGGCCCCCAACCTCCCGCAGCCGGGGTGGCCTGGACAGGCCATGGCCAGGGTGCCTCTACCCTGGCCCGAACCCAGCCAGGGTGGCCCATCCCCAAACCTAGCTGCAGCTGGGGAGGCCCAGCCCAGACCTAGCCCAGATCTGCCACGGTGCCCCAGCCCTGGCTGGACCTGCAGGGCCAGGGGAGGGATGCCTATCCTGCGGCCCCAGCCTGGGAGGTGCTGCAGCGGGGAGAGGCACCTTTTCCCCCCAGCCCAGGTGCTGCTGGAGGATTCCACTCTCCCTGCTGGAGCACCCTCCTGCACCCCAAACCCCTCATCCCCAGCCCCACCCCAGAGCCCGCACCGCCAGTCAGAGCCCTCCTCACCTCCCACCCCTCTACTCCAGTCCTGAGCCGCCTCCCACACTCCGAACCCCTCAGCCCCACCCCCACCACATGAATTTTGTTATGTTCACCGATATGAAGGTCCTGTCACATCACCTCCATAGTGGTGCACATAACAAAATTCATTCTGCACTTTATTTTTTATTTTTTAATCTACATGAGTGGGAGAAATTCAAGGGAACCCTGCCTGGGACCTGGTTCAGTTGACTCAGGCTGGGGGCTAAAAAATAGTGGTGTAGATGTTCCTGCTCAGGCTGGAGCTGGGCTTTGAAACTGAGGGTCTGGGAGCCCGAGCTCCCGCCGGAGCAGGAACGACTACACCCGGCCCGACCCCAATGAGCCTGGGTCATTTGACCTGGGCGCTGGGACTTGGCATGGTGGGTTTTTCTTTGCAGTGTAAACAGAACCCTAGGTCAACTAATGGTGTTGTCATGGAAAAGCCTGATCAGGTCATTTTGTCTCTCTCCTCCTTCCCCACTCCCCCCTCCCCCCTCGGCCCAGTGCCCTAGTCAAAGCAGAATTGCACCCCGCAGGGCTGCAGGGTTTTCTTCCATGGGCCGGCCAGTGTGTTTTGAAGGTAAACAGCAAATCAAACACAATTTGCCACTCCTGTATTCCCAAGTGCAGACAAGGTGAGAAAGACCAAAGCAGCCAGAGGGCAAAGGCTTGAAGCTCCATGTGTCAAAGCCACCACCTTCCACGTTGCCCTGCTAACAGCACTGTCCTCGCCCCAGCTGCGAGCAGCTCTGGCTGATATTAGAAGGGTACTGGGCAAGCAGGACAAATGCTGCAATAAATAACCCAGCAGAGGCCAGACCTAGTCTCCTGCACTCTCTGTTTCACAGCTATTCTCCCCTAGGGAAGCGTAGGCTGTTTTCCCCATGATGCACATTAACTGCTATGTGTATGCCTGGGGGAGTTCTTCACACACAAAGAGCTGGAGGAGGGGAATGCAAGATACAGGAATACAGAGGATCCAGGTCAGAGCTGCCTTCTTTGTTCTCCAAACCTTCCCTATACTTGCTCCATCTCCTGGAGCTCCCTGTTCCCTTCATCCCTCTCCACGGCCTCTGCTCAGCAAGGTCCCTCCACAATCTTCCCACACGAGCCTTCTCCTCCACTGTACTCACTGTCTGGAACTCTATTTCTCACGTCCTGGCTGCCTGTCTCAGGAGGGGTGATTAGTAGCGCTAATTTCCACAGCATGCTGCTTCCTGCCAGCAGGCCTCAGTCTGCCATGGAGGAACCGTCTCCATGGGTAAGAAGGAAGTCCAGACGCCCTGGCCCATCCGTTCCTCAGCCTCCCTGTTGAGACTGCAACATTCACGGTGATTGGGAGATAAAGTGATTCCACCAAGGTGTTTTTGTTCTGTCTGTACAGTGCCTAGCACAATGGGGTCCTGAGCCACTGCTGGGGCTCCTGGGCACAAATGCAATAGAAATAATTAATAACAACACTTAATCACCCAGCAGATGCTAAAAAGGACTGATCACTGCTAGCACCCTCCAACTGGTGAAAAGCATCTGTCACCATCACTGCCCTGCCTGAACAATGCAGTCCTATAGCTCTCAATTCTCACAAAGATCCTTGTTACAAGAATCAGAGAAATGTCAGACTGGAAGGGACCTTGAGAGGTCCTCTCATCCAACCCGCTGCACTGAGGCTGGACCAAGAGATCCTAGCGCATCCCTGCCAGGTGTTTGTCCAACCTGTTCTTAAAAACCACCAGTGACAGGGATTCCATAACCCCCCTTGGAAGCCTGTTCCAGAGTTTAACTACTGTTATACTTAAAAAGTTTTTCCTAATATCTAATATGAATCTCCCGTGTGGATTTACCCAATTTACCCAGATAACAAAAATCTGTAAGCTCCCCAGTATTCTCTGTGACTGTAATCTGTGTGTTCGCGTTCCTCCTGCTTTGCAATCTGTAATGCTTACTGTAAACGTCTGACTACGGGTTGATTATTGTCTCTTGCTAGGAATTCAGCCATGTTCCCTGTACAATAAGAAAGACTCAGCATTAAAAAAAAAAATAGAACTTTATTGTGTGTAAAGAAACAGTCAACAACATTAAAGTGCCCCCCCCCCCCCAAAAAGTGAAAACAGTCTAGCCACAGTGTCATGAGGGAGTCATGGGGGAGCCATATTTTACTCTAACCCCTCTCTCCAGAAAGGAATGAAACGAAGGTGCCGTCTGTCTGGTTTTCACAGGCCGTGTGTGTAGCTGCAGTTTGCCCTGTTTTATCCTGGTGTGGAGTGGTCGGGGTACACCATGCTGTCAGCCATTGCTTTTGGGGTGCAGAGCACGGCCATGGAGTTCCAAGGATTGGAAAGGCTGCAGAGGAGGGGGTTTGTGGACATGTAGGCCAACGCTGGTCTGCAACAATTGTGTTTTGTTGCCTGATTAAACCCAGGATGTCTTGGTGCAATCCCCAGTGAGCCTCTTGGTCCTTGTCCCTCTCTTGCAGCAGCCAATTTCTGCCATTTCTCAGTCTGTCTCTGTGGTCTCGGGCATATGGCCCCCCGAGCCCTGTGTTCACAGTTCAAGGCCAGAGAGAATCAGAGGAGCTCATCGAACATATTGTATCCCTCCCTAGTCCTCGTCTTTCCTCTCCTGACCAGGGTCAGACATTCACAGGGATGACCTCACAAGGCCACCGCGGTAGAGGCAACTGACTGAAACAGACAGATACACCATTAGCTTTATCATTACAAAGCCTTTAGCTTTGGAGTGCCTCCTATGGCACCGCTCTGCGGCACTACCCATGGTAGCTGGGAGCTTTAGTGACTAGTGGCACCGTTTTCACAGGCAGTGGTGATCTTGGCTGATATTTCACTCCTAAGGGTGACACAGGCACAGAGAATACAGCTGTTGGTGGTGTTCTGAAGCCCCCTGGCCCTTGTGCTGCCAGCCTGTTTACTGCAATGGTGCCAGCCGAACTCATCGCAGAGCAGGATGGGAAGAAATAAGGCTGCCTCCCTAGAAATCCTCAGGAGAGGATTGCAGAGTATCTCCATGGATGCTTCATGATCTCTCAAGAGAGCAAAAGGGGCATCCCTACTCAGATAGCCAGAGTACTCCACATGGCTCTCACCGCCTTGCCCAGTGGTTTTCAAACTTTCCAAACTACTGTACCCCTCAGGAGTCTGATTTGTCTTGTGTACCCCAAGTTCCATCTTACTTAAAAACTACGTGCAGTCCCTGCATATGGCATAGTGCTTACAAAAGCTTTTTTCATTTTAAACTGGCAAGTCTGGCACTCTTTGAAAAACTTCTACTGGCTGACCCACATGCACAGGGTGTTTTGCCTTCAAATGTTGTTGCAAATGCTTCATACTGTTATTTGATCATTTCTCAGCAAAGGAAACAAAGCTTGAGATGGATTTGCTATTTGTAGATGTGAATCCAAAAGCAATATATTCCTTGCAGAACTGACGACAGGTTTTTTTCAGTCATTTTCACTTTCTTACAATTTTCACTGTCACCATTACTGCTGCTTTCAGCTCCTTGTGTTAAATATCTATCCAGTTTTACATCACAACTGCATATACATCATGACAACTTCAACTTCAGTAACGTGCTTGCATACATCAGTAAATGACATAAAATGCATGTTTAATACAGTGTGCGTAAGCACATTATGTTACCGTATAATATAGTATATAGCACAATATAAACAAGTAATTGTCCGCATGAAATTTTAGTTTGTGCTGACTTTGCTAGTGCTTTTTCTGTAGCCTGTTGTAAAACTAGGCAAATATCTAGATGAGTTGATGTACCCCACAGCAAACCAAAGAATTGAAAAGCAGAAGCTGACTCTACCTCGGTTTCTTCTGCATCTCCCTCAGCACAGGACCCTGATCTGGTGTGGATTGTGTAACTGGACCGCCAGATAATTTTTTAAAAGTATTTTCTAACACTGCGCCAGTAAACTTAAAATCAATTAAAAGTCAAACCTTTGTTCTGTAACATTGCAGACGGGATGGGCACCATTTTTAAATGCCCAGAAAAGACAACAGGGGGTGGGGAGAGATGATGTTTCAAGCAACAAAAAGGGGAAAAAAGGTTCTATACGCTGGAATAATTCCAATACGAACTTATCTGAGCTCCCTTCCTCAGAGGGCTCATCGGCATTCACCTGTTGGGACTGGCCTGACTCCGGAGGAGTTTCAAACGGCTCCTGGCATGGTTTGAGTCCCCTGCTCTGTCTCCCCCCACCCCTCACTGGTCATGGCAGGGGGCTCTGCCTCATGCTCCTATGATGTATCCATAGTCAGAAATGGGTTCCGGATGGGGTCCCCGCCAAGTCTGGCATGCAGTTCATCAGAACAGCAGCCGGTCTAGGGGGCATCAACAGATTTCTTATTACCCTCCCTCCCCTTGTGGTTGGCCGGGCAAAGTTGTTTGTTTTTCTGCGGCTCTGCTGCTGAGCCCTGTCACGTCCCTGTCGCAGCAATCCCAGGCAATCTGCTTGGAGATGTTCATGTTTCTAGGGCTGGTCCCTAGCTGGGCTAGCTCAGCTCTTTTCCCACCAAGCCAAGGAGATCCACAATTTCTTGCCTGCTCCAGGCAGAAGCATGTCTCCTAGCTCTCTGGGTGTGTGCAGCTGGTAGGGTGGGATGCACACAACAAAGGTGAGTAGCCAGGCGTGCTCACCAAGGAAGAGGTATTTCAAAATTACCGTGGGAGGGAGGCATCTTTTCAATGTCTGTGACCCCTACGCAGGGGAGCAACCAGAGTGGCCACTGCTGTGGGAACGGGCATTGTGGGATAGCTGCTGGCGGACTGTCAGGGTCGACACAGGTCATGCAATGTCTGGGCTTGCACTGCGTCGACCATGTCTCTGCCTCCTTTGGGGAGGTGATTATTGCATCGCTGTAGCAAGGCGCTTACAACACCAGGTGTGTAGACACCTGCAAGTCGACTTAACTGTGTCATGTAGACCAGGCCCAAGCCCTAATGTCTGTTCAATGCTCTGGAGATGAAGTGTTACGTGTGCTCTGGCCTAGGATTTCCAGTAAGAACAATGGTCTGGTGGACAGTTGGAGAGTTTCCAGTGAGAGCAGAGACTTTTTTTCTTCTGCATTTTATTACTCAGCAGTAACTAGTCAGTAAATGAAATAGTCGAGGAACCTCAGCACTCAAACTATTTAAACTCAACTGGGTGGAAGGAGCCAGTGGGGCCTGTCAGCCTGTTGAGCTGTCACTTGGCATTTTCCAGCTCTGTGAATTCACAGGAAAAGTCTGAAGTCTCCTGCATGAAAAAATCTGTCTTAACAGATTCCAGTTTTTCACAGGCATAAAACACCACATTGTACCATAAACAACATGGAGTCTGTGCCATGTAGGGTGACCAGATAGCAAATGTGAAAAATCGGGACGGGGGTGGAAAGTAATAGGTACTTATGTAAGAAAAAGCTCCAAAAATCGGGACTGTCCCTATAAAATCGGGACATCTGGTCACCCTAGTGCCATGTGCTGTCCACATCCAGGAAATCTGAATGCAGGACTACATTCCCACACACAACTGTGCAATCCCCCCAGTGCGCCCTGGGACGGATGGCAGGAGTAGCGATTATGAGGTGCTCCATGCCATAACAGTGGCAGCGTGTAGGAACAAATAGGGCAAGCGAAGGCCCAAAGAGAATCCTGCTCCAATGTTAACCACCAGAGCCCAACATTGCTCGAGTGTCACTGGATCTGGGCTCTGGCGGCCGTTGCTTTCAGTTCCGACCCTGGTGAATATTTCCAATTGCGGGCACTGGTGGGAAGTGAAGACTGGAGTGGTTAAACAGAGGAAATGCCACAGTCACCACTGCATCTGGCTGGGACAGGAGGTGATGATGTGAGAGCCAGTGGGGAGGCCCTGGTGTTCTGTTCCTTCTGCCACTGGCCGGCTGGGTGACCTGGGGCATGGCATCTCCCCACCCTCCACCCCCCTTTGTGTGTGTCAACTGTAAGTTCTTTGGGGCAAGGACTGTCTCTATGTCTCTGTGCAGTGCCCACACACAATAATGGAGCAATACTAAACCAGAGATCCCACCTCTCTCCAACCTGCTGGCAGGATCAGAGCTGTTTCCCAGTCTAAGATGGCAATAAAGCTCTTTATCCTGACAGCCCTCTGTCTTGCACTGCTGTATAAAACATGCCTGAAATGGCTCTTACTCACATATTGCCCCTAAGTCTCCTCCCAGCCACACACACAACACTCTGACATGCGTTTGGTGTGTTCAACACAGGCTAGCTGGCCTGGCTGGCGGTGGGTTAGAGTCCTGGTGCCACAGTCACTCAGGTGCATAGCCAGCCCACTTTGCAGGAAGAACATAAGAATGGCCATACTGGGTCCATCTAGCCTGGTATCCTGTCTCTGACAGTGGCCAGTGGCAGGTGCTTCAGAGGGAAAGAACAGAACAGAGCAATTATCAAGTGATCCATCCCCTGTCGCCCATTCCCACCTTCTGGCAATCAGAGGCTAGGGACACCCAGAGCATGGGGTTGCATCCCTGCTCATCCTGGCAAATAGCCATTGATGGACCTATCCTCCACAAAATTATCTAGATGTTTTTGAAACCCATTATAGTTTTGGCTTTCACAACATCCCCCAGCAATGAGTTCCACAGGTTAAGAGAGAGAAAGAGAGAGAGAGAGAGTGTGTGTGTGTGTGTGTAAATACTTCCTTCCATTTGTTTTAAGTCTGTGGTCTCTGGATGTCATTGGGTGATGCCTTGGTTCTTGTGTTATGTGAATGGGTAAATAACACTTCTTTATTCACTTTCTCTATACCAGTCATAATTTCATAGATCTCTATCATATCCTTGCTTTTTCATCTCTTTTTCAAGCTGAGAACACAGGCTAAGTCACTCAAGTGCTGATAGTCCTCCGCTGCCTTCACACAAGCCTCCCATTTGTCCTGGTCAGGCAAGTTCTCTCACAACTCACTGGGAAAGAACCACAGAGCAGCTCAGCTCGCTGCAATACGAGGAGCCATGGGATGTACCCCCAGAAGTCCTAGTAACATACATGGAGGGTGCCCTTCAAGCTGCAGATCTCATGCTCCAAGGACAGGCTCCTGATTGCAGGGCACTTCCCCATACACCCCACCAGGGATGCTCTCCTGGAGCACCCCACCAGGGATGCTCTCCTGGAGCACCCCTCCGCAATGCTACACACACCCCAGGGATGGGGTCCTTCCCCCCTCAGATTTGCTGCCCCAGGCTGAGAAATGCCTGATTTGGTTGGGTTTGTGGTCCCACTTGGCACAGGGACTTGAACCTTGGCTTCACTTCCCATCAGGTGAGTGCTGTAACTACTAGGCTGAACAGCCAATCTCTCCCCTGCACTTTCTGGCCCAGCATGAGCTATTTGCTTTTCAGGCATTTGGTTTTTCCATAAAGCCTGGACATTTTCTGCAGAAAGCTGGCACCGTCTGCAAAACACCTTCATTCCATCAAAACCCCACTTTTCTACTGAACTCACTTTAGACAAAACATTTTCAACCAGCCTGTCTGAGGATGCAGCTCCTCTTGTAGGACTCACTCCCGCCCACTTGTCTGGCACTGCCATGCCAAGTCCATCCCCCTGAACGTATATACAGGCTGGGTGCCCTGATGGCAGCTGTTCTTCATCCTTCCTGGGCTCGGTGTCAGGCCAGCGGTGGTATCAGCCATGCGGGTGAGTGCAGGGCAGAGAATGCTCCTGGCCCTACATAGGCCACCACTCCCTTTCACTCTGACACATCTCAGACAGGGTTGCCAGCTTTCTAATCATACAGAATCGAACACCCTAGCCCCGATCCTTCCCCAAGGCCCCACCCCTGCTCACTACATTCCCCCTCCCTCAGTGGCTCGCTCTCCCCCACCCTCACTCACTTTCACTGGGCTGGGGCAGGGGGTTGGGGTGTGGGAGGGGCTGAGGGCTCTAACTGGGGTACGGACTCTGGGGTGGGGCCAGCAATGAGAGTTCAGGGTTCAGAAAGGGGCTCGGGGCTGGAGCAGGGAGTTGGAGGGGGTGAGGGCTCCGGCTGGGGGTGCAGGCTCTGGGGTGGGGCTGGGGACGAGGGGTTTGGGGTGCAGGAGCGGGTCTCAGATGCTGATCTGCAAGCCCTCCAGGCATTCATTTAAAGAGCAGACACATCCCAGAAGGGGCCTCAAATATCCATGATACATGGCAGCCTAGCTCATTCATTCCTGGGGAATTATATTAACACAGCAATAGGTCTTGCACACCAGGAACCCTGGGAAGACCCGTCCCTTCTCTTCAGTCATGTCACTGTACAACTCCCAATAAACTGATGCAGCCTCTCAAATTAGAGGCAATTGCAATTAGAGAGCAAATTAAGGTCAGACAAACAACTATGTAACTCAGGGACCTGGAGGACTTGATGCTAATGGACAAAACTCACACCACTAAGAAGCCAGTGAAGAAGTCCAGGAATCCATTGAACCAGACTGGCTGAGTGGAGACCATTGTCACCAAGTACAAGGGGCCTTTGTCTGCATGGAAAGTACAAACCAAACAGCAGGTGGGAGGGTGCAGAAATGGTTGTGGAGGGCCATGTCCTGAGCTCAAGCTCCTCCCACTCCCTGGGGGGGCGGAGTCATTTGCATCATGACACTCTGCTTACCAAAGCTGAATATGAAGTAGATTAGGCAAGGTCTCCTGGCCCTTGGAGGCACGGCTTTTTGTCTTGCACAGGGCACTGCCAGCGCTGCCCTCTCTCAACACCTGGCAGTGGTGTTGTCTCTCCTGCCTTGGCCACTTCCAGCTCTCCCCTTTCCTAACTTGGGAGCAATTCCACCTCCCTTGTCCTAGACATTGCCACCCTTCTTGGGACACGGCTGAGTCTCCCGTCCTGCAGCTACCAGCTCCAATCTTCCATAGTATCTGGCTGTCTTCTCCTGGTCACGGGCATCCGGTCTCATGGGGGCATGGCTGGCTCTGCTTATCCAGGGCATTGTCATCTCTTCTCTCTCCTGGTTGCTGGGATTCAAAGTCATGGCTCTAGAGCAGGGGTAGGCAACCTATGGCACATGTGCCAAAGGCGGCACACAAGCTGATTTTCAATGGCACTCACACTGCCCGGGTCCTGGCCGCTGGTCCGTGGGGCTCTGCATTTTAATATAATGTTAAATGAAGCTTCTTAAACATTTTAAAAACCTTATTTACTTTACATACATCAATAGTTTAGTTATATATTATAAACTTACCCTTCTAAAAACATTACAATGTATCGCCGGCACGCAAAACCTTACATCAGAGTGACTAAATGAAGACTCGGCACAGCGCTTCGGAAAGGTTGCCAACCCCTGGCCTGGAGCCATCGACGAGCCACAAACATGCCCCAGCAGAGAGGATGCTCACAGGCCTTAGCTCAGCACAGGCTTCTGGCTGGCAAGCTGGAGCAGTTGTACTCGCTTAGCTAGCAGGAAAAACCCATCTCCAGGGGATGCTCTTCACATGTTGGCACCCCCAGTGTGGAAGCTGTTTGCTGTCGCTGTCTTTATTGGTGGCAGTGTCACTCCGTCATGTGATGTAGCCACTCTCCTCAGCCCAGAGTTTGTCTGGGGGTTGGATTCATTTGGAAACTAGAGTGAATTTGTCTGAATCATAGGCCACAACAGGATCCATCAGCACTGTAATCAGCAGGGATTGGAGGAGATCTGCGGAAATTGTACTGGAGTCTGAATAGCGACTCTAGTTTCATTCTTTAGTAAAGAGGAACCATCTGAAGCAGATAAAATAAGAGTATACCCCACCCTCCCAAACTGCACCTTCCTCTAAGGTTGGGTGGTCTTATGGTTAAGGCATCAGCCTTGGCCCACTCACTGTGTGACCCTGGGCAGTTCATCTTCACTGATCTGTGCCTCAGTTTCCCCATCTGTAAAGTGAGGATTATGATACTGGCCTGTCTCACAGGGCTGAATTCACTGATAATTGTAAAGTGCTTTGAGATCCTCTGATGGGAAGTGCTCGAGAAGGGCAAAGCATTAAAGAGAAGAAAGTCAGTGTGGTTGAGGCGCGGGATTGGAGCTCAGAGGATCTGGGTTCAACCTAAAATGATGAGTGAAAACATTTCAGCCATGTCTCCTAACCCCTCCCAGGACTAGGGGCTTGACTCCCAGCTCACTGAAGTTGGGGGATACTCAGGTGGAGGAATGTATTAGTAATGGGACATTGAGCCATTCATCTCTTGGCTCAGCCCCATGTGTTCCATAACTCCTTGTCTGTGGAATTAGCTGCACAATCCAGCCTCACTGCAGAACTGGGCTCCAAGATCTAGGCTTTCCAGACCATGTGGTAGCAGACAAACATGTAGTGCTGTCTTCCAGGGTCTGAGAGAGCCTCAAATGTTGGCTCTGAAAGGTGTGAATTGCCCTGTTCATCTCAGTGGTGTGTTAACTCAAACTTAATGATGTTTTAATGCTCAACACAATTATGTATGTCACTATGTAAATCCACCTCAGAACTAATGAGCATTATTACTGAATATCTCAGCTGAGAATTTAAGGAGAGACCAATATGGAAGCTAAACTCCCCTTTTGACTCTGAGAAGAGGTCTATCCAGGCATAAGCACCGATTCCGTGGGTGCTCTGGACCTCAAGCATCCCTGGAAAAAAATAGGGGGTGCTCAGCACTCACCCGCCACAGCTGTTAGGCAGGGCCACTGAACAGCTGTTTGGTGACTGGCAGGAGGCACTTGGGGGAGGGCAGACAGCAGTGAGCGGAGGCAGGCAAGGAGGCCTTGGAAGAGGGGACAAAGTGAGGCAAGGCCTCAGGGCAGAGTGGGAGGTGGAGTACCCACCAGGCAAAATAAAAGTCAGCACCTGTGTATTCAGGATGGAAATTGTCTGACTTGCCTAATTTTGCGTGCTGCTGCCAAGCTTTACCTGTTGAGCGGATGAAAAGAAGATTTCAGTTTCCAGGGCTGCCAGCCTAGCACCTTTAATGAGCACTAAAACTCATTTAAGAAACCAGCAGTGATTCATGACCTTATCAGGACACTGTCATGAAAAGTGTAGCCTTTCTAATCACTTCCTGCCTAGGAACTGTATTGTATTACAGACACGGCATGGATCACCTGACCCTGTCTGCCTGAAGTGCTAGGAGATGGTTTTCATCAGAGATACTGGCATTTCATAATGGTTGAGTGAGTCTGACAAAAAGGCAGTCATTCTGAGTCTAAGGGACTCCGCTGACTACAACCTAATCCACTTCAGGCTACTTAAAATAATATGGGCATTATATATTGTAACGGGAAAACTGTGATGAAACTGCAAGTCATTGCAAAGTGATTCAAATTGCTCTAGGGATGCAGAAGGATATTTTTAAAAGCACCTCAGGGATCCATGTGACTCGTAATCCCTTAGCTGCTGCTGCAAATCTGCCCCCCAGTCTCACTGAGAAAGGAGTTCAGATGCTAGAATGCAAAAGCAGCACTGCCAACCCTCATGACTGTATCATGAGTCTTATGATATGTGATGTTCTTACAGCCCCAGTAGGTGTTGGGGCAGGTTTAGTTTTGTTTTTAATTTTCTGGGAATTATCAGGTTTTATTTTAAAATTTTAAAAATAGGAGAAAATTGGTAAAGGCTACAAGCGAAGGGCAGCAGGTGAAGGGTACTTGGTTCTCACAGGTGCCAGGGGTGGAACTAGGGTGCCCATTGCTGCCAGGGGTGGGGGAGGGGTGCCCGGTGCTCACACTGATCAGGGATGGCTGGGAGGGGTGCTTGGTTCTACAGGGGCCGGGGCTGGAAATAAGGTGCCCATTGCTGCCGGGGTGGGAGAGGCGTTCCCAGTGTTCCCGGTGGTCAGGGATGGCTGGGAGGGATGCCTGGTTCTCACAGGCCCAGGTGTCATGGAGAGGGGTGCCCAGTACCCAGGGGGGACAGGGGCGCTTGCCATGTGGCAGTTGAGGAAGGCGTCAGCTCCCTGCAGTGGTCAGGCAGTCTCAGCTGCCAGAACCTGACTCTGCCCTTCTCGCTCCCCTCCCCACCCCTCACAAAGGAAGCGGACGGGTCAGGGCCTGGAGGGGTGCGGATGTACAGCCCCTCTCCCAGCCAGCCAGAGCCTCCTCCTGACTGCAGCCATTTAACACAGCCCCATCCACTTCCCTTGCAAAAAATTCCTTTGTGAGCCAGTGTGCCTGGGGCAGCCCTCACTGAAAATGCCGAGGTCGGGGCAGGCTGCAAAAAACAGAGCAGATTCCCCTAGAACTGATGGTTAACAGAAGTTAGACTCACAGCTAGTCACAAACTGTGCTCCTGATCCCCCCCACTGGTAACCAAGAAGTAAAAAATGAAATGAAATCACCCAGCCCCCTTTCTTGCATTCCAGTTCTCTGGCTCCCGATAAGCACATAGGTCCAGTACAGTGAGAAGTTATTTAAAACCTCTGCTCGATATACAAAATGTTCTTCCGACCCCAAAGGGCCAGACATGTTACCAGGTCAATATTAGTTTGGATCTTACGTGAACTATCATGCTGCCAGTCAATCCTTTACTAACTAATACTAAAGATTTATAGAAGAAAGAAAGAACAAGAAGAGAGTTGTTAAATGGTAGAACAATCTGATACATACATGAGACTACAAAGTCCATATGTCAGGTTCTTAGCGGTGTTGGTGAGTTTGCTGGCTTGAAAGTCCTTCTTGAACACATCCACAGCTTAGACAGGTCTATCAGTCCTTTGTTCAGAGCTTCAGTTTGTAGAAAAGTTACTCCAGAGGTGATAAGCAGGAATGAAGATAAAATGGAGATAATGCAGCTGCCTTTTATACCTTTTTCCATGAGGCTTGTACTTCCTTTGTCCCAAGGAGCACATGGCATGGAAAAACCTCGGAGTCCTCTGTCTATAGGCATGTCCCTACAAGTCTGCTGACTCCTAAGGTGAGTCCCTGGCTTTCTTCAATGGGTTCATTGGACAGATACTGTCCCTTGATGGGCCATCAAGCAGGCTAGTGCTGATGCCATTCTGTCTGAGGGTGTCACCCAGAAACACAGCACAAGTTTTGAAATACAGATATACCTTAGTATCAGAGGGGAAGCCGTGTTATCTAACTCACAATACAAACGTGAGACAAACATCTAAACAAGATTATCGTACTTGGCAAATCATAACATTTTCACTGACACCTTATATGGCATATCTGGTAAGATTTCTTGCAACTTTATAATATTGGTATTAATAATATTATAAAGTGTCTCTGATTCCATACAGTGTCACATCCCTGATCCCAAATGAGCAAAACTGTGGGTGAAAATGGGTCAAACCCCAAATACCGGCTCTTTCAAAAACTGGGACATTCGCAGGGAAAAAAAATCAGTAAATACCAATAATGAAGGGCTTTACAAGGAAGGGACTGCCAGGGTATGCCCGGCTGGCTTGGATGGGCCAAGCTGCTGGGCATTGGGATTTGGCCCCAGGTGTACTGGTATATGGGCAATAACTTAACTTCCTCTGTGTCCTGTCTTGCCAGGGGCAGGATTGTTTCCTCTGAGAGGAGAGAAGCTGGACCGGGAGAAGCTGAAAAGAAACAGCCCATAGAAAGTTATAGGGAGAATTGTGCTGGCTACCAGCCCATTTATCACCAGTCTCCCATCAGGTAATCCTGCAGCCCTGGGCCAGTTTACCTGGGACTAGAGAGAGCCCTGCAGTAGTAAATGGCAGAGTGTTGGTAGGTGCTTTAGAAATATGTATAACATGAGTAATAACAGTTGGTAGTAATCCATAATTGACATTGAATTTGTAATAATAGTTTTATATCTGATGTACTGGGAAGCTGCATCTTTCCCCAGCAGTGGGATGGGCACATGGTCTAACTGTGCTTTTCAAAAGCTAGCTACTATGATCCTGTAGGTCAGAAGCTGATCACTGACCTGGCTGTCAGTTAACACCATTATGATTGTTTCAGCCACACCATCGGTGCAGGTGCCACCTGCTGGTGAGTAGTTCGGTGTCCTCCACTGCGTCTGAGCCCAGAGGACATGAATCTGCCAGAGGCCCAGCTGGACGATTGTAGCTCTGTAGCTGAAGCTATAGCTCTGGAGGCCCCTGGTGCAGTCCTGGTCAGTTGGCCGAGATGGTAACTCAGCAGGCAAATAGTTTCCAAAATGACTCCTGACTCTGGGGGCCTCCATTTTTGAGACACTCGAAAGGGGCTGATTTTCAGAGGGCAGGTTCAGGGTTTTCAGCATTTTTGGAAAACCAAGTCCTTTGAAGGTATCTCACTTGGCACCCAAAACTTGGGCTCCCCAATCCCTAGTCGCTTTGGAAGCTGTTGGTCCTGGGGTGCTGCTGCTCAGAATAAAACAACCAAACTTTATAAAATGAAATAACATGGGAGATTTTTGTGCCAAATTTTAAACTGCAAGAGCCCAGAGTTGCACCCCCAAAATCAAACACATACAGGCCAACGCCAGCAACTATTGTTGTCAATGGGAGACCAGAATTAGACCCCCAGGAGTAAAATTCAGTCCTCCACATAGAGGGCCCATGCAAGCCTTGTGCAGCTTTATGCCTTGGGAGCAATTTTACCCATAGTGCATAAAGGTGATGCAGTGGGTAACTGCGTCTGCAAAAGAGGTGATTGTGGGTGCTCACTCATTGGGCACCCAGTTGCTGAGTGACCTTGGCCAAGTTGCCGTGCCTCAGTTTCCCCAACTGGAATATGTTACCCTGCTGGAAAACCCACAGATGAAAAGTGCTCTGTGGTCTGGGGATGATTTTTATGTATGACTAGATGTTAGGAGCCTATCGGAAAACCAGTACTTACAGCCCTCAGCCTCTGTCTCTGCCAAGCACTGTCCACAACTGTGCAGGGCTAGTGCATTATTCCAAGGAGTATTTCACAGAAGGCTGCATTTTTCTAGCCCCTCGGAAATGATTAGCTGAAAGCGCCCCATGCGCGTTGCTTGGGAACAGGAGCAGCAACCAGCAGTGAAGTTGTTAGCTTGTTGGTAAATTGCTGAGTCTGAGGCTCTCCCAATGCTGCTTTCCAACAGCATCCAAAGACGTAAGGCCCCTGAAGTCTGCACTGGGCTAAGCTGGAGAGGAAAATACACTTCAGTAAAATCCTCTCCCTTCTCTCTGAAGGCATGGTGGTCTGAGATTGGCTCTGAGAGCTGACCTCTAACGATCAGACCAGATATCCATCCAGCCTTAGCCTTCAGCACACACTTTGTCCCATTTGAACCTCCACTTTCTGCGAAGCACACTGAATGGGGGATATTTCTGTCATAGCCAGTCACAAGAGACCAACATCAAGGGACGGTGAATATGCAAGCCCATTATGCTGTAGAACATATTAGCCCCTTGCATTTCTACAGGTCTTTGCTTCAGAGGGCCTCAAAATGCCTTCTGAGCTGCAGTTAACAAAACCGACTATCTTCTGTCTCTGTTCTGCAGAGAGGTGAGGATTGCCACCATTATACAGATGGGGAAACTGAGGCATGGAGCCATAACATGACTCGCCCAAAGTCTGATGGTGAATCAGTAGCTGAGAGAGGAATAGAAGTCTCGTGTCCTGGCTCCCAGTCCACTGCTCTAGCCACTAAACCTCATGATTGCCTTATATGCTACCTAGGGCCTTATATACCTTATCTGCACCGTGCACATCCAGAGGGCCTAATTCTCCACTGCCAGCCATGCCCCCTCCCAGTGTAATTGGCTCCCTCGCTTCTCTGGTCTGCCTATATTCTCTCTCCACTCTGTCCACAGCCCCACCCACACTGCTGCCCCCCAAGCCAGAGCCACTGTGGAGGTGGCAGAGAGTTAGGGTGGCCAGACAGCAAATGTGAAAAACCAGGATAGGGTGGTGGTGGCAGGGAGGGAGTAATAGGGGCCTATATAAAAAAAAAGACCCCAAAATCAGGACATCTGGTCACCCTAGAGAGGGTATAGGCAGCTCTGTGGGGGCCCCCTATAGCAGGGAGCGTTCCCCAGAGGGGCCGTGGGCCTGCCCTGCAGTCACTTTGCCCCAGGTTAGCAGGTGCAAAGGGGCCACAGAATTAGGCCCGTTTGGTCCCTCTGAAATCAGTCAGGGCTGGGCTGCACCATAATTTCCTGCTGTTGAATGCTTCAAACCCTGATGGGTAAAAAGGACGTTTTGTTCCATGTCTCTAGCTCTGCTCTCACCACACCGTCCAACATAAACGTTGCTTGGAAATCTGGGAGTGTCACTTTGTGCTAAACGTTCCTTGAACTGCCACCTTCCCCTCCCCTATGAATGCCGTTCACTGCCACAGGCCGGGCACGCTGCCAGCGTCCGTCCTCCCCCTGCTGAAACCCTGCAGAACGGCTCCCAGTCTGGGCCATTCAAGACTCTGTTATAATCTCTCTAGCCAGGACCGGCGCCAGGGTTTCTCGCGCCCTAGGCGCGCGGCCATTTCGCCGCCCCCTGCACTGATCCCGCGGCTCCGGTGGAGCTGCCACAGGCATTCCTGCGGGAGGTCCACTGGAGCCACGGGAGCAGCTGACCATTCGCAGGCATGACTGCAGCAGCTCCACCGGAGCCACCTGCCGCCCCCCCCCCCCCGGCAATATGCCGCCCCCTCAATAGTCCTGATGCCCTAGGCGCTGCCTAGGCTGCCTAAATGGTAGCACCGGCCCTATCTCTAGCTCCTCATTCTCAGCCTCATTTCTCAGGAGTGAAAACCAGCATGGCCTGCATCCTCGGAGGGGTTATAGGCCTGGATTTCAGCTGGAGTTGGGCGCCCAAATATCTTGGAGGCTCCGGGCCTAAAGCTTATGTTAGTCACTATAGGGTGAGTCATCCCTAGAGAGGTGACCAGCTACACCTGGTCTTTTGGGAGTGCACGGACCAGAACCCCATTGTGCTTGGCACTGTCCAGACACAGAAGCAAGAGTCTCTGCTCCAAAGAACAGACCATCTCAAGGCTCACGTACCACTTAAGCCTTCCAAATAGGGTTGAAGTTGCACTTAACTGGGACAGGGACCTGGAGCTGTGACCTTTATGAGCATCAAAGGTTACACTTGCCTGTAAATTGCTCTTGGCGCTTGGATGCTGCAGGTCAGACACATGCAGAAAAGCTGAGCTGGAGATTCACCTGGTGGGGCCACAGTTTGGAACGCACTCAGGCACAGATCCTTCAAGTGGGATCAGTGGGAGGTAGGCTCAGAACATAGGATCTGGGCCTCAGCTCCCATTCAGGACCAAAATAAGGGCCATGTTTGCAAAAGTGCTCAGCTCCCAGCCAGATTTTCATAAAAGCTCAGCAGCACCCAAAATGAGCACCCTGTGAAAATACTGTCTCTAGTGAACATACCTGACTCTGGTGCCTGCAGAGCTCTGGGGTTCTCTGATGAGGTGGGTTCCCCACTCCTGGAAGATTTGAAATAGGCCGGATGGGCCCAATCAGCCAGTTACTCTCCAAACAGGGGAGATGTAGGCTGAGTGGAAGGCACTAATTAGAAGGAAGCCCACCTGCAAGGGACCAGACAGGGCTTCTGTAAAGCCAGGGGCTGATGACAGTGGGAAGGGTGCAGTAGGGAAGAAGCCTGCAGTCTCTCCCTCCGACGTAAGGGAGAAGGAAGGGGGTGGGTGATAAGAGCTCTAGAAGGCCTAAGAGAGAGGGGTCTGATGAACAAGGCTGGTGAAGGAGAAGCTTATAGAAGCTCAGCAGGAAGTAGTCCAGGGAAGAAAGCAGTAAGATTGGTAAAAACCCAGAACTTAACTTCCCGCCAGAGGGCCTGGGACAGGAACCCAGAGTAGAGGGTGAGCCTGGTTCCCCTGCCATCCGCTGCAGAGGAGTGTTTCTTGGGGCAGTGACAGAGTCTCTGCAGGAGTGACACAGTCAGGGCAGCAGGCGGGAGGGTCTGAACCACAGCAGACCTAGCAGAAAAACAACAAAGAAACATGCTGCACATTCCACGTGTTTTACTAAATGGCAGTTATTGTGGTTCTTGATTCCAACTCTGCGAGGTCTCCAAATAGCTGGGAGGGAGGGAGCATATGCTCTAGAATGCCCTTGCTTCGTGCGAGTGTGTGTCAAGAATGGCTCTTCATTCCTGGCCAGGAAAGCTTGTTACCAGAACCGGCAAAAGAGACATAGCGGGTTAAATAATGAGCCTGGCTTGGGAAAAGAGTTGATAGCTGCTGAGAGGGTTTTTTGCTGCCAAACGCACCCCCTGGGGTTACTTTTATCCCTGTGTGATTTCTTTGTAACTAATCTGCTAAAAACTTTATTCCTTGCCTGGTATTTCAGGGCAAGGTCAGTGTTAATGCTCCAGCACAGCATCACAAGGGCAGCTGAGTGCTGATTTGATATAAAAATATTTCATTAGCACAGGAATGCCTCTGTATCGGGGCTAATGCCAGAGCTTAGAGCAATCGGGGCAACTAATAAAATGTGTCTCCTTGTTAACAGGGAGACTTTGCCACTGTGTCTCTAAACGAGAGACTTTTCTTGGTCTATTATCGACATTTTCAGCCATGTGAGAGGCTACAAACTCACGGCACGGAATACAGAAACGATTGTATTTCTTAAGTAGCACACAGGAAGGCCTGGCTTTAACCCCACTTTCCCAACAGAGGCTGGCAGGGCTTACCTTCTCCCAGCCTGGGGCTTCATTCAAGAGTTGAGCTCTGCTCGGATGTAAGGGTTGCAGAAAAGTTTGCTCAGCTCTGGGATGACAATGGAAAAGCTGCACAGACTCCCCTGGAATAGCCAGGCATTAGCTTAGCTTGCACAGCTGTCTGTGTCAAGGGCTCGGTCCCCAGGCTGGTTTCCCATCATGGCTTCTTCAGCCTTTGGAGTGAATGACTCATGATCATGCCCAGAGAGGGGGCTGGAATCTGAAACATGAAGCCAAATCCTGACCTTCTACCTTTAAACACAGCAATCTGATCTGAAAACAGGCCTCTTTGAAGAGCAATTCAATAGCAGGAAAGACGGTTTTGTTTCTACTAGACCATGGAGACACGAGTCTCTCATGGAAGCATATCCAGGGTAACGAGCCATGCCCTACGGCCAAACCTGTGTTAACCTGATCACCCTAAACATGAGGCCTGGCAGTAGCAGTCCTGATGCAGCATGCTCGGTGGCCCGCCCCTGGCAGACGCAGCAAGAGTTTCCAGTGAGCACCACCTGGAGAAACCAGGCTAGAAAAACATCCTCAAAACAGACAAGGAAACATCCACTGGGAACACTTTACCGGGCAGAGAGATGGACCCAGGGTGTGGAAGTGGGGTGCCAGTGAGATGGAGAGGGGCATCCACTAGAGGAAACAGAGAACCAGTTGGCAGCCATGATGCTCAGCCCTGATCCTCAGTCCTGCTCCCCATGCCCACATCCTGACTCTGCTATCCCACCCACAAACAATCCATCTCCTTTTACATCCCCTGCTACCACCACTGCTGCTCCGTGTCTTGTCCTTTCCCACCACCTTCCCATGCCCCACATCCCTGGCTGTCCCATCCCACATTTCCATGGCTGCCCCCATCTCTGCAGCTCCACACTGCTCACCATTTCTTTTAAAACACACGGAAACTCCACCCTCCAAAACTCTATGATCTTTGAGTTCAGCTTGTTCAAATGCATTTCAGCTGTTAAAAATCAAGGAAACCACCTGCTAAGATAATATTAACATCCTCCCAGCATCACAATACTCGGACACAAACACTCTCCCAGGCTCCACAACAAAGTCCCTTTCAGTTCTAATCTAGAACCACACACAACACACCCATGTCATTCAGAACCTCCGCTCCCCCCAGCCCTGAGGTGTCCGTTGGGAAGATATCTGAGCCTGGCAGGTTTAGCATTTGGGCACTGGCTGCTTCCCAGCTCTGTTCACTTGTGCAGACTTTAGCCTGCCACCGAGCATTGGGTGCCCTGAACTCCAGCCTGGCAGCATGGTCGGGCAGGGCGTGCACAGATGAATGGGAAGCAAGTAGCAGCAGGGTGCTGGAGAGCAGCATAGAAACTCATCACTTAGGAATCTATTCTGCACCCTGTCCTCGTGCTGCTGGCCCATAGTCAGGGAAGGGGAGTCTCTCAAGTGACAGCAAGGGAGCAGGGCCTGACTTGCGAGCACACTGGTCCAGGCGCAGGTGCTCAGATGCCTCATTAGGTTTAATTCTGCTGGTCTGTGGCTTTTTAGCCTAGCTCCCAGTGTTGGTTAAGGGGTGCCCTGGGGCCGGACAATACCCCTTGCAACAGCAGCGCTGCAGCAGAGCATGGCTGCAGGTGTCAGTGGGAAATGGCTCACCTACAAGAGCAATCTGGGTTTGGTCACGTTGCGTCTCACCCCACATGTCAGCAAAGAGCTGTGTTGCTGAGATAACCAGGCCCGTGGCTGCAGAGTCGCATTCTCAGCCCCACTGCTTGCTGCAGAGCCATCATGCCTAATGACCTTCAGCTGGGCCCTGCTGCCTGCGGTGCCTCCCCACCATGGGGTCATGTCTTGTCCAGCTAAACGCTGTGTTGGCAACTTGCCAGGAGCCTCCAGGGAGCACTAAATTTGCAACTAATGGAGCCTAAATTTTCAGTGTAAGAGTGAAGCCTGCAAAGATGGCAGGCCCCAGAATGCAGCAGAGCTGGGATGCTGAGAAGAAGATGGAGTAGAGTCTGCTGGGATACTCAGGGCCTCCTTCTCGTCCTGGCTGTACACTGCAGTAACCCCATGGGCTCGGCTCCTGGACGCTGCTGTGAGGGGAGGAGCTGAGCTCCAGTTCCCACAGACTTTTGAAGCCCTCATTGCTACGGATAAGAGTGGTCACAGGTTGAATGTTTAAACTCACACAGGCCCCATTGGCTGGCCCAGCTGTCTCAGCTGTCTTTGATGTTTTCTGCTGGAAGCCTGAAAAGCCCTTGCTGAAATATATCGTCCGAGCTTAGCCTCTGGATCCAGCCACCAGTATGATTCAAAGGGAGGAATTTTAATTGCCTGCATCATTAACACAGGTGGTAAATAGTTGTTTGGAGCCCGATTGCAGCCAGCAGGAACTCTCCAGCATCATTGCTGGGGCCTTGAGAGCGCGTCACTGCAAAGCCAGGTTGTTACAGGCTGGGCTGTGATCTAAGGGAATGTTCCCTCCAAAAAGTTTGGTCAACATCTTCATCACGGCCCTGTTCGTCTTTCTGAACCAAGCTGTTTTGTCCACACACTTGGCCTAAGGTCTAGTCTTAAATTTAATCCTTTTGTAGTGGGGATAGGAGTCCTTTTAAATGTGAACCCTCTAATGGCCTCTCTGTGTTGTAGAAGCTGCCAGAGTAGCAGTGTGCGCGTAGCTGGGCTTGGCATGTTGTGCAGAGTTGGCAAACACTGTTATGGAGACCCTACTGTGTCTGTGTGGTTCCTCGGTATTCGTATTGTTGTGTAAAGAACAAAAGCCATGAGCTCCTTGCCCTGGGCGGGGATGTGCTCCCTCTCTCGTGTAGATCGTCACTGGGACAGATTGAATTTCATTAATGGCACATGAATTACGAAAACTCACTGAAAAAATGTCATTATGATCAAGCGAGGCAGCAGAGCTGAAAAGCTATTCAGAAGACGCTGTTAGGTTCTGTTAGGGAGGGTGAGAGTCAGAGCAAGTGAAGTTAATCTAAAGTCTTTTTCCCTAATCCTTTGCGTGTTTCTCTTCTCTGTGTTCTCTTGAGACCCGAGTCAGTTCCAGATTGAAGAGTTTATTTTACTCATGGTTTAGTAACTAAGCCGAGGTTGTTTGAGGTGTGCTCTGGAGCAAGGCTCCCTGTAACCTTTGTCTGTGGAACTGCCAGTCCCAGAGAGGCTGCTGCAGTCTGGGGGCAGTGGGGCACCAGAGCCCTGCTCACTAGAGCTGCTCTCAGGAGGAAAGGACTTCTCGGAGTCATCCTCTGCTCACAGCTAAGGAGGCTAAATCCTTAGACCAGCTTGTGACTGTAGCCCCAGCCTTGAGCAAAGGTCACTGTGCAACAGCACCACCCAGAAACACTGGGACTCAGTCACCGTCCTAGCTTCCTCCTTGCCCCTATGGGGCTGTCATTTACTCTGGTAATTTACTACCCACATGCCCTGTGCTAGCTCAGCTCCCCTGGCCTGTGAATGAGTGTCTGCCCCTTCCCTGCTCACTGGCTCCACACTGAGCAGGTGAGTAGCCCACTGTCCTCCCACACCGAGAGCCCAAAATTCTGAGTGGCCAGCATGGGGATGAAAGGACAATTCTCATTCCCTCTGCAGACAGTCTGCCCCATGACCTGTGGACTCCCTCCTGCTCATTAAGGTCTGGGTGGATGTCAAAGGGTGTGCCTGCCCTCTGGCACCTCCTGTTGGCCAAGCATGGCTCTGCAGCACCCTGCCTCAATTTCCCCTTCACAGGTTGCCAGGAAATATCCAGAAAGATTTGTATCCAATCACAAACCCCTTTCTTGGGGATTGGTTTATTAATATAAAATAACCCGCAAGTAAAGTCAAACCCAAAACAAAGTCTCACTCTCCCCCTGGGCACAGTGAGGGTTGCTAGCCCTCAGGATTGTTCTGGAGTCTCTGGGAATTAAAGATCAATCTCTAATTAAAGATTTTGTCATGTGATGAAACCTCCAGGAATACGTCCAACCAAAAATGGCAACCCTGACGCAGCCCCTGCTCCCTGAGACCTGCCCAGCTCCAAGCTTCTCTGCTAGGCACAATTTCCAGCCCTCCCAGGCACTGCTCAGTCTCTCTCCTTCATGGTCAGGGGGTTGTACTCGTCTGCTTCTTAGGCCGGTGTGTCTGGACTCTCAGCCATTCCTCCTGGATTCATAGACTCCAAGGCCAGAAGAGACCATTGCGATCACCTAGTCTGACATCCTGCACAGCACAGGCCAGAGACTTGCCCCACAACAACCTCTAGAGCAGAGCTTTGGAAAAACCAGCCAATCTGGAGTTAAACACTTCCAGCGATGGAGAATCCACCACGATGCTTGGTAAGTCGTTCCAATGGTTAATTCCCCTCCCTGTCAAAAGTGCACCTCATTTCCAGTCTGCATTCATCCACTTCAGCTACCAGCCACTGGCTAACATTAGAATGTTCTCTGCTAGCCTGAAGAGCCCTTTATTAAATATTGATTCACCATGTAGATACTTATAGACTGAAATCAAGTCACTCCCAGCTAATAGATAGACTCAAGGAGCTCAATCACTATAAGGCAGGTTTTCCAGTCCTTCAGTCATTCTCGTGGCTCTTCTCTGAACACCCTCCAGCTTATCAACATAATTCTTGAACTGTGGGCACCAGAACTGGACACGGGATTCCAGCAGCGGTGGCACCAGTGCCAAGCACAGAGGTAAAATAACGTCTTGACTCCTACGCAAGATTCCCGTTCACACTTCCCAGGATCGCATTAGTCCGTTTGGCCACAGCATCACACTGGGAGCTCATATTCAGCTGATTACCCACCACAATCCCCCCTCATTTCCAGAGTCTCTGCTACCCAGGATAGTCCCCCCTCCTGTAAGTCTGACGTGCATTCTCTGTTCCTCCTGCAGCTTCCCCGGCTGATTCTTTCAGGAACACTTTCAGCAGCTCTCCCCAACTCTGCAGCGGCTCTTAGGGATTTAGATGCTGCAATGCTAATCATCATAGAGCCTAACTTTTAAGTGCCTAGAAAATCACAAGAATAACACAAAAAGCCTGAGTTTGCAACCAAGTCTCCCTCTACAATGAGTAGGGGAGCGACAGGAACATAAGGATGTGTCCACAAAAGCCAGCACACTAGGCAAGAAGCCACCGAAACTAGCCAATGAGAGATGCCAATGACAGGGTGTGTGCTAAGTCCTGCCCCTCTCACAGAGGCCAGCACCAGCTTCTGGGAGGTGCCTAGCTCTGTTTAGTAGTCCACAAACAGGAACATCATGTCAGAATATCCCACTGCTCAGTGCTTAGCGCACTCTTCTGGGAGGTTGGAGACCCCTCTTCCAATCCTACCTGCCCCTCTGGCAGAGGGAGGAGTTGAACCTGGGTCTCCCACATCCAGTGCTGTAACCACTGGGCTAAAAGTTATAAAATGGGCACTACCTTCTTTTCCTTTGGCTGCATTCTGAATGTGGCCTGATCTGGTGGCCAGCCTCTGGGCAGCCTAATGGATTGAACCCTGCATGCAAATGAATATCTAGACCATCCTGGTTCATGAATCTCTGTGAGGCTTAGGCAGGAGATAAGTGTTCAGATGCCTAGAGGCAGAAATATAGGTACCTCAGAAGTTTTTACTCTAGAAAGCTAGGCACTGTGTGAGTTAGGTATCTACAGGGTTAGGCAGGAATTTGTGGATCTCAGTGGAGCCAAAACTGGGACTTGGGTGCCTAAGTACCTCTGTGGATCTGGGCCCAGGTGTGTGTCCTTAAACCCAGCTGGCCAGCAGGTAATCTGTCCCAGGTCCACTGGACCCTGCCCCCTCTTAAAGGGGGCAGTCATCCTGTGAAAGTAGGGTTCCATCTTAAGAACATAAGAATGGCCATACTAGGTCAGACCAATGGTCCATCTAGCCCAGTATCCTGTCTTCCAACAGTGGCCGGCGCCAGGTGCTTCAGAAGGAATGAACAGAACAGGGCAATTTATCGAGTGATCCGTCCCCTTGTAGTCCAGTTCCAACCTCTGGCAGTCAGAGATTTAGCATTGTGTTGCATCCCTGATGATCTTGGCTAATAGCCATTGATGGACCTATCCTCCATGGACTTAGCTAATCCTTTTTTTAAACCCAGTTATATTTTTGGCCTTCAGTACATCCCCAACAACAAGTTCCACAGATTTGTCATAAACAGATTGTTAAGGGTTAATGTCTCTTCTACCTGTAAAGGGTTACAAGCAGGGACCTGGACACCTAACCAGAAGACCAATCAGAAGACAAGATACTTTTAAATTTGGGTGGAGGGAAGCTTTTGTGTGTGTTCTTTGTCCGTTGTGTGTTCTTCTCTCGGAGGGTCTGAGAGAGACCAGACATTACTACAGGCTCTCTAAGTTTCTTTTCAAATAGTAAGTAAAAACAGGCAGTTTAGGCTTTTTGATTGTTTTACTCTATTTGCAATTGTGGATCTGGCTGGTTAACTTTTATATGTGTAGTTGCTGGGAATATTTTGATTTGTATTGGTACTGGGGGGAAAGTCTCTTTCTGGTGTCTGTAAGCTATAGGACCTTGTAATATTTACATCTTGAAGTTACAGAGATAATTCTTTACTTTTTCCTTTATTTTATTAAAAGATTTCTTTTTAGAGAACCTGATTGATTTTTTTTTTGTTTCCCCTGTTTTATTCCAGGGGATTGGGATAACTCACCAGGACGGGTGGGGGAGACGGGAGTGGGGAGAGATAGAATCTCTCTCTGTTTTCCTTGAATCTGTTTGCCTCTTTGTGGAAGGGAAGGGAGATGCTTCTCTGTATGGTGATTTAAGAGGTTAGATCAGTATCTCTCAGGATAGCCCAGGGAGGGAAATTCTGAGAGGGGGAAAGGTGGGGGGAATGGTTTATTTCTCCTTGTTTTAAGAACCCAAGGGATCTGGGTTCTTGGAGTCCCCAGGGAAGGTTGGGGAGGTCACAGTGCCCCAAAACACTATATTTTTGGGTGGTGGCAGTGCTATCAGATCTAAGCTGGTAATTAAGCTTAGAGGATTCAGGTGCTAGTATCTCATTTTCTGAACTCTAAAATAAGGCCATGGCTACACTAGAGAGTTGCAGCGCTGGTGAGGGGGTTACAGCGCTGCAACTTAGGATGTGGCCACACTTGCAAAGCACGGCCAGCGCTACAACTCCCTGGTTGCAGCGCTGGCTGTACACCCGGTCGAGCCTTGGGTGTAGGGATTCCAGCGCTGGTGATCCAGCGCTGGTCAGCAAGTGTGGACGCCCACCAGCTCTTTTATTGACCTCCGGGGTATAAGGAGGTATCCCAGAATTCCTGTCCACAACAAACCGGAAGAAAGGGAGAGCTCGGAGTTCAGCCAAACTGCTTATTTAAAAAACAAACACAGCTCCTGTTTGCTGAGCAAGCGGAGGCAGGCAGGGGAATTACTTTGGAAAGTTCACAGCTGTTTGCTTGAAGAGAGAAACAGCACGCTCACACGGCAGAGGGGAAGGGGGAAGTCCGTGTTCAGAAGTTGCTTATCTGGTCTGACGGGTATTTAAAAGTACATAATTTGCATTTAGTGAATGAGAGAGCAGTGGGGGAAGGGAGTTAGAACTTTTAAAATGATTGAAGGTAGGCACTGTGTGTCTTCCAGTCCTTAGAACTTGCAAGGCAGGGAGCTGAGAACAGTGTCAGCTCCAAAAATCCATTCTGTCTGTCTCCTCCACGCTCCCTGTCACATTCCACCCCACCCTCCTCTTTTGAAAAGCACGTTGAAGCCACTTGAATGCTGGGATAGCTGCCCACAATGCACCACTCCCAACAGCACTGCAAGTGCTGCAAATGTGGCCACACTGCAGCGCTGGTAGCTGTCAGTGTGGCCACACTGCAGTGCTGGCCCTACACAGCTGTACGAACACAGCTGTAACTACCAGCGCTGCAAAACTGTAAGTGTAGACATGGCCTATGGTTCAGATCTGAGAAGGAATGCTATGACAAGGTTCACTGTGTGCTGTGTGAAGAAGAACTTCCTTTTGTTTGTTTTAAACCTGCTGCCTGTTATTTCATTTGGTGACCCCAGTTTGTGTGTTCCATGAAGGGATAGATAACACTTCCCTAGTCACTTTCTCCACACTAGTCATGATTTGATAGACCTCTGTCATACCCCCCCCTTAGTCGTCTCTTTTCCAAGGTGAACAGTCCGAGTCTTATTCATCGCTCCTCATACAGAAGCTGTTCTCTACTCCTAATCATTTTTGTTGCCTTTCTCTGTATTTTTTCCAGTGTTGATATACCTTTTTTTGAGATGGGGCAACGAGAACTGCACACAGTATTCAAGGTGTGGGCGTACCATGGATTTATACCAGGGGCAGGCAAACTATGGCCTGCAGGCTGCTTCTGGCCTGTCAGACACTTTTATCTAGCCCTCAAGCTCCTGCCAGTGAGCGGGGTTGGGGGCTTGCCCCGCTCCGCCCGCTCTGTGCTCCCCAGCCCCCAACTCACAATTCCCTTGATGAGCACCATCTTCCGGCACGCAGAGCCACACTGCGCAGGCGCGATTTCACCACGCTGTCTCTGGGATCAGAACCCCACCCCCATGCGGCTAGGGTGACCAGACAGTCCCGATCTTTAGGCGTTTGTCCTGCGTCCTGACAGATGTTTGGTCAGGACACAATTTGTCCCGGTATTTCGTGGCTTTTCTTTTTTTTTTTTTCCCTCCGCTGGTGCACCCCCCCTCCCCCCCCTCCCCCCATGTGTCCCAATATTTTCTTTCTCTCATCTGGTCACTCTATATGTGGCAGCCCCGCCCCCCAATGTGGCAGCTCACCCAATCCCCTCCTGGTCTCCTATGGCCCCACCCTCAAGAGCCTTGAAACCACGCAGGGGCCTCAGCTGTCCCAGCTAGCGTGCCTCTGCCCATGACAGTGCCTGGTAAAGCTGCCTTGGTGTCACTGCCAGCAGGGCCCCTAGGATTCCCCAGTACCACCCCTGTAGAGGCCGCCCCCCTCGCCACACCCGTGTCTCTCACCCACTACAATCAGCTGTTTCGCAGCGTGCAGGAAGCTGGGAGGGAGGGGAAAGAGCGAGGACATAGCACACTCAGGGGAGGAGGCAGAACTGGGCGAGTGCGGTTGGAGTGGAGATGAGAGAGGGTGGGGCGGGGATGAGACCTTGGGGGAAGGAGTGCAGTGGGAGCAGAGCCTGGATCAGAGCCGGAGATCGAACACTCCCTGGCACTTTGGAAAGTTGGCGCCTGTGTTACTTTGAATTTATCAACCTTGAATTTCATCTGCCATTGTGTTGCCCAGTCACCTAGTTTTGTGAGATTCATTTGTAACTCTTCACAGTCTGCTTTGGACTTAACTATCTTGAGTAATTTTGTATCATCTGCCAACTTTGCCCCTCACTGTTCATCTTCTTTTTCAGATCGTTTAAGAATATGTTGAATAGGACTGGGCCCAGTATAGACCCTGGGGAACCACTGTGAAAAATGACTATTTATTCCTGTCCTTTGTTTTCTATCTTATTGCCAGTTACTAATCCAGGAGAGGATCTTCCCTCTTATCCCATGACTGCTTAGTTTTCATGAGAGCCTTTAGTGAGGGTCTTTGTCAACGTCTTTCTGAAAGTCCAGGTACACTGTATCCACTGGATCCCCCTTTTCCACAGGTTTTTTGGCCCCCTCAAAGAATTCTAATAGATTGAGGCATGATTTCCCATTACAAAAGCCTCTTCTCCCACAAACCATGCTTGTATGTGTCTGACAATTCTGTTCTTTACTATAGTTTCAACCAATTTGCCTGGTACTGAAGATGGAGTTATTGGCTTGTAATTGCAAGGATTGCTTCTGGAGCCCTTTAAAAAAAAATATATCATTGTCACATTAGATGTCTGCCAGTCATCTGGTACAGGAGCTGATTTAAGCAATAGGTTAGATACCATAGTTAGTCGTTCCGTAATTTCATATCTGAGTTCCTTCCAAACTCATGGGTGGGTATCATCTGGTCCTGGTGACTTATTGCTATTTAATGTATCAATTTGTCCCCAAACCTCCTCTACTGACACCTCAGTCTGGGGTGTTTCCTCAGATTTATCATCTGAAAAGAATGGCTCAGTTGTGGGAATCTCCCTTGCATCCTCTGAATGAAGATTGATGCAAAGAATTCATTCAGGTTCATTCATCCACAATATCCTTGTCTTCCTTGAGTGCTCCTTTAGCACCTCAATTGTCCAGTGGCCACACTGATTGTTTGGCAGTTTCCTGCTTCTGATGTACTTTAAAAAAATTCTGTTAGTTTTTGTGTCTCTTGCTATTTGCTCTTCAAATTCTCTTTTTGGCCTGCCTCATTATACTTTTACATTTCGACTTGCCAGAGTTTGTTCCTTGATATTTCCCTCAGCAGGATTTGACTTCCAATTTTTACAGGAAGTCTTTTTGCCTCAAACCTCTGTTTTACTTGCTGTTTAGCCATGGTAGCACTTCTTTAGTCCTCTTTTATCGTGGATGTTGTGGTTTTTGTTTTGTTTTTTTAATTTGGGTTATACATATAGTTTAAGCTTCTATGTTGTTTTTAAAATGTTTCCATGCAGCTTGGCAGCATTTCACTCTTCTGTCTAGGTCTTCATATAGCACCCATCACTGCAATGACTTAATGTCTGTGGTGGATTTATCCTCCACCCCCTGTGAGGTCGGGAAGTACTGTCCTCCCCCATTGTACTAATCAGGAATTTAACCATAATAATACCTACCTCTCATGCAGCACTTTTCAGCAGCAGATCTCAAAGCACTTTACAAAGAGTTAAATGTAATTACCCCCTTATATCGATAGGGAAACTGAGGTTCAGAGCTGGACGTGACTTGCCCAAAGTCACCTAGCAGTAACAGAGCTAGGAATGGAGCCCAGGTCTCCTGAGTCCTGGTCCTGTGTTTTAGCCACTAGGCAACACTGCTTAAGACTATTTTAAGGCTGCATAAGACCATCCTGCCTTCATTCCTGTTCATGTTAAGCCACTAAGGGAGACAGCAAGGCATTTTGTCACTCACCAATATGCACATCATTCATGTTTCCTTTTAGACAACTCTGGATGCAATCATTTGTGGGTGCCATCATAAACTGAGTCTTGTTGGCAGAGAAAAGAGTGCACACAGTCCCAGGTAAATATTCCTTTGCTTAATGTAATCCTGGTACTCTTCGTTTGACAGATAATTATAATATAATCATTTTTATTATAAGTTATGTTTACTTAGCCTGCAGGCTGGCAGTGCTGGCATGGACTCAGGAGATGTGAGTTCTGTTCCCACCATGGCCAGAGACTCCCTATGTGATCTTGGGTAGGTCTGTGCCTCGGGTCCTAACCTGTTAAATTTCTGTGCCTCAGTCTATTGTGTGTAAAATGGGGATACAGGATGTCTCTATCTCCCAGATGAAGTTTGGGAAGTGCTTGGACTCTGTTCTCCAGTAAAGAGAACCATAGGAGAATGCATCAATCAATTCCTTGGCCTTGTAGCCTGTTTTCCTCTCCTCTTGGTTATTGTTCAGTTGAGCTGCCTAAGAGTTTGCAGCAAAGGTCTGTGCGAAGCCCGGAGTTTTGACTTCTGCTCACCATTAAGCTCTGATAGCACACTCGCTCCCACAACAGCTCTTCCTGAAGCAGGTGATCACTCCCTGGTTCATCCCATTCCCAGCTAGCAGCCCCAGCCTCAGAGGTGGAGTTACTTAGCCTGACCAGGATAGCCCAGAAAGTCACCAGATCAGTTTCTGGAGATGTGTTGCAGTTGTTCACCCACAGAACATGGCAAGGAATCACAGAGTAATCTCCTTAGGGCATAAATGCACCTTAGCAACAGTTAGCCCCACCTCCTCTACAGCCAGCTCATGATGAGCCCAAAGAATCATCATGTTATAAGAATTTAGACCATGGCACCAGAGCAAGCTTCCCGCTGAGTTACACTCTGTGTGTTTTCTGCAGTGAAAGTGCAGCAGGATCAGTGCTGGAATTATACCAGGTTTGCATCCTAGTATTTGATAAAGGAGCCCTGGGAGCTCAAACCATGAAGATTCAGATGGGGGGGGGAAGAGAGAAAGGTTCAGTGGTTTGAGCATTGGCCTGCTAAACCCAGGATTGTGAGTTCAATTCTTGAGGGAGCCACTTAGGTTCTGGGGCAAAATCAGTACTTGGTCCTGCTAGTGAAGGCAGGGGGCTGGACTCCCTTCCAGATCTATGAGATAGATATATCTCCAGTTCAGGCAGGATCTTGAGGAAAACTTGCTAAGAGGGGAGGTTAGATGAAGGCCTTGAGCATAGTGTGACCCAGATTCTGAATCATGCCTTACTCCAGAATTAGCTGTCCCAGTGAAATCTATGGAACCACCTCTGGAATGAGACACTACTCAGCATGAGTAATGGTGCATCTCCACCGGAGCTGAAGGTGTAATTCCCAGTTCAAGGTGACATAACTGCACTAACTCTCAGCGAATTAGTGTACTATAAGCAGAAGTGTAGCTGCAGCAGTGCAAGCACTGGGAGGGGCTAGCCACCCTGCATCCAAGCTGGTGGGTATGTACATGGGGCAGCTAGCCCCTGCCACCATCATGGCTACGCTATATTTTTAGTGCAATAATTTGATCAGCGCGAGCAGGAGTATGTCTGCTCAAGCTGGAGATTACAACCTCCTGCACCAGTGTAGCTGTACCCTCAGGATGGAAGAATCGAGCTCTAGGATGTTTAAAAATGGTTTTCGTATATGGCTTCCCAATCCCTCTCTTCTAATGGAACTTGAACCACGGCTTGCTCAGTCCAAGCGAAGCTCTATTCCACATCCTTCTCCAAAAGCAAAGTCAAGACTTCCTGAAAGGAGCAAGTTAATCACGGTGGGTATGGAACATGAATGTAGCCCTTTTCTCTCTGGAAATGATCTGAGGCCCACATCTGTGACTGTATCTGTTATTCCACGGATTTCTGGAAGAGCTTGGACTAACCATGTTCAGCCTGCGGTGTTGGCACAAGTTCTTTGCTCTTCTCTGTTCATTATTCACGCTGTGTGACTGATATGGCATTGTTTCCACTCCTGGGCAAAATGACTGAAACTTTACAACAAAAGAATAACAACTGATGAACAGCGTCTACTGAATGAAGGAGACTGCACTTCCTGGTCTAGTTTGGACAAATATTTATTCCTCTTTCAATGTATTGGGATCTGTGAACATTGACATGTCCCAGCCTTTCTGCAGTAAGGGAGCACAGAGTGGTGAGCCCCTCCCTTGTCCTTCCTACCTGTCTGTACAGCACCTACCACATGGTGGGTGTTCCCAGACAGAAATAACAGATAACAAGAGTGCTACATGGCGATCATCCAAGTACAAGAAAAAGACACCCTGTTTGAACATTGTGATCCAAACTCTCTGCTCTTATTAATAAAAGTATTTTGTAACTAATCTACCAACTCTGTGCTGAATATGATGGGTCTGATGTGATCTGCATGTTCTAACTAAACATCTGTTCGCCAAATAGCCACATTGGAAAACCAATTCCCTACATATCTCCATTCCCTTGTGTAGACAGGGCCTGAGGGCTACTCCAGCACTGATCTCTAGATTCCAGTTAAGATGCATTCCAACTAGCACTACCCTCAGACTAAGTCAGGCAGGTCCAAGACTAAAATTCCTTATGGTGCGAGTAGATAGAATGGAATCTTTGCCAAAGAGGCCACTGCGACACCAGCACGGGCAGCACTCGGGGACGGGGAGGGATGAAGTGCCTCAGGCTGCGAGTATGGCTTCTGTTGGAAGGCTGTACCTCTTCTAGGGTCCAGGGAACTGAATAAAGAAATGTGTTGTCTTGCTTTAATCCTTTGCCCTTAGAACCCAAAGGCAGAGCCGTGTGTTGCACACAGCACGCTCTTGAGAAGTTCTGTGTTCACTGAATTGTGGGCAGAATTGGAAATAACCCAGGGAGAAGGAAAAGGGAGAAGGCTGCTCCTATCCAAGTAGAACCTGGCTCTCCCCAAATGCAGGGCTGACCCCTTTAGTTTTCAGTTGGAGGCGGTGGGGGGAGTTCACATCCAAAGGGTGTGAAGAACAAGTGTAGTCTCTGCTATTCTAGAGCAGGTTCACTAGGACAATATTAAGCTGGTGAATTAAAGACAATTGGTCCAAAAAGTGCAGCTGACCACAGCAAGTGTGCAATTCCTAGGCACAGGGCTAATACTGTAGCTGGATTTACCAAGAGGCTGGGTGGGTTTATGTTTAGCAGTAACACTTGTTATGGGAGATTAAAAAATGGTAATTAAATCTCATGCTTCAAGTGAGCAAGCTGATTAGTACTCAGGTCAGGAAGGAATCGCCTGTCCCCCAACTCGTCATGCCACCAACTGGACAGGTGAATAAGGGATATTTTTACCGTTGCCTGACATATCAGACATGGCCATGTCTAGAACCTGCAATCTGGTTCTGAGATCTATCAGCTCTAAAGGCCCTGTGTAAAACCCCTTCAAGAAGGGAACTCTGGATTGGGGCAGGGTAACAATCATAGAATATCAGGGTTGGAAGGGACCTCAGAAGGTCATATAGTCCAAACCCCTGCTCAAAGCAGAAGCAATCCCCAGACAGATTTTTGCCTTAAATGGCCCCCTCAAGGATTGAACTCACAACCCTGGGTTTACCAGGCTAATGCTCAAACCAGTGAGCTATCCCTCCCCCCAAGTACAGTACTGTACCAGTACTAGTACCAGTACCAGTAGTGTGAAGACAGGAGGTGTCTGGCTCAGCACCTCTCCCTGGTCAGGGGATGATGGCAAGGCCCAGGCCTCTTTGATGTCACTAGCCAAGCACATCAGGGAGGGAGCAGGGTGAGACACTTCTGGGGGAATGTGAGGGGGGTGCAGAGCGCCAGGACTAGGGGACATTTCTGGGTAGGGGAAATACTGCAGGGAGCTGAAGTGGGCCTGGTGGGAGGCAGACAGGGGTCTCACAGCTGGTGAACTGCCAACTTTGGCAGCTGTTGACAGTGAAGCTGTAACAGCCCAGGCCTCCAGGAGTTTATTAGCTGATTTCCTCATCCCAAGCCAGCATCTGCCTATGCTGGGAGGGTGGGGGTGGGGCTTTTCTTGCATAACAGAACACAGAAAGCTTATGCTCAAATAAATGTGTTAGTCTCTAAAGTACCACAAGGACTCCTTGTTCTTTTTGCTGATACAGACTAAAATGGCTACCCCTCTGAAACAGAACACAGATAGATACCACTCTCCCAGATGCCAGGTTGTCTCACAGATTCTGAGCCTACCCGGCCTATTTATTATTTACCATCTGGCCAGGTGAGTGCTCAGATTTCTTCTCCCCAAAGCATTTAACAATTCTTCAACTACCTGAACTGCTGTGGAGCAGAGGCAGGCAGGGCAGAATGCATTAGTGATGCTTGCAGCAAATCAGGCAGGAAATGCAAGAGTGTTACATAATGAGGGGGCATTCCCCGCACCACCTATCACTTTTCTAACAGAACACCTCTGATCCAGGCGGCTCTCCAACAACCTTCCAATAACAGGGAGAATTCAGACAGAAGGAGAGATGGGAAGGGTTGCTGGGAAGTTGTACCCTTTTTCTGTCACCTATTGCTAAGAGCTAGTTGTCCAGGGTGCAGAGTCCTGTTTTATTTCCCTTTCAGGGCCTAACTACTGTAACTATTTACCATCCCTCAGGGGCCTATTTAATAGCCCCTGGGGTAGAAGTAACTCCTTTCATATCCAACTCCCTTTCCAAATTAGTGGAAACTCCCAAATTTGAGAGGTTCGGTGCTAGTCGGAGCCAGGAACCTGCCAAGTTTGAACTCTAGCTCGAGGAGATGAGGGTTTGGATTAATCACCCTGCCTTGGTTTTCCCTAGTAGACAGGAGAGTGAAAATACTTACCTGCCTGGCAGGGCAGTCGTGGGACGGCTAAGTAAAGTGATTGAATTCTAGTTGGGGAGGTGGTGTTGGCTTTTAGTAGTTTGAAGGCCTGGAATCCTTGTACTTCTTTTCCTAGGTGGGC
This sequence comes from Gopherus flavomarginatus, assembly GCF_025201925.1. Lineage (NCBI taxonomy): Eukaryota > Metazoa > Chordata > Testudines > Testudinidae > Gopherus > Gopherus flavomarginatus. The sequence continues at coordinate 20,751,800 of NC_066637.1, read as the reverse complement.
TCTTTCAAGGAACAGGCAACCCTGACTTGGTAGCTTTGTTTGGACCTAAAACATCCTTTGCCTCATTTTATTCTTCTGTTATTAACTGAGATGGGTATGAAAGCAGAATGAATTATATTGTAAAAATAAGAATGGATTAAAGAAATGCTGGATGTACCTTTAAGCAGAAATAAAAAATGTAGAAATACAAGTGTCAGGAAAAGAAACGTTAGGCATAAACAATGAGTTCACTTAAGCTAATGGTGACACATTAACAGAAGATCGGTGATAGTTAGTAAGAAAATAAGATGTGCATGTCTAGCCCAGGTAAAATTATCAGATTCTGCTTCCTTTGTTATCTTGTTAAGTTCAAGCCCTTTTATCTGTATAAATAAGATAGTTTGTGTCTTGCCTGATGCTCACATTGTCTGGGTGTTATTAGCAGAGCACTGTGCTAATAAAACAGAGTGGTCTGACAAATTGTGAGTCCTGAGTCTAACTTTGACATAGGCCAGACACAAAATCTTGAATCCAGCCATGTCACACTTTAGGGGTGTTTGAAATCTGAACCCAATCCAAATTTTCACCTGACTTTGTAGTGGGCTATGCCAAAACCGTCAGACTGTCAACATCCCCAAATCTGAGAATGTTTCAAATCTGGGTCCATATTTTACAGTGTGAGCCCAAAAGTCGTATGATAAAATGTGTTAGGCTTAATACTTCTGGTCTCTTCAATTTATGCCATATGCTGTCTCTTGTCTTCACAATTGGTCAACAATTTTTTTCAACTTTTTTTTTTAATTTAATGGTTTGATTTAAAAGCTGGGACTTTCATTGAAAACCAAAACTTTTTGGTTTTTCTACAAAAACCCATAATTTCTCTCAGGAAAAAAGTGATTTTTTTTTCTAACTGGTTCTAGTTTTTTTTCTTGAGCAACTTATCTAGGGATGCAGTGAGATCTCTAGCACTTGCCATCTTTAAATCAAGATGAGATGACTAAAAATCTGCTATAGCTCAGGCAGAAATTATGGGTTTGATGAAGAGATTATTGGGCGAGGTTCTCGGAGTTATGTAGGAGATCAGACTAGTTATTCTTAGTGGTCCCCAGATGTATAAATCTATCAGTCTTGATTATTGAGTCTTTGAAAGCCTGGGGCTATAGTCTGCAGGAAGGATGCCCTGTAGAAAAGAACTGTGCAATACTCCAGTGACAATACATTACAAGGCATTTAAATAGAAACTTTAATTCCAGAATCTAAACACATGTAGGAAATATTAGAACTAGTCAAAAACAGGAGAAAGTGATTTTTTTTCCAATTTTTGTTCTTGTTTGTTGTCAATTTCAAATTTTGAAATTTGAAATTGACAACAAACAAGAACAACATTTGAGAAATTTTGATCAGTCCTGTCAGGGGCAGCAGATTTGTAGAAATTTTGGTGGTGCCCGGAATGCCCAGAGCCCCCCACACCCCGCGAACTCCACCCCCGACCTGCCTAAGGCTCTATGAGGGAGTTTGGGTTGGGGGAGGAGGTCTGGGGTGCAGGCCCTGGGCTGGGGCAGGGGACTGGGGTGCAGGAGGGGGTGAGGGGTGCAGGCTCTGGGATGGAGTCTGGGTGTAGGCTATGGGCTGGGGCAAGGAGTGGAGGTGCAAGAGGAGGTGAGGGGTGCAGGCTCTGGGCTGGGGGTGCAGGCTCTGGGAGGGAGTTTGGGGGCTGGAGGGGGTGTGGGAAAGGGGTGACAGAGCAGGGTCTGAGAAAGGGTGGGTGGGTGGGAGCTGGGGGTGAGGGGACTGCCATCACATGTGGCTTCCTTCCTCCCCTGCAGCCTCCTGCCCCTCACCCCAGCCTCACTGGGGGTGGGGGATGGGGCTGCCCCTTGCCCTGGGTGGGGCAGGAGTGGTGGCTGGTGGAGGCGGGGGGTGAATGACAGGGTCAAGCATTCACTGAAGCCCCAGCAGCTGAGGTGAGTGAGGTCCACTTCAGATGTCTCCCACCGGAAGCCCCCTTGACGTCTCTGGGGTCGGGGGGGTGTGCCTCCTCCCCTCCCCGCCCTGAGATGCAGCAGGTCACCTAAATGGTAGCGCCGGCCCAGGTGCTGGCACATGCCATGCTCAGACTTACGTAGCTGCCCTAAGCACATTTACTTAAGCCATGAAACGAGTGCTGGCAGGGGTGAAAGTAACTGAGGACACTTACCGGTACGGGGGGGGGTGTGGCTCTGGCCCCACAAGGGGCGGGGCCTTGGGTGAAGGGGCAGGGCTGGGGTCAGCATCCCCCAGCCAGCCCTTGGCCCACACCACCCGGGGCTCCCATGTTGATTTAAAGGGTCCGGAGCTCTGGACACCACTGCGGAGGTAGCAGCAGCAACGTCTGGAGCCCCCGGCCCTTTTAAATCGCCAGCCCTAGGGCAGCTGCTCCCTTTGCCCCCCCCCCCCCCCCCCATCAGCTAACTCCCCCACATCAGCCAACGGCCGGGGGGTGGGAATGGGCAGGGACATTAAAACACTGCAGGGTCATTTGCTGCAGCAGCACTTTAACATTGCTGCCCCTTCTTCCTCCCCGCCCCCCTCCCCCTGTCGGAGCTGGGTATGGGCCAATGCAGGTTCTTACCAGTACAGAGTACTGGCCCCTACTGGCTCACGTTCACCCCTGGGTGCTGGTGATAGAGGTTGGATCATTTAACCTTGGCTCCACATATTTACTGGGCTAGGCCCAGCTAGTTATGTGGAAAGCCGTGTCCAGCTGAATTCAGCACTGAGGATTTGGGAACTGAGGTTCATGTGTCTGTGGGAACTGATTGTAGCCTGTAGCTTCTGAGAACCCCTGCACTACCCAGGAGCAAGGGAAAGGTGTCTCTGATTGAGGCCCAGTCATAGGGTGGCCCCACTTGGAGCACCCTCCAGTGGCAGGTTGCAGCATGACAAACACACCAGGTGCACCCTGGCACAGCTTCCCCTTTCAGTGTCCGCAGTAAATCCACAACAGGTGCTTTGACACAATGGCCTCCATGGGGCTGGTTTACTACAAAATTCTCATGCAAATAGTCAAGTCCCCAACATCTAGTCCATTTCTCACCCAGCACAAACAGTCATTGAACTCAAGACTTCTTGTCCCGCAATGTCCCACATTCCACACCTCAGCACCTTCACCCATGCCTGCACTCTCAGTCCTCTTCTGGCCTTGGACCACCACCCCTATCCCTTCCAACTGGAGTGCAACATCAGAGCCTCCACGGCCTCTCTGCTGGGAGGTCATCTTTGCATCCATCACTTCTATCACGGTTCCTCTGGGCCCCGCTCTCTGGCCCGAGATGTCAGTGAGTAAGGCCCTCTGCTGCTCCCCAGACTTCAGCCCTCCAGCTTATAACCAGCAGGCTGCCCCCTCTAATGCTCCCTGCTCTTATACCAGCAAACCTGGCTTGCTGCTCTCCTGCCTTCAGCCTTCTCCCAGGTCATACCTTCTATAGCAGCTCTTCCTTCTACTGAGCCATTCCTGCTGCCTCTAACTCATCAGGACTCTCTTCCCCTCATGTTCTCCCCAGTGCTTTATAGCCTCCAGGTCCTGCTCTGCCCTCTTAATTGGCCAATAGGAGCTGCGTGGGAGGCACCTGTGGGCACAGGCAGTGCACAGAGCCGCCTGGCCATGCCTCCACCTAGGAGCCAAACATGCCGGCCGCTTCCAGGAGCTGCCTGAGGTAAGTGCCACCCGGCCAGAGCCCACACCCTGAACCCCCTCCTGCACCCCAACCCCCTGCCCCAGCCCTGAGCCCCTCTTCATCCCAAACCCCTCATCCCTGGCCCAACCCTAGAGCCCATAAACCCATCCCACACCCCCTCCCATACGCCAACCACCTGCCCCAGCCCTGATCCCCACCAAACCAGGAGGCCCCTCCTGCACTGCAAACCCCTCATCCCTGGCCCCCCACCAGAGCCTGCACCCCCAGATGGAGCCCTCACCCCCCTGCCCCCAACCCCCTGCCCTAGCCCAGAGCCCCCTCTCACATCCTGAACCCCTCATTTCTGGCCCCACCTCAGAGCCCGCACCCCCAGTTCAAGCCCTCACCCCCTCCCGCATCCCAACCCCCTTCCCGAGCCCAGTGAAAGTGAGTGAGGGTGGGGGAGAGCAAGCCACTGAGGGAGGGGGAATGTAGTGAGCAGGGGGCAGGGCCTCAGGGAAGGGGTGTGACAGAGGCGTGGCCTCGGGGAAGGGGCGAGGCTAGGGTGTTCAGCTTTGTGCAATTAGAAAGTTGGCAACCTTACCAGGAATACATCCAACCAAAATTGGCAACCCTAGGCTGGGGTCTCCAGCGTGAAAGCCCAATAAACAAATGCTCCCAAAGCAGAACTCCTGCCATTCTCTAGCAGCAGTCAAGACCTGGAATTTTACTGCTCCTGTCAACGCCCCTCTTGTAATTTTCCAGTCAAGCTGTTTTGCTGTTTTGCAGCCTTGAAGCATTTCAGGAAGAGGAAAGCAAACAGGGATCAAAAGCCCCTGGAATGTCTCCTTCAATCAGGTGATGGCTGATCCTAATGTTCAAAAAATGTTAATGCCTGTGGTGAGAAAAACCCTATTCCGATTAAAACTAATAAGATAAGGCTTCTCCTGACAAGGCTGGATTGCATTAGCCAGAGACACTGGAAAATGCTTTAATAGCTCAGTAGAGCCGAGCAAGTAACTGACTCTTCAGGTCAGTGGGCAAACCGAAATTGTAAAAAAACTATCAATCTGAAACAATGTGTTCATTTTTTTTCTTGCCAAAATGCAAAACTGAAAACCCCTCGTTGCAGGTCCAAGCAAACATTCATTTTCAGGTGTTTTACCTGTTTGGCTTTTTTAATTAAACTGACCTACATTTGTAAACAAAATGTTTCAAAATGAAAACTTGAAATTTTCATTTATAAAATGTCAATGAGATGTTTTGACTTTTTTAAGGACTTTCCCCCCTTTTTAATACTATTTGCTGAATTTGACCCAAACTGATGAACAGTTTTGATCAATCCAAAACTGCATTTTTCCATGAATAAACTCTTAACTGAAAAAATGCTTCCCAGCTCTGTAACTCACATGTGACACCATCTCACAGAACAGTTCTACAGTGCACATTAGTCATGGTGCTTCCAAACAAGTGGACTTCAGAGAGACAATTTCATAGATTCCAAGGCCAGAAGAGACCTTTATGATCATATAGTCTGGCCTCCTGTGTAACCCAGGCCAAAGACCTGCCCCCACAAGAATTCCTAGAGCAGAGCTTTTGGAAAAACATCCAATCTTGATTTAAAAATTTCCAGTGATAGAGAATCCACCCATGACCCTTGGTAACTTGTTCCATTGATAACAATTGACCGGTAAAAGTTTATGCCTTATTTCCAGTTTGAATTTGTCTAACTTCAACTTCCAACCATTGGATCATGTTGTACCTCTCTCTGCTAGATTGAAGAGCCCATTATTAAATATATAATAACCAGTCACCCATAACCTTCTCTTTGTTGTGCTAAATAGATTGAGCTCCCCGAGTCTATCACTCTAAGGCAGATTTTCTAACCCTTTAGTCATTCTTGTGGCTCTTCTCTGCACCCTCTCCAATTTATCAACCTCTTTCATGAATTGTGAGCACCAGAACTGGACACAGAATTGCAGCAGTGGTCACACCAGTGCCAAATACAGAGGTCAAATCAACTCTCTGCTCCTACTCAAGATTCCCCTGTTTATGCATCTCAGGATCGCATTAGCCCTTTTGGTCACAGTGTCACACTGGGAGCTCATGTTCAGCTGATAATCAACCATGACCCCTCAAATATTTTTCAGAGTCGCTGCTTCCCAGGATAGAGTCCCCCATCCTGTAAGTGTAGCTGACATTCATTCTTCCTAGATGTAGACATTTAGTCATATTAAAATGCTTATAGTTTGCTTGCACGCAGCTTACCAAGCAATCCAGATCACTCTGTACAAGTGACCTGTCCTCTTCATTATTTTACCACTCCCACAATTAGTGTCACCTGCAGACTTTTTCAGTGATGACTTTGTTTTCTTCCAGGCCATTAATAAAGCTGTTAAATAGCAGAGGGCCAAGACCAGTTCCCTGCAGAACCCCACTAGAAACACACCCACTCAATGATGATTCCTCATTTATAATTACATTTTGAGAGCTATCCAGTTTTTAATCCATTTAATGTGTGCCATTTTAAATTCATATTGTTCTAGTTTTTTAATCAAAATGTTGTGCAATACAAAATCAAATGTCTTATGGAAGTCTAAGTATGTTACATTATTACTTTTATCAACCAAAATTGCAATCTCATCATTAAAAGATATCAAGTTAGTTTATCAGGATCTATTTTCCATAACCCCATGATGATTTGCATTAATTATATTACCTTCCTTTAATTCTTTATTAAATGAGTCCTTATCAGCCACTCCATTATCTTGCCCAGGATCAGTGTCAGACAGACAGGCCTATAATTACCCAGGGCATCCTGTTTACCCTTTTAAAATATTGGCCCAACATTAGCTTCCTTTGAGTCTCCTGGAACTTCCCCAGTGCTCCAAGACTTATTGAAATTCAGCATTAACAGTCCAGCTGTTCCTCAGCCAGCTCTTTTTAAAATTCTTGGGTGCAAGTTATCTGGACCTGCTGATTTAAAAAATATCTAACTTTAGTAGCTGCTGTTTAACATCATCCGAGATACTAGTGGAATGGAAAGAGTGTTATTATATGATATGACAACATGATTTTTTTCCTGAATACAGAATCAAAATATTTATTGAATGTTTCTGCCTTTTCTATAATTTCCATTTAGTAAAGGAAGAAGATCATTGTCAGCATTCTTTTTGTTCCCAATGTACCTTAAATGTCTTCTTATTGTCCTTAACTCTGCAGGCCATAAATTTTTTTTGTGTTCCTTTTGATCCCTTATCAATTTTCTACAGTTCCTGGCTTCTGACTTATATTCATTACTATCAACTTCCCCTTTCTTCTATTTGTTATATATTAATTTCTTATTTTTGTATCTTCCTTCTCTTGCCCTCTAAACCAGGTATTATTTTAACCAATAAGGCCTTCTTCCTTGATTGTGGCTTTTGGGGCATTTAATAGGTGTTCTGAAATGATTCACAATTATCATTCATATATATTGCTGATTAAATTCTTCTTCCTAGCTGATTTGGCTCATAATTGTTTTCAGCTTTGTGAAATTGGCCCTATTAAAGTGCCAAGTATATATATTACTGATGTGGACTTTATTCTGCTTGTACATTATAAATGTGATCAAGTCATGATCATTTGTAGCTAAGCTGCCATTAATTTTTAGTTCTGTGATCAGGTCCTCTTTACCCATTAAGACAAGGCCTAATAAAGAATTCCCCCATGTTGACTGCAACACTTTTTGAGTTAGGAAATTGCAACCTATAATGGTTAGAGATTCCAAGGATGTTTTGGTACTGGCAGCATGAGACCTCCAGCATTCGTCACTAAGATTAAAGTCTCCCATGATCACACAGCTCTTTTTCCTGCAAGTATAGATAACGGCATAAACAACTGGTCATCCTGTTCCCTAGTGTGATTTGATGGTCCATACCAGATGCCAATTAATACCCCATCTTCTGCTTTACCTGTCAGGACATTGAGCCATAAGCATTCAACAAAATTTTATTCCAAGTTATCAGTGACTCGGAAACAGGTGATGCCATTTTTGATATAGCGTGCCCCTCCTCCTCTCCAGGAGCACTAGGTGGGCAGAATTGGTCAGGGTGTGGGGGTGCCTATTTTTCTGGGGCCCCAATTGGCCGGGGCCCCTGGGCACAGGCCCTGTTGGCCCAGTGGCTAATCTGCCACTGTCTGTTGATATTCATTTAACTGTCTCTTGACTACTCTACTCTTGCTAACCTGTCCCCAAGGCGACTGGATGGCCTTCACCTCAGTAGAACCAAACTGTTTAGTTCCCTCTCTACGTGGAGCATGGACTGATGTTCCACAAACCATAACCTTCCACTCTACACCACTACCTAGCCAGTGATTCATTCCTTCTGCCTTCCTTCGCTTGTGGGACAGGAAGGATCTCAGAGAAGAACCCTAGGACATTTTATTAAATAAGATATCAGTGCTATGTTCACTTTGTGGTTTGTCTCTCTCACTAGCTGTGTAATTAAGAGAGACACTTCATCACATCTTTACCCTTCTCAAAGTCAGCACCTTTCCTCTAATGAGCTGTCCAGAGTCTGTCCTTCCCAGACACTAGTAGTGGTGATATTTCAGGGTATTGTGACTTGTTCCTCAGTGCTCCCCACTGATGGGCCATGATTGTGATACTGGGGTTTGGTGCAGCCCATACTCCACTGCTAGTGAGCACAGGCGGAGTGAGGGACATCAGACAATGACTAACACTGCCAGCATCTTACTCAAACCATTAGATCCTGGGAATCACAAATGCCCCCCCAGTTAGGTCATAGAGTCATAGACTTTTAAAGCCAGAAGAGACCATTATTAGGTCATAGAGCCTGACCTCCTCATAACACAGGCCATAGAATTTTACCCAGTTTCCCCTGTATTGAGCCCAATAACTTGTTTTACTAAAGAATATTGCAGCAGGGCATCCAGTCTTATCCGAAGGTTTCAAGAGATGGAGAATCCGCCATGCAGGGGCTGCTCTAGGCATTTTGCCTCCCCAAGCACGGCAGGCAGGCTGCCTTCGGCGGCTTGCCTGCAGAGGGTCCACTGGTCCCGCAGCTTCAGCGGACGCCTGCGGGAGGTCCTCCGAAGCCGCAGGACCAGCGGCCCCTCCTCAGGCACACTTGCAGGAGATCTGTCGAAGCTGCTGGAACAGTGGACCCTCCGCAGGCAAGCCGCCGCGGGCAGCCTGCCTGCCACCCTCGGGGCGCTGGCAGAGTGCCCCCCACAGCTTGCCACCCCAGGCACACACTTGGTATGCTGGGGCTTGGAGCTGCCCCTCCCGCCATGTCCCTTGGCTGTTCATCACCTGGAGTGATAAAAATGTGTGCTTTGTCTGACTTCAGCTTCCAGCAATTGGTGCCTGTTCTGTCTTTGTGCACTAGGTTAAAAAGGCTGCTACCTCCTTCCTTGAGATACACCACAATCAAGTCACCTCTTGATCTTCTATTTGATAAACTAAACAACTGAGTTGTTTATAACCAGTCCAGTGGTGCTAAAAGAGGTCCTATTACACGTTCTTATGACAGGTTATGTGACCAGTTGCTTTGATTTATAGTTATGATTAAAAATTAATGCTGGGGATTGGGGGCAAACTAAGAGACATGCAGCATGCCCTAAGCGTCTACAGAAAGGGCATTCTCCGGATTGTATGTTCCCATGGCTCCAAGCCTGCCCCCATATGTGGAAACCAGAATCCGTGCAAAATCAGGTTCATGTTATGGGGACAGGGTTGGTGGTGGAAAGGAGACAGCTGAGTGGCCTTCCCCCCTGCATACAACACTGGGGAGTGAACCCTCGGCTGTGAGTGATGGGAAATCAGAACCAGTAGGGAACGTTGATTTGATCCCATTCAGAAGCAGCCCCTGGTGCCTCTCTTCTTACTCCCCAGTGGGGTCCCTCTTCTAAGCTAAGCAGAATTATTTCTCCCTACACAAAGAAATCCTAGGCTGGCAGAGGACAGGGTCTGACATAGGGCCTAATCCAAAGCTGACTCAATTCCAAGGGAATCTATCTAATGACTTAGCAGTGTTTGGATCAGGCCTGGAAAGAATCCTAGTATGTACTTACTGCAGGAGACTGTCTTTATCTATTTGTCAGCTCCAAGTCGGGGAACACGGGAGCTAATTAGCAGAGCTCATAACAGAAAAAACAAAGGCCTTTGCCTTCCCAGAGCACTGAGTGCTTCACAGCCACAGGCAGGAGCAGCCAACGCATGGGGCCTCTGGCTGTTGGGGTGGAATAAATGAACGAACTGAGATTTCTCCATATGGTGTTTGCACAAGCTGAGACTTAGCCCTGGTAGGGTCTGAACAGATTGTGGCCAACAGACCTTTCTGCTTCATACACTGGAAAGCACGAGCCAGTCCCTACAACACAGACAGCCCAAACTTTTACCCCTGCCACAAATGAAACCTGAACCTCTTGCAGTGTGAGGTGCAAGCCAGTTGGGCTGGGGAGTTTCTTCATGTGCTTGTCATCACTTTGCAGTCTGAGCCAGGAGCAACCCCCCAAAATGGCCTGTGAATGGTTCTTCTAGCAGTGGGACAGATTCTGTTCTCTGGACACTGGTGTAACTCCAGAGTGACTGCAATGAAGTCAGTGACACTGATTATCTCCAGACTTGCACCCCATACACCTCCACTGAGACTATATGAGGGTTGCAGAATTCATCCCCCTGGAGATATTCCAGATGGACGTGGTATCGGAGACCAGAAATATAGCTCGTTATACACAACCCACAGAGACCAAAAGAATCTGTGGGAGAGGGTGGGCTTGTGATGTTTTCAATTTGATTTCTAGACCAAAGAGGTCTGGATAAATTCCTCTCATCTATAGGATCCAAACTTTTGGATGCTCAGCTGATGGGAACTGAAGTGAACCTCCAGTTGTTTTGAGGCCTGTCCGCCATCACTGCTTGTAACTTAAATCATTTTAAACGGACAGACCCGAAAAGACATTTCTCTCAATGGCATAATGTCCAGTTAGACGTAATATGGGAAGTTTTACTCCTCCTGGAGCATTTGGTTTTGGTCACTGGTACCAAGCTAGCACCAACAGCCTATTAGAGTATGGAAAATCCTACCTCTGCTGTTTTGTGTAGAAAACTAGAAAGTGCCAGCAAATGACCCATTAGACTACACTTCCTGACATATTTTCTCTTCCCTGAATTGATGCAATCTCCAAATCTTTCATGGATCTAGAGGAACTGTAAAATCTTTGGGTCAGGGATCTTGTCTTTCTTTTGTCTCTGCAAAGGGCCTGACTGACACACCTGTGAGTGCTGTTACAATAATCAGTAATGCCAACCCAGTGGAAGGGACCAGGGGTTTGGAGTGGTTTGGAGAGCTGACAGTGTAGAAAGACATCTATCAGAGAGACAAAGTAACGGGAAAGAGGAGAGAGATGCTAAGTGTGGGCAAGGTACAATTCCCTGCATCTTCCAGGTGCCTGCAGTCATTGTTCTTACATGGATATTCAGTGCATGATGCACCTAACATGAAATGGGTCAGGAGAGGTGTTTCCAGTTGAGTTATGGATGTATTAATGCCATTGTCCAAAGAACCGGTAAGATCTCCTCTGAAATACTGTGTACAATTCTCATTACACCTCTTCCAAACAGACAAATGCAAACAGGAACAGGTGCAGAGAAGGGCTGCTAGGATGATTGGGGAATGGAGAGCCAATCTTACCAGCGAAAACTGGAAGAGCTGGACTTGGACACAACTGGAGCGGGGCTCTGATTTCTCTCTATAAATAAAGCAAGGGGTGAACACCAGGGAGGGTGAAGAGCTATTGAAGCTAAAGGGCAATGTTGGCACAAGAACAAATGGGGACAAACTGGCCATGGATAAATTTAGGCTAGAAATTGAGAAGGTTTCTAACCATTGCAGGTATACTTGATTTGTTAGTCTCTAAGGTGGCACAAGTACTCCTGTTCTTTTTGCAGATACAGACTAACACGGCTGCTACTCTGAAACATTGCAGGTATGAAGTTCTGGAACAGCCGCCCAATAGCAGACTGAGGACAAACAACCTGACTAGCTTTAAGATAGTGCTTGAGAAGTTATGAATGGGATTACATGATGAGGCTCCCCGCGATAGAGACCAGAGTCAGTGACCCAAGAGGTCCATCCCAAGCCTCTGTCTTGTGAAATTCATACTGGGGTGCTCTACAGACCCATCATTCTTGTACAGTACCTATTAACTCACCAAGAATCTAGTCTCTCATTACAAGAACTCAAGACTGAAGCCATGCTGGACCCTCTGATGTCCAAATGCAGCAAACCCTCACAATCACATAGACTGCAGGGAGTCACATGAGATGGTTTTATATCGCCTGTTCTCTCCTCAGCCTGACAAGTGAATTCCCCAGTTACTGTGCACAGGGGATACTGCTGAGTGAACTCAGAATAACAGGAGTACTTGGAGCACCTTCCAGACTAACAAATTTATTTCAGCATGAGCTTTCGTGAGCTACCGCTCACTTCTTCGGATGCATAGAATGGAACACACAGACAGGAGATATTTATATATACAGAGAACATGAAAAGGTGGAAGTAGCCAGACCAACAGGAAGAGTCTAATCAATTGAGATGAGCTATCATCAGCAGGAGAAAAAAAAAACTTTTGAAGTGATCATTGAGATGACCCATAGAAGGTGTGAGGAGAACTTAACATAGGAAAATAGATTCAATTAGAGTAATGATCCAACCATTCCCAGTCTCTGTTTAAGCTTGAGTTAATTGTATCTAATTTGCATATTAATTTGAGTTCAGCAGTCTCTCTTTGGAGTCTGTTTTTGAAGTTTTTTTTGTTGCAAAATTGCCACCTTCAAGTCTGTCACTCAGTGGTTAGAGAGGCTGAAGTGTTCTCCCACGGGTTTTTGAATGTTATGATTCCTGATGTCAGATTTGTGTCCATTTATTCTTTTGCGTAGAGACTGTCCAGTTTGGCCAATGTACATGGCAGAGGGGCATTGCTGGCACATGATGGCATATATAACGTTGGTAGATGTGCAGGTGAACGAGCCCCTGATGGCATGGCTGAGGTGATTAGGTCCTATGATGGTGTCACTTGAATAGATATGTGGACAGGCTGGTGATCACAAGTCTCGAGATGCCCTCATGCCTCTGGCAAATGTCATTCACATCTTGAAGCAGCATTGTGATGGCTCTTCTGGACCCTTGGTTCCACTGGCACAAACCGAAGTGGCAGGAATGGTGAATTCTCATGTATTTCAGGCAACACAGGCATTGAGTCTAACTGAATTTGTCATGAGGCATCACTTGGAGAGTTATTAAATGCTCAAGGGCAAAATTTGCAAGCATCATGCAGAGTTTTAGCACCACCATTTCCATTAAAGCTCAAGGCAACCTGGGCAGCTGGGCCTGTTAAACCATGTTGTGTGCCACACTTCCAGAAGCAGCTCCCTAACAGGAGCAGGCAGAGATGTTGGTAGCTTTTTGAGCCTTGTCGGCCATTTGTGAAGGCCCCTAGTGGAAATTCTGGTGGATTCCCTCAATATCCTTCAGTTGTTTCTATTAGGCTCTGTTGGTTTGCACTGGAGATCCAGGAACCCCTGTAATCAGCAGCCCTGGAGCCCATAGACTAATAGATATGGTGCTAAATCCAGAATCCACTTAGATTGTAGGATCTAAAGGGTAGGGCCTGTGTTCAGTGATGAGCTGTCAAAATATTAACAACCGGTTCCCTCCTCCTCACCCCATGAGGGGGTCATGCCTCCCCCGGACCGCTGCCCCATCTACCCCCCTTCCCTGTCCCCTGACTGCCCCCTGCTGCCCCATCCAACCCCTGCTTCTTCCTGACTGCCCCCCCGGGACCCTTGCCCCCAATCAATCCCCCTGTTCCCTGCCCTCTGACCACCCCGACACTAATCCACGCCCCCCAACTCCCCTGCCCTCTATCCAACACCCCCTCTATGCTGCCTGCCCCCTCACCATGCTGCCTGGAGATGGGGGCCAGGCCAGGCAGGGGCCGGGCTGGGCTGCTCGGCCGAGGTTGGGACTGGAGCCAGGACGCTCTGCCGGGACTGGAGCTACGCCGCCCGGCTGGCCAAGGTCAGGACGGGGCCTGAGCTGCGCCACCTGGCAGGCTGCAGTCGGGACTGGGCCAGAGCCATGCCGCCCTGGGATGGGGTCGGGGGCCAGGCCGGAGCCATGCGGCGCCTGGAGCCCTCCTCGCACCCCCGCCTCCCTGCCCCAGCTCACCTGCGGGAAGCTGCTGCTTCCTTCTCAGCTCTCTCAGGCTTCCCGCGCGAACAGTTGATTTGCGGGAAGCTGGGAAGGGGGAGGAGAATCCTCGGGAGCATTCAGGGGAGGAGACAGAGGCAGAGTGAGGTGAGCTGGGGCTGGGGGAAAAGCAGGGAGCAGCTGGGGCTTTTGTTAAATTTAAAAGCCCTTTTCGGACCAGTTGAGACAACTGGTTCTAAAAGGGCTTCTAAAGTTAACAACCGGTTCCTGTGAACTGGTGAGAACCGGCTCCAGCTCACCACTGGCTGTGTTTCTGTTCTGTGGTTGTACAGGGCCAAGCACAGCAGAACCCTAGTCTGTGCTTGGAGCATCGAGGTGCTATAGAAATAGAACAGACAACAGCCATCATCATAATAGCTGCAAGTGGAACCAGCTGGAAAGGCACAACTGTAGTTTCCACTTGTATTTAAGTAAAAATGACATTTGTGGCCTGTGAGAGCTTTAAATAAAGCTTTGCAATTTGGGGTGTATTTGCATTTGTCCTGGGCCCCATCACCATCAAGTCCAGGTCAGGGGAACCATTTAAAAAGACAGTTTAAACACAACAGCCCTGATTCAGCTCTGGTGTATCCAAATGCGCAACTCCATTAAAGTCAACAGAACTTGGTCCCATTACACGGGAGCTGAACTTGGCCCAATGTGACTACATAAACTCTTATATGAAGAGAGATTGAAAAGATTGGAACTATTCTTCTTAGAGAGGAGGTAACCAAGAGATCACATGATAAAGGGTTACAAAATAATGAGAGGGGCAGAGAAGACCAATCTGGAACTAACATGCACCCTATCTGACAGCATGAGAACAAAGGGGCATTCAGTAAAATTGCAAGGGCGCAAATTTAACTGATAAAAGGAAGCAATTTTTCACACAATGCACAATTAGCCTGTGGAATGCACTGCCACAAGATATTAGCAAGGCCAAAAGCTTAGAAGGATTCAAAAAGGGATTATCCATTGACATGGAGAGTTGCAATAGTAAATATTAGTTACAAATTAACAAGAGCTTTGGAAGGATCTAACCCCTCCTGCTTCAAGGCATGCTTCAGGGCACGTGCTGACCGGTAGCTAGCAGTAGTCAGAAGGCAACTTCATCTGAGGATAGATTATCCTATAGCTGCCTGCTGCAAGGTCTCTTCTTGTGACATATCTGGTGCTGGCCATTGCCAGAGACAGGCTACTGGGCTAGATGGACCTCTGGGCTGATCAGGAGCGGCACAAGGGGTTTTGGCGCCCTAGGCGGGGGCCCTTCCATGCTCCCGGTCATTGGTGGCAATTCTGCGGTGGGGGGGTCCTTCCGCGCTCCCGGTGTTTGGGGCACTTCCGCGGTGGGTCCCGGAGCTAGTGAAGGACCCGCCACAGATTTGCCGCCGAAGACCCGGAGCACAGAAGGACTCCCCTCGCCTCCGAATTGCCGCCAAGGGCGGCAAAATGCCACCTCCCCAAATCCTGGTGCCTAGGCAGCCGCCTAGGTAGCCTAAATGGAAGTGCAGACCCTGGGGCTGATCCATTCCCATGATTAACAACCACCTTACAAAACATGTTTTTAAACCATTTTATAAATTGAACAGAAAGTCTCAGAAAGTCCCTAAGCTCCACTGTAGCCCAATCCTAAGTCCCCCAGCCTGACAATAGACAACGACCCACTCACCAAAGTTGGGGAATATGGAATGGATGCTTGAAGTGATCAGAAGGGGGAAGATTTCAGTGGGACTTCAAAGTCCCATCTCTTTTATTTCAGATTCAAGTAAAGCATTTGCATTCACAAAGCTCAGTGTCTCTGGCGAAGCAAGTTCTTGTAGGCTTATTTGTAAACTAGTCTAATGAAAATGAAATAAGGCTCACTTTAAGCACCATCTGGAGTATTTGGGCAGCTGTGCCAAAGCATGCCTGTCATGGGATAGCAGCACTGTTGATGCAGACATCATTTCTTTGATTGACACTTTTAAAGTGACTCATTTCTAGACAGGTCCTCTCCAAAACATTTCTTCATGGGACAGTCAAGTTCCCACGAATCCTTTGCAGGGAGGATTGAATTTTTTTGGAATGACTGGACCACCACAGACACAGCGATCATAACCTTTGTGAAGGAGAGACCACCATGAAGGAGTGGGAGCAGCTGGAAACATGGCCTTTATTCATATTTTTTAATGCAAGAACACTGTTGTGACACCCCCCCACACACACACTTGTTTCCTTTCTACAAAACAGACATGATGGACAATCAGCCTGCTCTAAACCAAGCACTGCCCCCTCCTTATCTTCCTGCTCCATTCTCTCTTGCCCTCTCCACCCTGCTAATTTCCATTTCCCTCCCATCCTCTTTCGGCTACCTTTGTTTATTTTGTCCAGTTGTCTTACAAGTCCCTCGAGAGAGTTTTGGCAAGATGAGTGGAGTATCCCTCCTGCAAACCACAATAAAACTCGGTGACTTCTATGGAAACTATTTGGAACGTTTACCTAGTATGGTCCCCTGTAGCGAGGCGGTGTGGCTCCCCTCCCACTCAGGGAGGGTCGAGCCCTGCCAGTCATCCACGGGGGCGGGGCCGCTGGGCGGAAGTCCCGCCCCTCAAAGGGTCAGGCGGTGACCCGGAAGAATAAAAGCCGGGCCCCAGCCTTCAGTTGCGGCTCGGCCACCGGCAGGAGCAGACGTGCCCACTGCCGCTCGTGACTGGGAGGCTGCCCAAGCCAGAGGTCGAGACCAGGAGCTGCTGGAGCTGCCTCGCCCCTACTACGATGAGGAGCCGCCAGAACTGCCTCGCCCCTACTACGGCCCCGAGGAGCCCCCAGACCAGGCGTGGCCCGAATTCCCCGAAACCCTACCGGACCTGCCACCCAGCCCGGATTGGGAGGAACCGATGGTCCTGGACGTCTCCGGAACAGAGGCCCCGGGCCGGGTAGGAATAGAGGGGGAATTAGGAAGTAGCCCGGGGGCAGCTGACCCCAGTCAGGCTGCAGAGCTACCGTTGCCCATGTCAGTGTGTTGCGGTCGGGACCCCACTGACCACCAGTAGCGGTGACAACCGCTACCAGGGCCCCGGGCTGGAACGCAGAGGAGTGGGTGGGCCTGCGTTCCCCCTGCCACCCGTAACTGGGTGCAAGATTCCCCCTCTTCCCAGTCGGAGAGGCCTGTAACTGTTTAACTGTGTTTGGTGTCCCGCCCGAGCCAAGGGCTGGGCCCCCTTTGACTTTGCCGCTGCTCTGCCCTGCTCCAAAGAGCCAGGGCTGGTTAAACTGTGTTTGGTGCCCCGCCTGAACCCAGGGCTGGGCCCCCTTTGACTTTGCCGCTGCTCTGCCCTGCGCCAAAGGGCCAGGGCTGTTTAAACTATGTTTGGTGCCCCGCCTGAACCAAGGGCTGGGCCCCCGCTGACTTTGCCGCTGCTCCAACCTGCCGCACAGGCCAGAGCAGACTGTAATTGCAGGGAAGACATCGAGGCCGGTGTGGCTCCCCTCCCCCTCAGGGAGGGTCGAGCCCCGGCGGAACCCATCTGCAACCCCACAACCAAGAAAGCTGCTATTGGCCTGGGTTAGAGTGTGGTGTGGTGGTAGGGGCGAGTCTGGGAGTCAGCAGGTCTGGGGTCAATTCTGAGCTCTACACTGAATGATGTTGGCCAAGTCACTATGTACCTCAGTTTCCCTACTGAGGATAATGCTTCTCAGCTATGTTTGTGATGTGCATGAGGAATAAAGATGAAGCAGCTAAGGCTTAAAGCTGCTTTAAATGTGTTTACTCAGGATATGTCTCATTGGCACCAACTCCATGGGTGCTCCAGCCCTGGAGCACCCACAGGGAAAAATTGGTGGGTGCTCTGCACCCACCGGCAGCCAAGTTCCCCTCCCCACCCCACCTCACTTCCGCTTCCACCTCCTCCCCTGAGCCCGCTGAGTCCCCGTTTTTCTGCCTACCTCCCACTGCTTGCCACCGCAAAACAGCTGCTTTGCAGCATAACAAGCTCTGGGAGGGAGGGGGAGGAGCGGGAACACGGCATGCTCAGAGGAGGAGGTGGGGAAGAGGCGGGGGTGGGGCGGGGATTTGGAGAAGGGGTGGGAATAGGGGCAGGGAGGGGGTGGAGTTGGGGCAGGGACTTTGGGGAAGGGGTTCATCAAGGATCTACAACCTATCCTGAAGGACGATCCATCACTATCACCAAGCAGGTCTGGCCTTACCATGAGGCAAACTAAGGCGGCCGCCTCAGGTCTTTGATTATCAGCAGATAAGTATGCCCAGTGGTCTGTGCTGGGATGTTAGATGGGATGGGATCTGAGATACTACAGAGAATTCTTTCCTGGGTGCTGGCAGGTGATTCTTGCCCACATGCTCAGGGTTTAACTGATCGCCATATCTGAGGTCAGGAAGGAGTTTTCCTCCAGGGCAGATTGGCAGAGGCCCTGGAGGTTTTTCGCTTTCCTCTGCAGCATGGGGCACGGGTCACTTGCTGGAGGATTCTCTGCAGTTTGAGGTCTTCAAACCATGATTTGAGGACTTCAATAACTCAGACATAGGTTAGGGGTTTGTTACAGGAGTGAGTGGGTGAGATTCTGTGGCCTGCATTGTGCAGGAGGTCAGACTAGATCAGGGGTCGGCAACCTTTCAGAAGTCGTGTGCCGAGTCTTCATTTATTCACTCTAATTTAAGGTTTTGCGTGCCGGTAATACATTTTAACGTTTTTAGAAGATCTCTTTCTATAAGTCTATAATATATAATTAAACTATTGTTGTGTGTAAAGTAAATAAGGTTTTTAAAATGTTTAAGAAGCTTCATTTAAAATTAAATTAAAATGCAAGGCCCCCTGGACCGGTGGCCAGGACCTGGGCAGAGTGAGTGCTGCTGAAAATCAGCTCGCATGCCGCCTTCGGCACGCCTGCCATAGGTTGCCTCCCCCTGGACTAGATGATCATAATGGTCCCTTCTGACCTTAAAGTCTATGAGTATAGGTGCCAGACTGTGGGGGGACGCCACTAGGCCCTAGAGTGTAGAAAATTGTGTCTGCTGCTGGTGCATATGATATGTATTCTCTCTGCTCTAGATGCCCAGAGATGGTGGACTGCTGTGCTGGAGGAAGGAGGGCACAAGAGACAGAACAGGCAGGCAGGAGAAAAGGTGAGAGGAATAACAGAAAGCAGCAGGATTTGCAGGGAAAGAGAGGAGGAGGAGCCTCTTATGTACCTCTCGAGCACCCCAGGAGTCTGGACTGATTCACAGCAGCTTCTCAGGGAGCTTATTGTTTCCTGTTGCTTCCCTGAACCCACTTGAGGAGAACAGGCAGTCAGCTGAAGCAGTAGGAGTCAGCTAGGCCCTTAAGATGCTGATATCTTCCCTCACTCAGGCCCTGCTACCAGCCTGCATATTTGTCCCCTTCAACTGAGTGTTGAGAGCCACTCTAGCTGGCACAGAACAGCAGTCATGAGTGAAAGAAGAAAGCGCCCCTCTGGGGCAGCGTTCAGAAAAAGAAAGAAAGCAAAGGAAGCTTTTCTATCTAAGCAGGAAGGAGCTCTCCTGAGATACATAGGGTATGTCTACACTACGGGATTATTCTGATTTTACAGAAACTGTTTTTTTAAAACAGATTGTATAAAGTCGAGTACACGTGGCCACACTAAGCACAGTAAGTCGGCGGTGTGCGGCCATGTACCAAGGCTAGCGTCGATTTCTGGAGCGTTGTACGGTGGGTAGCTGTCCCATATCTATCCCATAGTTCCTGCAGTCTCCCCTGCCCATTGGAATTCTGGGTTGAGATCCCAGTACCTGATGGGGCAAAAAACATTGTCACGGGTGGTTCTGGGTACAGCCTCACCCCTCCCTCCGTGCAAGTAGCATACAACCATTTCGCGCCTTTTTTCCTGGGTGAACTGTGTAGATGCCATAGCACGGCAAGCATGGAGCCTGCTCAGCTCAAGACAGCAATCATGGACGTTGCAAACACCTCGCGCATTCTCGTGCAGTCTATGCTGAACCAGGACTTGCAAAACCAGGTGAGGAGGAGGCGGCTACGGCAGCGCGGTGACGAGAGTGATGAGGACATGGACACAGAATTCACTTTGGAAATCATGCTGGTAATGGGGCAGATTCTAGCCATGGAACGCCGATTTTGGGCCCGGGAAACAAGCACAGACTGGTGGGACCGCATAGTGTTGCAGGTGTGGGAACGATTCCCAGTAGCTGCAAAACTTTCGCATGCATAAGGGCAATTTCATGGAACATTGTGACTTGCTTTCCCTGCCCTGAAACGCCAGAATACCAAGATGAGAGCAGTCCTCACAGTTGAGGAGCTTGCAATGCCAGAGAGCTACCGGTCAGTCGGGAATCAATTTGGAGTAGGCAAATCTACTATGCGGGTTGCTGTGATGCAAGTAGCCAAAGCAATCATTAAGCTGCTGCTACGAAAGGTTGTGATTCTGGGAAATGTGCAGGTCATAGTGGATGGCTTTGCTGCAATGGGATTCCCTAACTGTAGGGGGGAGATAGATGGAACCCATATCCCTATCTTGGCACCGGAGCACCAGGGCACCCAGTACATAAACCGCCAGGGGTACTTTTCCATGGTGCTGCAAGCACTGGTGGATCACAAGGACATTTCACCAACATCCACGTGGGATGGTCGGGAAGGGTTCATGACGCTCGCGTCTTCAGGAACACTACTCTGTTCAAACAGCTGCAGCAAGGGAATTACTTCCCAGACCAGAAAATAACAGTTGGGGATGTTGAAATGCCCATAGTTATCCTGGGGGACCCATCCTACCCCTTGATGCCATGGCTCATGAAGCCATACACAGGCAGCCTGGACAGTAGTCAGGAGTTGTTCAACTACAGGCTGAGCAAGTGCAGAATGGTGGTAGAATGTGCATTTGGCCATTTAAAGGCGCGCTGGCGCACATTACTGACTCGCTCAGATCCCAGCCAAACCAATGTCCCCTTTGTTATTGCTGCTTGCTGTGTGCTCCACAATCTCTGTGAGAGTTAGGGGGAGACCTTTATGGTGGGGTGGGAGGCTGAGGCAAATCACCTGGCTGCTGATTACGCACAGCCAGACACCAGAGCAATTAGAAGAGCACACCAGGAAGCGGTGCGCATCAGAGAAGCTTTGAAAACCAGTTTAATCACGGGCCAGGGTATGGTGTGACTGTTGTGTTTGTTTCTTCTTGATGACCCCCCCCCCCTTGATTGACTCATTCCCTGTAAGCCACCCACCCTCCCCCTTTGATTACCGCTTGCTTCCTAAGGAAATAAAGTCACTCTCATTTAAAAATCATGTATTCTTTATTAATTAATTACAAAAAGAGAGAGAGAACTGACAAGGTAGCCCAGGTGTGGTTTGGGAGGAGGATAGGAGGGAAGGAAAAGGCCACTAAAAAAATTTAAAAATAATGACAGCCTTTTGGCTGGGCTGTCCACTGGGGTGGAGTGGGCAGGTGCACAGAGCCTCCCCCGACGCGTTCTTACACGTCTGGGTGAGGAGGCTATGGAACTTGGGAAGCTGGAAGGGCGGTTATACAGGGGCTGCAGCGGCACTCTGTGATCCTGCTGCTGTTTCTGAAGCTCCACCAGATGCCGGAGCATGTCAGTTTGATCATGCAGCAGCCCCAGAGTTCCATCCCGACACCTCAGATCTTCCTGCCGCCACCTCTCATCTCAAGCGTCTCTCCTCTCCTCATGTTCATCCCTCCTGTCCTCATAGTCACTGGCATCTTTCCTGTACTGTGATACCACGTCCTTCCACTCATTCAGATGAGCTCTTCCATTGCGGGTCACTTCCATGATTTCCGAGAACATTTTGTCTCACGTCTTTTTTTTCCACCGCCTTATCTGAGATAGCCTTCAGGATGCAGGAGGAAGACTTGAAAAATTTGCAGCTGCAGGAGGGAGGGAAAAAAGTGAGAGAAGTATTTAAAAAGACACATTTTACAGAACATTGGTTATACTCTTTCACTGTGAACAACACTATTCACCTTACATAGCACATGTGATCTCACTATAAGGTTGCATTTTGCATCTTAATATTGAGTGCCTGCGGCTTTGGTGTTAGTGATCACAGACGCAGGTCTGGGCAGCAGAATTCGGCTTGCATGCGGCCATGGTAAACCATTGTCTTCCGGCTTCTGCAGCCTTCATATATCCAGCACCCTCCTTTCCCAAATAGCAAGCAAAGCCCGTTGAGTGCTGCTTCTTTCCTGTTAACGTGCAGCACCAGAACCGCCCCCATCCAATTCTCTGGGATGATTGCTTTACCCCTCCCCCCACCGCATGGCTGATATCATGGAAGATCGCTGCTAGCCACCCTCCCCCACTCCACATGGCTGGTAGCAGGGAAGATCCAAGGTCAAAAAAGCTCAGTGTCTTTCACCCTCTGCCTCTTCCCCCTGCTTGGCTACCTGCAGGGAAGGATTTCTTTTAAGCCACAGGCAAACAGCCCAATCATCTCTGTCCCTCCCCTTAATTAAATTCCTGTATTTCAACCAGGTTACCATGAACGATATCACTCTCCTGAGGATAACACAGCGAGATAAAGAACGGATGTTGCTTGAATGCCAGCAAACACCGGGACCATACGCAGCTAGGCTTTGTCATGCAATGATACCAGATTACTTGCTACATGTATGGCGTGGTCAAGTGTCCTACCATGGAGGATGGAATAAGGCTGCCCTGTCCAGAAGCTTCTGCAAAGGCTTCTGGAGTACCTCCAGGAGAGCTTCATGGAGTTGTCCCTGGAGGATTTCTGCTCCATCCCCAGACATGTTAACAGACTTTTCCAGTAACTGTACTGGCCACGAATGCATCCCAAGTCCTCAGAGCAAATTAATCATTAAAAAAACGCTTGCTTTTAAACCATGTTTTATATTTACAAAGGTACACTCACCAGAGGTCCCTTCCATGGCTTCTTTGTCTGGGATAGTGGCTTGGGAGGGCTGGGAGGGTACTTCTGTCAGGCTGAGAAAAAGCTCCTGGCTGTGGGAGAACGGAGTGCTGTGTGCTCTCTACAAGCTCGTCCTCCTCTTCCTCCTCCTCATATTCCACGTCCACAGAATCCTCAGGCACGGCTAAGATTTCCCCCACCTCAGAATCCACGGACAAGTACTGGTGGCGCACCCCACGAGAATTGCATGCAGCTCAGCATAGAAGCAACATGTTTGCGGCCCTGCCCCAGACTTTCCGTTTGCCTCTTTGGTTTTCTGGTAGGCTTGTCTGAACTCCTTAACTTTCACACAGCACTGTACTGAGTCCCTGCTGTGGCCTCTCTCCATCATGGCCTTGGAAATTTTTTCAAATGTTTTTTTCATTTCGTCTTTTGGAATGGAGTTCTGTTAGCACGGAATCCTCTCCCCATATAGCGATCAGATCCAGTACCTCCCGTGCAGTCCATGCTGGAGCTCTTTTTCAATTCTCAGACTGCATCGTTACCTGTGCTAATGAGCTCTGCATGGTCACTTGTGCTGATCAGCTCTCCACGCTGGGCAAACAGGAAATGAAATTTAGAAGTTTGCGGGGCTTTTCCTGTCTACATGGCCAGTGCATCCGACTCCAGATTGCTGTCCAGAACGGTCACAATGGTGCACTGTGGGATAGCTCCCGGAGGCCAATACCATCAAATTGCAGGTACATTAACCCTATGCCAAAATGGCAATACTGATTTGAGCGCTACTCCCCTCATTGGGGAGGAGTACAGATATCGATAGTAATAGCCCTTTATATCAATATAAAGGGCTTCGTTGTGTGGACGGATGCAGGGTTAATTTGGTTTAACATTGCTAAATTCGGTATAAACGCGTAGTGTAGACCAGGTCATAGGCACAAATGTTCACGGTGAGCCTTCCGGCCCCAGTGAGGATGTGAGTGGTGAGGAGATGCCTGATTTTCCAGTTAGTCAGAGTGCAGGTGACCTGGCAGCTACTGCAGCGTCCATATCTCCATCTCAAATGGATGATGTAACCATGCACATTCCTTCACTGTAAAGTTAACCTGAGTTATAATGCAAATGTTGCCCCTAACTTGAGTCCTGTCCACCCACAGAATCCTTTCATTCAAGTGCAATCGTGCTTTTCACTCAAGTTGACCGGGCCATTGGGGTACAGGCCAAAGCTTGGGCGATCACCACTTGTCAGCTGCTAACACCGCCACTGCCCGATTCTGATTATTTACACAATGTAAAAGTACCAAAGCACCTTCCAGACAAGCGTACAGCCAAAGAGGCCTGACTGCTTTCCCTTCCCAGCACAGCCAATCCTGATTGCTCAAAGGCCCCCCAAAGTATGTTTCAACAAATAATAAATGTTGGCTTCTTCTTCTTTGCCTTCTGGCTCTGGAGTCTTTCAGGGCCACATTTTCAGGCTTTTCTCTGCAACCGGGGTTGTTAGAAACTCTTTTATTTTTTTAATGAAAGCTGAGATTCTCCCCGAATCACCTGACTTGAAATCTGGGGCTGTAAGAGAAACATCAGCTCCCATGAGACTCACAACATGCTTGTGACAATTGGCAACATCACGTACACCCACATTTTACACCAGGGCTGGTCCACTGACTTCAGCAGAGTTACTCAGATTTACACTAACGTGAGAACAGAATTTGGCCTAAGTTTCCTGCCTCTTGGATTCTTATGATACTGGTGTCCTAGAGATGGTAAAACACTTCTGTTCTAGCGGCCAAGAGTCCTGTGGCACCTTATAGACTAACAGATGTATTGGAGCATGAGCTTTCGTGGGTGAATACCCACTTTGTCAGACACATGCATCACCCACGAAAGCCCATGCTCCGTACGTCTGTTAGTCTATAAGGTGCCTCAGGACTCTTGGCCGCTTTTACAGATGCAGACTAACACGACTCCCCCCGATACAGTTCTGTTCTAGAATGTCTTTTACTATTAGTGCTATGCACAGAGGCATCTGCTAGGATTGGGCCCCATTGAGCTAGGCACTGTACAAACACAGTGGAAAATACAGTCCCTGCCCCAAAGGTATCATGTTTTGCCCCAGACATACCCCATCATCACACCCTCAGTTTTCCTGCAGTGGCACACATAGGTCTTTATGGGACTTGAGATCAGGACTAAGCAAGGGCAGCAAATGAGCTCTGTAACACAAAGATCCCATGATGTTAGCAAGAAAGAGGCAGGACGCTAGAACACAGGAGTCACTGACCTGTGTGTGCAGAATGGTTTTCACACACAGGGCCAAGCAACCGTTAGGCTAATAAGGCTCTAGCTTTAGGCCCTCTTATTTTTTAGGCCCTACTGGCCAGGCAGGGGGCGCGGCCGGGGCCAAGGGGTGTGGGGGGGCAAGCTTGTTCACAGCCCTGCTGGAGCGATCCTGCCAGCAGGGAAGGCAAAGCAGCCCCCTGCGGCTTGGCAGGAGCTCAGCCGACACCACACTGCAGGAACACACTGCCAGGGATCCGGTTAACACTGGTGACCGGGCACTAAAAATCCAGTTACCGCGGGAACCTGTGCCAGCCGTGGGGGTGGTTTGAACAGGCATTGCCCCCCCCCCCCATTTCTCCAGAGTTCTGCTTGGCTGTCAGGGAGGGGAGAGGCTCCCCCTGTCCCTCTCCTGGGTGGAGGGTGGGTCCTAGTGCCCGTCATCATTCTCTTCTATGTGTGCTGGGTCCCGTTTGTGGACAACTGGTGAGTGCCTGTGGAGGGGCAAGGCTGGAGGGTGGCAGGGGGAAGGGACAGTAGCAGAGCAGTAGGGTGGGAAGCTTGCACAGAACCTGCCCACGCTCTCTCCAGCTCCAGCCAGAATTACTGCCCCTCCCAGGTATAAGGAACGAATTCCCACACGTGTGTAGGAAAAACAAAACAAACCATCTGTAACACCTCTGCCTGCCCCTCTTCCTGGGGCCCTTTGCTGCCCCAATAAAGCACAGAGAGGCGTCTCCTTCTGCAGCACCTGTGGCTTTATTTACACATGTTCTTCCACCACCAGTGATATATGATATACAGAGCAGGCCTTACAGTCTCCTCTTCTGCACAGAGTCTGCCCTCAGCCTGGAGACTGACCTTCCCTTGGCCATTCCCCATCTTCTAGCTGCCAGCCAGCCTTTATAGCCCTTGAACCCTCAGGCCCACACGTGCAGCCAGTTCTAAAGGCCAGGCACCAGACTTCTCCCCAGCCCCAATCTATTTCCCCTGATTGGGGCTGGCTGTGTAGGGGCTAATTAGGTTCCTTTGCACCAGCACCCTGCTACACCATCCCATTCTGGATACCAGGCCTTTAACTTTTACAGAACCATCCATTGAGGGGCTTCAGATGTATGATGCACCTTGTTCAACACTGTATTGAACTGTACTAAAAATCAAAGACATCCAATGTTTTTCTTTGATGTATTCTTCTGTACGGGGATGCACAGGCCACCAAGTTCTTCCCTTATGCTCAGCCTAGTTCCACAGGACAACGCAGCTTTGTATTTTTAAGGGGTTGCAAAAGTACTGGAGGAAGCTCAGCCCACAGTGTTGCAGGTTTCTCCCTCCCCTCTCCCTCAAGGATTTTAAATTCACTTCTTAGCAGGCTGTGATAGAAAGACTGGCGGACAAGGCTAAAGGCAGGTTCTGTCCATTTGCTGGTTCTCCAGCCGTTCAATCCCTCATAAAAATACCTCGCATTGATTTCTTTTGAGTTTCATTCCAAAACTTAAAGCTAAATAAACCTGAAGTTAGTCCTCATTTTTCTGCCCCAACTCAAACTAACGTCTTTCCCAAGTGGAAAATGGTGGGTGAGCCTGGAATGTGGACAGGGGAGAGGGGAATGAGAACATAGGTCAGTTCCTGCTGACAGTCACACCTGTGTAGCCTGATTGACTTCAGGGAGGACAGATTTTTGCACAAGAATAGATTTGGTCCCTTCTGCTTTTTCACACCTGGTATAAGCAGAATCTCATTCACTTTCCTTCCCTAAACTCTGAGCATTTTAAGGGGGTAAAAATAAGCAAGGTCTGCTTGATTTACGCCTGCAAACGAAACAGGAGCACCAACCTTAAACAAACACCAGCCCTGATGTAACAAGGGTGTCACTACAGCAGCCTTGGCTGAACTGTTCTTTTGAGAGATCCTTAATGGTTCTTTTAAGATGCTGATTTTCAGTGAAGTCTTTATGTTCAGGGAGGCAGAGACACAACGGGGAATAGCTCTGTTTTGTCAGCTCCTAGTCATTCAAAAGCTGAAAGGCTTTAGATTAAGGGCTTGGCTACACTGGAGAGTTGCAGCACTGGTGGTGGGTTTACAGCGCTGCAATTTAGTAAATGTCCACACCTGCAAGGCACATCCAGTGCTGCAACTCCCTGGCTGCAGCGCTGGCTGTACACCTGGTCTGCTTGGGGTGTAACAATTGCAGCGCTAGTGATGCAGTGCTGCTCATCAAGTGTAGCCACCAAAAGCGCTGTTATTGGCCTCCTGGGTATTAGGAGGTATCCCAGAATGCCTGCTCACAATAAACCGGAAGAATGGCTGAACTCGGAGCTCCCGTGAGCTGCTTATCTAAAAAACAAACACAGCTCCTGTTTGCTGAAGCGAGGAGGCAGGCAGGGGAAATGCTGTGGAAGGTTCACAGCTGTTTGCTTGAAGAGAGAAGTCACACGGCAGAGGGGGAGGGGGGAGTCCATGTTGAGCAGCTGCTTATGTGGTCTGAAGGCTATTTAGGAGTGCATAATTTGCATTTAGTGAATAAGAGAGGGGTGGGGGAAGGGCTCGAAACTTTTAAATTGATTGCTGGTTGGTGATGTGTATGTTCCAGTTCTTAGAACTTGCAAGGCAGGGAGCTGACAGATCCAAAATCCACTCTCTCTCTCTCCCTCACATTCCCCCTCACTTCCCTCTTTTGAAAAGCACATTGCAGCCATTTGAACTCTGGGATAGCTGCCCACAATGCACCACTCCTGACAGCGCTGCAAATGTGGCCACACTGCAGCGCTTTCCCTACACAGCTGTACGAAGACAGCTGTAACTCCCAGCGCTGTACAACTGTAAGTGTAGTCATACCCTAAGTTTGGGTATGGCTACACTCGAAACTTCAAAGCACTGCCGCGGGAGCGCTGCAGTGGTAGCGCTTTGAAGTGTGAGTGTAGTCGCAGCGCCAGCGCTGGGAGAGAGCTCTCCCAGTGCTGCACGTACTCCATCTCCTTATGGGGATTAGCTTACAGGGCTGGGAGCTGTGCTCCCAGGGCTGCGGCACTGTTTACACTGCGGCTTTACAGCGCTGAATCTTGCAGCGCTCGGGGGTGTTTTTTTCACATCCCTGAGCGAGAAAGTTGCAGCGCTGTAAAGCGCCCGTGTAGCCATGGCCTTTGTTTACTGTTTGTAGGGTGATTTTGAAGAACTAACATAGTACAGAAGTGCTAACTATTATGACTGGGCAACCATCTAAAGATCTGTGTCCCTACTAGCTGTTACCTTTTTCGTACAGAAAGCTTAAAACAAACAAACGCAAACCCTAGGAGGCTGGTACACATGGAATTCATGCTTAAAACACCTCATGTCGGAGCTGCTGACCACACATTCCAGAATAGATAATACTTAGTCCTGCCATGAGTGCAGGGGACCGGACCAGACGACCTCTCGCCTGCCAGTCCCACAATTCTATTCTATGATTCTAACTGTGGCAGAGCTTGGTGACAGAATGGCCTGACGTGCTGAATCACTGGACTTTAACTACACAAACTGGGTATCATTCCACAAATAATATTTGGGTTCAATGTGAAACCAGTAATTCATTGTCCTCAGCCAGTGCAACACTGGGAGGCAGCTTTCAGAGCAAGACAGCCTAAAATACAATGACACCCAATGTAATTTTCTCACTACTAATTCCTCTGCTTCAGTGGATTTTACACCTGAGTGGTTTTCTTTTACATAATAAAAGCTGGCTGCCTCCCAGAAATGCAGTCAGAGTGAGATAGGGTGTGGGGTGTAGCTTGGGGAGAACACCTGCAGGGCTTGGGTTTGCACTGTGCACGTGGAGAACTGAGGGTAGAAGCACCAGGTGGAATGATTTCAGAGTAGCAGCCGTGTTAGTCTGTATCTGCAAAAAGAACAGGAGTCCTTGTGGCACCTTGGAGACTAACACATTTATTTGAGCATAAGCTTTCATGGGCTACAGCCCACTTCATCGGATGCATAGAATGGAACATATATATACACATACAGAAAGCATGAAAAGGTGGGAGTTGTCTTACCAACTCTGAGAGGCCAATTAAGTAAGAGAAAAAACGTTTGAAGTGATAATCAGGATAGCCCAGTACAGACAGTTTGATAAGAAGTGTGAGCATACTTAGGCTATGTCCAGACTACCCGCCGTATCGGCGGGTTAAAATCGATTGCTCGGGGATCGATATATCGCATCTCGTCTAGACGCGATATATCGATCCCCGAGCGCGCTTATATCGATTCCGGAACTCCATCAACCCCAACGGAGTTCCGGAATCGACAGGGAGAGCCGCGAACATCGATCCCGCGCGGTGAGGATGGGTGAGTAATCCGATCTTAGATATTCGACTTCAGCTACATTATTCACGTAGCTGAAGTTGCGTATCTAAGATCGATTTCCCCCCTGTAGTGTGGACCAGCCCCCACATGGGGAGATAGATTCAATGTTTGTAATGGCTCATTCATTCATGGCTGAATGTATTTGTATATATATATCTCCTCAATATAAGCATAAGCTTTCGTGGGCTGTAGCCCACGAAAGCTTATGCTCAAATAAATTTGTTAGTCTCTAAGGTGCCACAAGTACTCCTGTCCTGTGAGCAGGATGGGGAATGTTGCAGTGTTCACCCTCCCACAGATGAGCACTCCACTACCCAGGAGGAAGGAGGCCTAGGAGAAGGCCAGAGTAGCATCCCCCATGCTACCTCTTACTCAGAAGTGTCTGGTTGAAGTATTGAGTGTCATGAGAGTAGAATAAACTTGTTAATTTGACATAAATAAATAATATGTAAATCTGTGCGTAGAGAAATGTTTGATGACTTCATCATTTTTTTTCCAATATGTCATTCATATTTAGGCCCTTCCCTCCCATTAGCCTCTGGCCTTGTCTACGCTGGCACTTTACAGCACTGCAGCTTTCTTACTCAGAAGTGTGAACCCCTCCAGCACTGCAAGTGTCAGCGCTGGAAAGTGACAGTGTAGTCAGTGCACCAGCACTGGCAGCTACTCCCCTCGGGGTGGTTTTTTACAGCGCTGGGTGAGCTCTCTCCCAGTTCTGGTGCCGTGACTATACAGCCACATTAAAGTGCTGCCGTGACAGCACTTTAACGTGCTAGTGAAGACATGCCCTCAGGCTCATGATACAGCCCGAGCAACAAGTGAGCGGAAGAGGTAGCAGGGAGCTGTTGAGCTGCCAGGGTCCTGCTCACCAGAACTGATCACGGTAGTGAGCAGCTTTGTTGTCATTCTAATTTCAGGACAGCTGATGCCACAGCATGGCCATTGAGAAATACACTGTGTGAACAGGGCCAAATTAAGGTTATGAGGGGCCTAAGGCTAATAAGAGGGAAGGGCCTAAGTATGAATGACATATTGGAAAAAAAATGATGAAGTCATCAAACATTTCTCTACACACAGATTTACATATTATTTATTTATGTCAAATTAACAAGTTTATTCTACTCTCATGACACTCAGTTCTTCAACCAGACACTTCTGAGTGAAAGATAGAATAGGGGATACTACACTGGCCTCCTTCCTCCTAGGTAGTGGAGTGCCTGGAGTGCCATCTGTATGAGGGCGAACACTGCAACATTCCCTGTCCTGCTCACCTCTTTCCACCTGGTGCTTCTAACCTCAGCTCTCCACATGCACTGTGCAAACCCAAGCCCTGCAGGTGTTTCTCCCAAGGTATGGACTCTACACCCCACACCCTATTTCACTCTGACAGCACTCTGGGAGGCAGCCAGCTTTTCTTATGTAAAAGAAAACCACTCAGGTGTAAAATCCACTGAAGTAGAGGAAGTAGAAGTGGAAAAATTAAGGTGAGTCTTCACTAGCAACATTAAAGTGCTGCTGCGGCAACACTTTAACGTGGCTGTGTAGTTGCAGCACCATGGATTTGTACAGAAGCAATATGACATTTTCTATCTTATTATCTATCCCTTTCTTAATGATTCCCAACGTTCTGTTCACTTTTTTGACTGCCGCTGCACATTGAGTGGATGATTTCAGAGAACAATGACTCCAACATCTCTTTCTTGAATGGTAACAGCTAATTTAGACCCCATCATTTTATATGTATAGAAGAGATTATGTTTTCCAATGTGCATTACTTTGCATTTATCAACATTGAATTTCATCTGCCATTTAGTTGCCTAGTTACCCAGTTTTGTGAGATCCTCTTCGCAGTCTGCCTGAGACTTAACTATCTTGAGTACTTTTGTATCATCTGCAAATTTTGCCACTTCA
This sequence comes from Gopherus flavomarginatus, assembly GCF_025201925.1. NCBI lineage: Eukaryota > Metazoa > Chordata > Testudines > Testudinidae > Gopherus > Gopherus flavomarginatus. Next base: position 20,720,516 of record NC_066637.1, on the reverse strand, counting down.
CTGTTTACAGATCATTTATGAATATGTTGAATAGGACTGGGCCTAGTACAGAACCCTGGAGGACACCACTATTTACCTCTCTCCATTCTGAAAACTGACCATTTATTCCTACCCTTTGTTACCTATCTTTTAACCGGTTATCAATCCATGAGAGCGCTTTCCCTCTTAGCCCATGACAGCTTACTTTGCTTAAGATCCTTTGGTGAGGGACCTTGTCAAAGTCTTTCTGAAAGTCTAAGTATACTATATCCACTGAATCCTCATTGTCAGCATGCTTGTTGACCGCCTCAAAGAATTCTAGTAGATTGGTGAGGCATGATTTACCTTTACAAAAACCATGTTGACCTTTCCCCAACAAATTATGTTTATCTGTGCCTGACAATTTTGTTTTATAGTTTCAACCAATTTGCCCGGAACTGAAGTCAGACTTTCCCCTATGCAAGCAGAGTCAGGATGAGCTCTACCCTGACATCTGTTGGTGAATTATGGTGAGTGCAGAAACGAATTTCAAGAGCTGGTCTTGTTTGCATAGGCACACCCACCCCACCTAGCATAGCCCACGGCAGTCTAAAATGGTCACTTTGACAGCTGTGGGATCCCCAATTTCTCTGTTATTGGGGCAGGAGGAATAAAGTGTTGTTACCCTGATTATGTGAATGAGGGACTATGAACCTGTTTTATGACAGAGAATCTCACCATCAACTAAGTAGCACTCACTAGACAAGGGACATGGGTGCCAAAACCCAGTGAATTGAGAGAGGTTGGTGTGTACACCTGATGTGATGGGGCCCCTTCTGATGTCTGGAATACCAGTTGCCCATCCTCCTCCTCTCTCCACTGTTGAAGAGCAGAGCTAATTTTGATTCCATTAGGAGTCCATCTAGAGGCTGCTGAGCTGAATTCACTTTGGGCCACTGGTGCACCAGCACTGGGGCTCCTCTACTACAAGCTGAAATCACATCACTGAGTGCTGTGTTAACTAGTGGGGGAGACTGAAGATCTATTGCTAAGCGGCTGGCAGAGTGGAGCAGTTTGCAGCATGGTTGGAGCAGCCCATGGAACAGTGAGCAGAACCGAGCTGAGCTGAGCAATTTGCGGGACAGTTGGAGCGGCCCACGGAACAGCGAGTGGAGTGGTTTGCGGGGATGGCTGGAGCAGCTCATGGATTGGCTGGAGGAGTGACACAGCTGGTGGAATGGAGCCGGTTGTGGTGAAGGCTGCAGCAGAACTCCACGGAGAGGCAAAGCAGTCGGCCCTGGCCCACGTAAGGTGCCCCTTAGCACCCTGTGTGCCCGCCCCCCATTTCCACTCAGACTTGGGGGGTAAAACTCTGCAGATAAACTTTTGAACTCTGGGGTGGCACTGACCAGGGACAGAGACTTTTGGGTTGTTGGACTTCGGGGTGATTGGACTTAAGACTCTAAGGGGAAAAGGACATTGCCAAAACTTACTTGGTGGGTCTTTTGCTCAGGGTTTATGTTATGAAACCTGTTTGTGGTGTTTCCCCAATATGATGCCGCATTATTTCCCTCCTTTATTAAAAGGATTTTCCTACACTCAGACTCTGTGCTTGCAAGAGGGGAAGTATTGCCTCCTAGAGGCGCCCGGGGGGAGTGGTGGTATGTAATTGTCCCAGGTCACTGGGTGGGGGCTCGAGCTGGTTTTACATTGCGTTATTGAAACGGAACCCCTGGATACTGAACCCAGCCCTTGTTGCTGCCAACTCAGAGGGGCAGAAGGGTTACACGTATATACTCGTTCATTAGCCCATTTGTAAGCCAACCCCCCAAGATGGTTAGGTAAAAATAGCAAAAACTGTATGACCCTTTCATAAACCGACGCTATATTTCAGGGGCTGCTAAACTTTGGATCCTGGCCATTAGGGTAAGCCGCTGGTGGGTCGGGATGTTTTGTTTACTTGGAGCAACAGCGGGCATGGAGCCTCTCAGTTCTCTGTGGCTGCGATTCGCTGTTGCCAGCTACTTCCCACAGCTCCCATTGGCTGGGAACGGCAAATCATGGCCACACGAAGCTGCAGGGCTCCATGCCTGCAGACACTACAGGTAAACAAAACACTAATGTATTAGATATTCAATTCAATGATTCCATAGAGTGTAAAACCATCAAATTTTGGTGTAGCCTCATTTATAAACTCGCCCCCACTCTTTGATGTGTCACTTTTTTACCAAAAATATTCAGCTTATGAATGAGTATATTGGTACTGTGCTGGGATCACCTCTGGAGCCCACTTTAAAAATTGGTGTCACATTAGCTATCCTCCAGTCATCTGGTGCAGAAGTTGATTGAAATGATAGGTCACAAGCTACAATTAGTAGTTCTGCAATTTCACATCTGAGTTCCCTGGTGACTTATTACTTTTTAATTTATCAGTTTGTTCAAAAACCTCCTCTACTGACACCTCAATCTGGGACAGTTCCTCAGATTTGTCACCTAATAAGAATGTCTCAGGTTTTGGAATTTCCCTCACACCCTCAGCCATGAAGACTGATGCAAAGAATTCATTTAGTTTCTCTGCAATGAGTGTCCTTGAGTGCATACAGCCCCAGTGAGGCTGCAATGAGCATCCTTGAGTGCTCCTTTGGCATCTCCATCATCCATTGACCCCACTAGTTGTTTAGCAGGCTTCCTGCTTCTGATGTACTTACAATTTTTTTTGAGTCTTTGCCTAGCTGTTCTTCAAATTCTTTTTTGGCTTCCTAATTATATTTTTATACTTCATTTGCCAGAGTTTATGCTCCTTTCTATTTTCCTCACTAGAATTTAACTTCCACTTTTTAAGGGATGCCTTTTTGTCTCTCACTGCTTCTTTTACTTTGTTTTTTAGCCATGGTGATAATTTTTGGTTCTCTTACTACGCTTTTAATCTGTGGTAAACATTTAAGTTGAGCCTCTATTATGGTGTCTTTAAAAAGTTTCCATGCAGCTTGCAGGGATTTCACTTTTGGCGCTGTACCTTTTAATTTCTGTTTAACTAACCTTCTTCATTTTTGTGTAGTCCCTTTTCTGAAATTAAATGCTACAATGTTGGGCTGCTGTGATGTTTTCCCCACCACAGAAATGTTAAATTTAATAACATTATGGTCACTATTACCAAGCAGTCCAGCTATATTCATTGCTTGAACCAGATCCTGTGCTCCATTTAGGCCTAAATCAAGAATTGCTTCTCCTCCTGTGGGTTCCAGGACTAGCTGCTCCAAGAAGCAGTCATTTACCGTGCCAAGAAACTTTATTTATGAATCCCGTCCTGAGGTGACACATGATAAGCTTTCACCACTAACTCAAGGAGCGAATGAGCAGAACACTGCACTTAGGGGCACAGAATTACTGAATTGGAGACTGAAGCCAAGAAAGTGGATGATCGAACACAGCCCAGTGTTTGATACAGGGTCTCTTGAAATCTCACTCTCCAAAATTAATTCCAAGAAGGTTGGCACTGTCAAAAAAGCCTAAAAGAAACCATTCAAAGAGCTGGGGAATTTGGAGTTCAGATCACAAGATGTTTCCAAGAGCAATTTAAAAGAGAGCGAGAGAGAGCGTGGGGGAGGAGAAGGTTCTAAGTTAAGGGTATAGTCCTGCAAACATTTGACAGTCTAGAAATTCACAGTGGGATCAAAATGTCAGTGTGGGGGAGCACCAGGCCCAGCAGAAAATCCTGCCCATCCCCTGGAACCAGGGTCAGCTCTAGGCACCAGCAGAGCAAGCACCGCCTTGGGGCAGCGCATTTGCAAGGGCGGCATGGGAGCTGAGAACCAACAGGGGGCTCTGGGAGCTGTAGTTCGTTGGTTAGCTCCCTGCCTATAGAGCCAGCTCTGGAGCAGGGAAAGAACTACATTTCCCAGCATTCTCTTGGCCACTACCAATTGGAAAGGAAAGCGCAGGACCTCATGCAGCAGCATGCTGTGAGTGCTGTGAATGGCAGGGAGACCATATTTTAACATTCAAAAAACAGGACACCCCATGGGGAGGGAAGCCCCACCCTGCCACCATCCACTCCCTCCAACTGTCCCCCACAGAAACCCCAACCCATCCAACCATCCCCCATTCCCTGTCCCCTAATCACCCTCTCCCGGGACCCTTGCCCCTAACTGCCCCCCAGGACCTCACTCCCTATCTAAGCACCGCTGGTGGGGGGAAAGGGGAAGTGCAGCGCTGGGGGGGCCCAGGGCTGGGGCAGCAAGGAAATGCGGGGGACTGCCCAGGGCTGGGATCGGGGGCAGCCAAAAATTATTTTGCTTGGGGCAGCAAAAATCCTAGAGCCGGCCCTGCCTGGAACTCAACCTTGGGCTGAGCTCTGAATGTGAGTGACCTCATTGTGGCTCCCATGGATCCGGGTCCCACCCACCCACCTTCTCCCTGCACATCTGGGAGCTGCAGTAGGACAGCAGCTGAGCTGAAGGCAAAGGGTGAATGCTGCATGGGATCCTTGCCCCCATCACTACACAATCTCTGTCACCTGCCCTGGCCAGCACACAGGAGATCACTTACTAACACACTCACATGGCACAATAAGCTCAGTGAGCCCCAGGCCAGGTTCACCTGAGGCAGGAACAGCAAATAGGCTGAAACTCACCTCTTACATGAACTGCAGATAACATGCCATCTCAACGCCTCAAGTGACAATTTCGGGGGAGGAATCCATTGATGTTGACAATTTATCTGAGTTCATCTGCTTCCTCAGATTCAACCTCCTCCTCCTCACCTTTGCCCCACCCCATCCCTTCCCTGAGGCCCTGCCCTGCCCGTTCTCCGAGGCCCCCCCGCTCACTCCATTCCCCCTCCCTCCGTTGCTCGCTACCCCCACCCTTGCTCACTTGCTCATTTTCACTAGCCTGGGCCAGGGATTTGGGGTGCAGGAGAGGGTTCCAGGCTGGGGGTGACTGTGGGGCCAAGGAGTTCGGAGTGTGGGAGGGGGCTACGGGCTGGGGCAGGGTTGGAGTGCCAGCTGGGGTTGCAAGTGCCAGGATTGGGTCAGAAATGAGGGGTCCAGGGTGCAGGAAGGGTTTCCTGGCTGGGGCAGGGGGCTTTGGTGGGGGGGGGGGCTGAGGGCTCCAGCTGGGGGTGCAGGCTCTGATGTGGGGCCGGGGATGAGGGGTTTGGGCTTCAGGAGGGGACGCTGGGCTGGGGCTGAGGGGTTTGGAGTCAGGAGGGGTTGTAGGGTGTGGGCTCTGGGAGGCAGTTTGAGTGCTGGAGAGAGCTGGGGCAGGGGGGGTGGGAGGGGCGCAGGCTCTGGCAGGGGGTTCAGGGCTGGGGCAGAGAGTTAGGGTCCAGGTTCCAGGAGAGAGTTCGAATGCAGGAGGGGGTTTGGATGCGAGCTCCAGGCGGTGCTGACCTCAGACAGCTCCCAGAAGTGACCAGAATGTTCCTGTGGCCCCTAGGTGCAGGGATGGCTAGGAGCCTCCACATGCTGCCACCATCTGCGGACATCGCTCCCACAGCACCCACTGGCCATGGTTCCCAGCCAATGGGAGCTGCAGAGCCAGTGCTCAGGGCGGGGGCAGCATGCGAAAACTCCATGGCTGCCCCTGCACCTAGAAGCCAGCTATGCCAGCCACTTCCAGGAGCCATGTGGAGCCATGGCAGGCAGGGAACCTGCCTTAGGCCCACCGCACCGCTGACTGGACTTTTAACGGCCCAGTCAGCAGTGCTGACCGGAGCCACCAGGGTCACTTTTCAACCATGTGTTCCAGTCGAAAACCGGACGCCTGGCAATCCTAGACCAGCCACAAGTGTCTAATTGCAGTGTAGACATGTCCTAGGCCTCTGGATGGCCTGCTCTGGGAACTCCAGCTAAGCTCTGCCCATTCTTCCTGTGTCTAAGCCACCACCTCCTTGGGTGGACACAGGCCTTCCCTCCTGTTGTTGTTTGCGGTGTTGTTGTAGGTGTGTCAGTCCCAGGATATGAGAGAGACAGGGAAGGTGAGGTCATATCTTTTATTGGCCTAACTTCTGTCTTTTCCACTAACAGACATTGGGAAATGAGTCACCTCTCACCTGATCTGGCAGAAATCCAGAGTCAAGAGTTCACTGCTTCCCAGCCTGCTGAGATCAGCTCCCGGGATGAGAGCCCCAGCTCGCTCTCAGCACTTACCTAGGAGCTCCCACCCCCTCTTTATCTGGTGGTTAATTACAGCTCCTGGTTATTGTTCTGGTCCCCTTCCAATTACCTACACATCCTCAAGATGTGCTAAGCACCTAACAATCAAGGGACCTGATTCTGCTTGCCCTTCCGCAGCATTGCCAACCCCACACCTTCAGGCATCATGAGTCAGGGCCCCATAAATGCTGAGATTTTACAATACGGTAAATTTGCCTATTGCTCACATAACATCAACAGGGTTAATGGCCTGGACTGCCAAGTAGAGAGACTCAGGTACTGTTTCTCAGTACAGAAGTTATTAGAGGTTCAGTGCTGGGGTTGTCAGGCTGGCCATGTGAGATTATTTATTAGTGAAGTTTCTGAACACCTCCCAGCCATATGTTCACCACTTGCGCCAGCCTGCCCTGCCTGGGCATGGGAAACACTCCTGCAGCAACTCCACATTCAGCACTTCCCAGATTAACCACATGGCCCTTGAGCCCACTGCCCTGATGCCAGGCCAGTCCGTGACCCCACAGCCCTCGCCCAGGACCAGTCCCTGCCCCACGCCAGGTGAAAGATCGCTGAGGAGGTGGGGGCAGCGAACCAACTGCAATGCCATTAGAGATCCTCAAGCCCCAGGAGCCCTGTCCAGGCTTCCTGGCCCAGAAATGGTGAAGCGAATGAACATGTAAGTGAACATGCAGAGATGGGGCTGCTCCCAAACCTTTGATCCAGGCGCTCCCAAACTCTGGATCCAGACACTTCCTGTAGTTTTGTGGCTTGAGCCTATCTCTAGGTCAGAGACAAGGCTGAGTGTGGCCTGAGGCCATGATGATAGGAGAACCTAAGATTCCAAGGCAAGATGCCAGCCAAGAAGAAGGGTGTGTCTAGCAACGCTTGTTTTATTCATCTTCTTGATGGCCATGTGACTGACAGCCAGAAGGAAAGAGATCTGATGAAGAGGGGGCTGAGTGAAGGAAAGCCCACTGACCTTGTGCATGTGGATGAGTCACCCATGCCTCCATGATTGGGTTGTTCATCATCTCAGGACCTCCAAGGAGATGCCAGTGTTAATCGGGGCTGCTGACGACTGTCCTTTGCAGCCTCTCATTGCTGAGCAGCCATGGATGCAGCGTGGTTTGGCAGGATCCTGTATGTGCTGCCTGCGTCACGAGTCTGCTGGAATGGAGGGCTGCTGGGACACTAGTAAGGGCCATGGGATTTCACTTAGAGTATGGAAAGAGAGTGAAATTCACCCCTGTACAGACGACCCAAGTCTATGGACCACCTAGGTTCCACTTGTGCCCGCTGGGTGGTCCATAGGCCTTTGGTGTGAATTTCACCCAGTGGTGACTGACTGTAAAAACTACAGCTGCCCACTGCCAATTCATCAACAGAGAGCAAGGGTTGAAACAGACTTCAGTAGTGCATTGTCCGTCCAGCTGTAGAACTGAGCTCTGCTCATTCTGCAATGGTCTGGTGAGACCATAACCTGCAAAAACAAAAAGTGTGAATCATTGTTGCTCTGATTTAGTTTTTACTCAACTGATGGGCCCAGATAAGAGGGAGGAAGTCTCCCCACTTCTGCTTTGTCTAGATTTGGGTTCTGATTCCAAGTCTATTGAAATAAATGGAAAGTCCTGCTCATCTATCTATCTATCTATCTATCTATCTATCTATCTATCTATCTATCCTCCCACACCCCCTGTATTTATCTAATCTATCTATCTATCTATCTATCTATCTATCCCCACACACCCCCTCTATCTATCTATCTATCTCCCCGCCAGTACTGTAGTATCTGAGCCTCACACAGTTACCCTCACACAGCCCCAGTGAGGCAGGCCAGGGTGTTATCTCCATTGTACAGATGGGGACCTGAAGCCCAGAGAGGCAAAGTGACTTGTCCATGGTCATACAGGAAAGTTGTAGTGCAGCAGGGTCTCCCAGGTCCTAAGCTGGTGCCCTAACCACTAGCCCACCCTTCTTGTCTTTGTTCAGTAATTCCCCCTAGCCATTGGCGGCTTTTCTACCCCTGGTGGCTACCCTGATCCCTGGGATACACAAACAGGTCAATCTCAAGTAGGAGCAGAGGGATTATTTGACCTCTGTATTTGGCACTGGTGCAACCACTGCTGGAATCCTCTGTCCAGTCCTGATGCCCACAATTCCAGAAGGATGTTGATAAATTGGAGAAGAGTCAGGGAAGAGCCATGAGAATGACTGAAGGATTGGAAAACCTGCCTGATAGTGATAGACTCAAGGAGCTCAGTCTGTTTTGCTTAACAAAGAGAAGGTGAAGGGGTGACCTGATTCCAGTCTGTAAGTCCTTACATGCGGACCAAATATTTAATAATGGGCTCATCAATCTACCATAAAAGGTCTAACATGATCCAGCAGCTGAAAGTTGAAGCCTGACAGATTCCAACTGGAAATAAGGTTACGTTTTTAGCAGTGAGGGTAGTTAACCATTGGAACTGCTTACCAAGGTCATGGTGGATTCTCCATTACTGGGAATTTTAAACTCGAGATTCGACGTTTTTCTAAAAGCTCTGCTCTCAGTTATTCTGGGGAAGGTCTCTGGCCTGTGCTATGCAGGAGATCAGATTAGACCATCATAATGATCCCTGTGACATTCTGTACCTTGAGGAAACACCCTGTGACCCCCCCATATTCCTCATTTGTATATTGTTGTGATCTTGCATATAAAGCATGCCTTGTAAGGTGTCAGAGGAAAGGTTATTATCTGCTGAAAGTCATTTCTCGATCCATAGATGTATATCATTAATGCATATGGAGTTATGAGAATTGTGTTGTATGGTTGTCACTAAAACATGCTGTAAGTTGGGGGATCAGCCAGATATTAGCTCTTCAGAGGCAACAGCAAGGAAAAATTAGCCAACACCTGGGTAGGGTGTCAATCAACCCATCAGCAACCAGTGTCCAGCAAGGGAGCTACAATGCAGTGACTCACCTGCATGAGGCCCCACCAGGGGAATTGCTCAACCTGCATTGGAGACTCTGGACTTGTGTTTTCCCAGCACATGGACTGAGGGTATAAAACAGACACAGTGGCCACATGCTGGGCCTTTCTCCTTCTCCCACCTACGCTGCAAGCAACAAAGACACTCTGAAGACTCCAACTGAGGGGACTGGCCCAGATATCAAGGGTGAAATCTGTGTACTGGGAACTGCAATATCCAGTGGGGTGCAAAAAAGGTCAGCAACCTTTCAGAAGAGGTGTGTCTAGTCTTCATTTATTCACTCTAATTTAAGGTTTTGCGTGCCAGTAATACATTTTAACATTTTAAGAAGGTCTCTTTCTATAAGTCTATAATATATAACTGAACTATTGTTGTATGTAAAGTAAACAAGGTTTTTAAAATGTTAAAGAAGCTTAATTTAAAATTAAATTAAAATGCAGAGCCCCCCAGACCAGTGGTCAGGACCCGGGCAGTGTGAGTGCCACTGAAAATTAGTATGCATGCCATAGGTTGCCCCATCTAATAGGGTTGAGAGGTTAGACTGTGTGCTTATATTTTGTTTTATTTTGGTAACTAACTCAGACTTTTTGCCTAACACTTAATATCACTTAAAATGTATCTTTTGTAGTCAATACATTGGTTTTACTGTTTATCTTTGCCAGTGAGTTTGTATGAAGCGTGAGGCAAATCTGCTCAGGTTTTGCAAAGACTGGTGTATGTCCACTTTCCACTGATGAAATGGTGAAACAGTTAATAAATTTGCAGTTTCTTTTTAAATTTGTTACTTACCAGTAAACTGCCTGACTCGTTTGTTTGTTTATTTTTGTGCTTTCAATCCCTTTTCGAGGGGTCTGTCCTTAGGCCTATCCGCTCAGCAACATAAAATACAAAACAAAAAACAACCAATTGATCCAAATGCCAAGCCAGGTGGTATCAAAGAACCTGGCACAGGAGCCAGCAGCCAGCCTGAGAGTATCCTTCAGGCCAAGCACTGCACCCTCCTAAGGGATCAGCTCCCAATGGGGCCAGGCAGCAAGAGACATGAGCCCGAATTCAGTCAAGAACAGGCCATTTGAAATAAAAGGGGATGGTTCTGGACCCAAAAGGCACTGAGAGCAGGGCTGGGGGAGTTACTCTGGGAGGGAATTCCTCTGGGAATTCCTCTTCCAAAGAGTTTTCCCTAAGAAAGACGTACTCCGAGCCCAGCCCAGCTCAGCCCGAGCTGATTTTAGGAAGTGGGACCCGTGGCAGAGGCACAGGCTGGGAGGGAATCCAGATTACAAAGGGATTTGCTAGAGGAGCAGGATGATCTGTTCCCAGTGGAGTACAAGGCTGATGGGGGCACAGGCAGACAGGACAGGTGGTGCTCATGCCATCCACAGCCCTGGATGGGTTGAGTAGACCTCCTGTCCTCCCCTCGGCTCTGTAGTGCTGAATGCAGAGCAGCTCCACCATCAGAGTGGGGGAGGATTCCTGTCCCTGACCCCTGGCAGCAAGCAGGGCAGAGCCTATCTGTTGGTTAAGTACTTGCATGGCCCCTCACCATAGTATCTGTGCACCTCACAATCTGTAACATGCTTATGTAAGCAGGGCAGGGCTGCTATCCCCATTGTACAGAGGGGAACCGAGGCACAGAGAGGCTAAGGGATTTGCCCAAGGTCACACTGGAAGTCTGTAGCAGAGCTGAGAATCAAATCCAGGCTAGTAGCTTCCTAACCACTGTGCCACCCTTCCCCTTCCACGGAGCCACACTTTGTGCTGCTGCTCAGGACTGGGGCCTCAGTGCGTGACTGGGCGCTCAGACATGCCAGGATGCATTTTAATACTATCATATCACAGCAATTACAGATTTGTTTTCATTTCAGTGCTTAAGTAAAATATTTAATGTCAATGGCTGCCTTGTCCTGGGATAGTCCAGGCTGAGCTCCAATGGCCATTCCAAGACACCCCCCTCTTCTCTTCCCTACAACAAATTCCTCTGGGGCAGACATTTTCCACACAGGGTCTCAGGCCAGGGGTGACGTTTTTCGGAAAATCTGAGTAAAATTAGCTATTTTTGAGGAATGCAGGAGTGAAAACAAGACACATCCCCCAGATGTGCTAGTCAGCAGTGTGGTGGCTACAGTGTGGTGGCTATCAAACTCATACCTGATTTAAGCTAGAAATGTCCAACTGGGCTTGTTATGTAGATTCTGTGGAGAAAACAAAATTTGGTCATTCTAAAGTTAGGCAGAATGCCAGCTTTGCACATGTGGAGTCAAAGTTTTCCCTTTTTTAAAGAGAGAGAGTAACGTTTAAGATCAGGATGGACTCACTATCCTTCAATATTCATCAGCCTGAGTCTCATTTACTCCAAGGCCCATTTACACTGCTCTGGCATTGCAAAGGGGCTTAAAAGTGGGAAAATCAGCCCCTCCACGCTGCCAGAGAGGTATCAAAGGGCCTTCGCTTAAATGCGAATCGGGCCACCACAACTTTAAAACTATCAGACTGATTCTCTACAAATCTGGTTTGGTTTTTAAGCCCCACTAAGATGCACAAAATTGAAAGTTATGGACCCTTGACACTGCCAAAGGCATCCAGAGCTGAGACAACCTTATATTTATCTCAGGATGGCCTGGAGTGTGAAGCTGTCTTAACGTGAAGATGTGGGATCAGGATGTTTTGTTATTCCTCTCTGAAAATGATCTCCCAGCAGCCTCTGAGCTTTTTCCTTTCAGCCAGGCCTGGAAGTGGAAAGACAGAAATGTATATATAAAAAAAAAAAATCTGTTCTCATGAACTTTCCAACCAGGCTCCCATATCAAAGTAGGTTCAATAAATCCAGATAAAAACTAGACTCAGGTTTTGTCTCTTTGAAAATAGTTGCACTCACTTTTTAATCTGTCTAGTTAAATTGGTACAAACTCCTAATGTAGCTACATTTAAACTGGGGTAAATCCATTTATCCAGGCTTGGTAAATTACCAAATTAGGCTAAATTGATTGAAATGAGGTTTAAACTGGTTTAAGAATGTCTACCTTAGGGTTTGCACCAGATTAACTAGATCAATTTAAAATTGTCTTAACCTGGTGCAACTTTTCTAGTATAGATAAGGCCTCAGAGGGAGCATCCCCAAATGGAACCTAAATCCATTCAGCACCAGCGGAGCCATTGTCTCCTTATCCGCATATATAATACTGAGCTGGGGAACTATGCAGGGTGGCATGAAGCTGTGCTGAATCTTCCAGGAGGAGAGGGTCTGGGGAGTGGCTTTTATTTGTCACTGAAACAGCTCCTCATGCATTATTGATTCAGTCTCTTGTTTAGTGAGCACAGTCCCTGAGAGACGAAACAGCCCTTTCATCTCCCCCGCCGCCCTTGTAGCCCTTTGTTCCAGTCTCCCTCCCCCAAGCAGGGTTAGTGGAGCATCATCCTGACCAGCACATAGCTCCTATGAGTCAGGTAGTAATTATTCTCCTCACAAGAGGCTGTAACCTTGGATCTCCTTGTGACCTGTAATTTCCCCTTCTGCTGCTTTGCAGAACCAAGCTCGTCCATGTTAAAGAGGCTAAGCAATGACATTATCACTGGCAAAAAGCAATGCTGGCCAGACTGCCAGTGCAACCCCAGGGAGCTGGCATTTCCCAGCCAGCCAGCACGAGGAATGCTGCGGATGGGGGCTCCCAGACCATGCTCAAACAACGGACACACGCTGGCAGCTGGCCAGAGGCCTGAGGGCTACATCTGAATTGCAGAGTAGATTGCAACTGGTCTCATGTTTAATAGGGAGGTGAGGCCCATGAAGATCGCAAGCCTAAGCCAGTGGGCCAGCCTGGCTGCTCAGGACAGCATTGCAAGCTAGGACCCGTAGGCCATGGTTCAGCATTGAGGCACATGGCTGCAGGCTGCATTCCACTTCCTTGTGAGCTGCACTCTGGCCTCTTCAGCCTTTGGAGAACAATGTGCGCAAGGTGCAGGGTATGAATTCACCCAGGCAGCCTGTTTTCTTGCCGCTGTTTGGAGGTTTGTAGCCATGTAACTAAACAGAGGGGCTGGTCTCTGTGCACTGGGCCTTTAAACCGTACAGGCCTCTGTCTCTCAGCCTGGGGCAATTGTGAGACAGCTGCTGTTATTGTTTTTCAGTACAGGGCAGGGCCGCCCAGAGGATTCAGGGGGCCTGGGGCAAAGCAATTTTGGGGGCCCCTTCCATAAGAAAAAGTTGCAATACTATAGAATACTGTATTCTCATGGGGGCCCCTGCAGGACCCGGGGCACATTGCCCCACTTGCCCCCTGCTCTGGGTGGCCCTGGTACAGGGGCAGAATGTTATGCGATCAGTCACTGTGTGCTCACCCTCTCGCTCTCTCTCATGGAGACTTGATATTTGTTCTTTCTTTCTTTGCACTGTTCCTTAATTTCAAATAAATAAAAGTCACCTGCACTGCTCTTATAAATGGGGACCACAGCCACATAAATCTGGGGCCTTGTTCCCAAAACTCAGCTATGGACTGGCTGCCTGACCTGCACTATCCCCAGCTGGGCCCTTGGGTCCAAGGCCACCGTTCCGCTCCCCTGATCCTGGAACAACTGGTGAACACCAAAATTGTCCCTGGGGTAACTTAGAGCAGCCCAGGACATAGGGTTGCCACCTTTCTATTTGCTGGTAACCGGACCCCCAAGGCCCTGTCCCCTGTCTCACCTCTTCCCCAAGGCCCCATCCTCACCCACCTCACCCCCACAAGGCTCCACCTCTGCTCCCCCTCTTCCCTGGAGACCCCGCACCCTGCTCTGCCTCAGGCCCCTCCCCCTTCTCTGCTTCTTCCTCCCAAGGCTCGACCCCCACTGCTCGCTCCTGTCCCCACCTCCCTGCGGGTAGGAGGCTGCCCCAGTAGGGTTGACAGGCTTTCGGTTTCCAACCTGGACGCTCGGTTGAAAAAGGACCCTGGCAGCTCTGGCTGGCACCGCTGACCAGCCTGTTAAAATCCGGTTGGCAGCACAGTGGGGGCCTGGAGCTGAGGCAGGCTCCCTGCCTGCCCCAGCTCCACACAGCTCCTGGAAGCAGCTGTAGGTCCTTGCAGCCCCTAGGCCAACAGGTGACCAGGAGGTTCCACGCACTGCGCCCACCCCTAGTGCTGGCTCCACAGCTCCCATTGGCAGGAAGCTGCAACCGATGGGAGCTACGGGAGTAGCGCCTGAGGGCGCGAGGGCAGCACGCAGAGACTCCCTGGACACCCATACACCTAGGGGCCACAGGGACCTGGCAGCTGCTTCCCAGGAGCCATGGTAAGTACCACCAGGATGCCCCACCCCACTCCCACCCGCACCCAACCACCCTGCCCCAACTCAGAGTCCCCTCCCACACCCAAACTCCCTCTCAGAGCCTGCACCCCCCCATCACCCCAACCCTCTGCCCCAGCCCAGAGCCCCCTCCTGCACCCCAAAGTCCTCATCCCCAGCCCCATTCTAGAGCCTGCACCCCTAACAGGAGCCCTCACCCTGCTCCTGTACCCTACCTCCCTGCCCCAGACCAGTGAAAGTGAGTGAGAGTGGAGAGAGTGAGTGACAGAGGGAGGGGGGATGGAGCAAGCAGGGGAGAAGGGGCAGGGCAGGGGTGTTCGGTTTTTCTCCATTAGAAAGTTGACAACCTTATGCCTTGGCTGGGCAGGGGCTGGCCTGGGTTAATGATCCGGCTCCTCCCCCTGCCCCACAGTAACTGAGCTTTTGGTTTGGGTGCCATTTAGGATTCCCAGGGGGCTGAAAACCGGGTACCTGGCAATCCTAAATGGCACCCGGACACAGGAACCAAAAACCAGACTGTCTGAGTAAAAGAACCCTATCAGGACAGCTGCAATCTGGCCTCTTCCATCCTAGTGGTTGGCATATGCATGAGAACTGGCTGGGCTGGTTCTGTGCCACCCAGACAAGGGGAATACTCAGCTGCCCTTTTAAGGCAGCTTTCCCCTTGCCTTGCACTGTCAGAGCTGGGGCTCAGGATCACACTTAGATTGTCCACTCTCTGAGCAGGGACTGGCTTTGTGCTCTGAGTTTGTACAGCACCTGGCACAGTGGAGGCCTGGTCCAGGACTGTGGCTCTTAGATTCTACAGCAATACAAATGAATCATAATAATAAAACTGACTGAGGCCAAGCTTTTCAAAGGATTTAGGCACACTGAGGTTCTGGGCCTGAGTTCCTTGTCCTGGTCTGCTCTCAGCCTTCAACATCTGCAGGCTTGGCCATTCCACCCTCCAGCCCCCTTGGAGGCTTATCCTATTGTCACCATATTTGTAAAGTTAGGGGGCAACATTTTCAAGCTCCTGTGTCCATCTCCTAAATCCACATCCAGGCACCCGAACAAAGCTTTGGAGGAGACCTTCACCTCCTCGGCTGTCTGCCTGGCTCCTTGCACATGCACCAAATGCATCTGAAAACCAGCAGCTGATCTGTACTAGCCCAGGAGCTGACAGGAGCTTGGTTCAGAGTCTAGTACTCTCGGTGCCCTTTTCCTGAGGAAGGCAGGAACAAGTGATAGCTGCAGGCTGCTCTACCTTTCCTTGGCCTCTGCATCCATGTCTTCTCCTGGGTCTCTGGATTTCATTCATCACTTTCTCCTTTAATGAGCAAATAATTTCCCTTCCTCTCCCACTTTGTATTTAATAAATTGCTCATTAAGGCTTCAGCTTTAATTGCTCTGGCAGAGGTCCAGTGTGTTTCCTATTTCTTTTCTTTAATTGCTTGACTTGGGGGAAACAGCAGGATGCTGACCCTATGGGTCCCTGATCTAAAGCAAGAGGCACCAGGGAGTTCTCTGAGGTTCCACTGTGGTAGGTCAATTTTAGCTTGGAAGGTTGAGGTACCACTAGCCAGCTTCTGGACTGATATCCCAGCAAAGACTGGCAGCTTTCTAGCAGCACAAATCATGATGGAAGCAACCGGAATCCGTACATTCCCTCTTGCCCAAGGGACGGGCCTGGTGTGAAAGCCCTGCACCTTAAGGTCAGGAGGTTTGTTGTTGTTTGACCTGCCGTGTATAGTTTGTGACAGGAATCAGGCAGCAGGGATGGGGATTTCTCCGAACCTGCGCACTCACTAGCCTGAAGAACGGGTTAGACCAAAAGGACCTTAGCCAGACTGGTATCATGTGTCTCTGCAGCCAAGTGGGGAAAACATTCATGCAACAGACACAGAGCCAGTGAAGGCTAGAGAATGGGGATGCTGCTGTTTATTTTTGTGTCTTAAGGCCTGAACCAACACCCACTGACTTCAGGGGAAAGGATCCCAGTGACTTCAATGAGCTCTGTGGAAGATCAAGCCCATAGTCCATAAGACTACAGTGCAGGGATAGCCAGACCTCAGTGGTTCAGGAGACAAAATGGCAATCAGCATTACCCAAAGAGCCACAGTCATGTGAATTCATTGGTTCATTTCCTATAAAGCTAGAGCTTCATATTTAAACAGTACGATGGGAAATCATATCGATCTCATTCTCACAGCAAAATGACTGACCAAGCATTATTATTTTATCAGCTGCAATTGGTTAATAACATAGTAACAGCACCCGGATTGGTTAATAATTAAATCACCCAGTGTTTTAATATCATGCGCTGCAAAGAGCCATAGGAGACACATTAAAGAATCACTTGTGGCTCGCAAGCCTCAGTCTGAGAATAACTGTTCCAGTGCTTAATTTGTAACGAAAGACATGCTGGGGCTCAAAATGGCATCCTCCTCCACTCAGTAGGACCTCACATGCACCATACATGCAAAGTCAGACCTTGCATACAAGTGTAGAATTGCATGAGGTACTAAACGCCACTGGCAGAAAAGGTGCCAGGGCTCCGCCCCGGCTTGAAAAAGGGAGCCAAGGCTGAGGCCTGGCAAACCCCAGCACACATGAAGCTCTGCATAACACAGAGGTTCTTGAGTTGTGCTCTGTGGTTCACTGGTGGGCTGCAGAGAGCATGCCGGGGTCCCGGGAGGTCTGGTTGGTCACATGGTGCTGGCTTCGAATTATCTCCAGCTCATAAATTACACTTAAAAAACAGTTCAAATGCACACATCCCTGATGTCACCTTCCCATGTATGCGGTCCCTGAAGTTAAACACAGGAATGGGATGTCATCGCAAATGGCACGAGGAGGGAGGCTGCACCATTCCAAAGGAGAGCAGAGGTTGGGGCCGGGCAAATGGGGAATGGGAGGAGAGATGGGGGCTGGGCAATGGGGAACGGGAGGAGAGATGGGGGCTGGGTAATGGGAGGAGAGATGGGGGCTGGGCAAAGGGGAATGGGAGGAGAGGTGGGGGCCGAGTAATGGGAGGAGAGATGGGGGCTTGGCAATGGGGAATGGGAGGAGAGATGGGGGCTAGGCAATGAGGAATGGGAGGAGAGATGGGGGCCGGGTAATGGGAGGAGAGATGGGGGCTGGGCAATGGGGAATGGGAGGAGAGATGGGGGCTAGGCAATGAGGAATGGGAGGAGAGATGGGGGCTTGGCAATGGGGAATGGGAGGAAAGATGGGGGCCGGGCAATGGGGAATGGAAGGAGAGATGGGGGCCAGGCAATGAGGAATGGGAGTAGAGATGGGGGCCGGGCAAGGGAGGAGAGGTGGGGGCCGGGCAATGGGAGGAGAGATGGGGGCCAGGCAATGGGGAATGGGAGGAGAGATGGGGACCGGGCAATGGGGAACAGGAGGAGAGATGGGGGCCAGGCAATAGAAGGGTAGGCATCCTGAGACAACAGCATCGGTACTAAAGTGTGGTTCACATTATACTGCAGTTAGAGATACCCACATACACACACACACATGCTCCTAAACCATGGCAGTTACACACAAGAGCAATGAGCTCATATTACAGCAGGAATGAACTTGGCCCGCCCTGTTCAAACTGAGTTCAGCCCAGGTTTATGCTCTGCATATGCATCCTCACTACTCGGGCTCCGGGTAAGTTTTTTATTGATTTATCATTTCCCCACCTTCTTGGTACTTTCTGGTACCCTGACAGAATCCCAGACTACATCATGCTGTGACATCACAAAAGGGTTGCCAACTGCCCAGGTTTTCCTGGGATCATCCATTTCAGAGGTGGCTGACTCAGGAAATCCGTCAGGGTACATGTGGCCAGCTGACCAGTCTTATAGGCTCAGGATCATCCCGAATGTCCTGGGTTTTTTGTACTTCAGAGGTGGAAGCCCTAATCACAAACACTGTGTGTCATCTGCAGACTTCTGGCATTTGGGAAAGCATCTTCTGGGAACTGGGATGGGTCCAGAGAACCAGGACTGCATAGATGGGAAACAATGATATTAAAAAGGGTTACACTCATCTCTCTGCTCAGTGCCCTCCACAAGCTCCGTTAGTGGGGACATGCAGCATGGAAACAAGGGCTTAAATCAGTTTCTACTTTTCCTTTGAAGCTCACCTGCACAATCAGGGCCGGCTCTTCCATTTAGGCAACCTAGGCAGTCTCCTAGGGCACCAGGATTTGGGAGGCCAGCATTTTGCGGCCCTCAGCAGCAATTCGGCAGTGGGGGATCCTTCCGTGCTCTGGGTCAGCGGCGGCAATTCTGCGGCGGGTCCTTCACTCAATCCAGGACCCGCCTCTGAAGTGCCCCGAAGACCGGGAGCGGGGAAGGACTCCCACCTAGGGTGCCAAAAACCCTGGCACCACTCCTATGCACAATTACTGATAAAAGACAACATTTATTAAATCCAGAGACTGGATTCATTTGCAGAGGCAAACACCCCAACTTTCTCCAAATCTCAGAGGAAGTTATGGAGACAGCAGGAGTCTGAGGATGGCATGAGAACAACTTTTGTCAAGAGATTTCTTGTACTTCCTCCTTCCCATCAGGATATAAATCCCATCCAGACACCCTTGCTCGTGCATTTCACTTGTATTTTGCCCCTCTGTGGATGAGGGGAAAGCAGTGGATGTGTTATTCCTTGACTTTAGCAAAGCTTTTGATACGGTCTCCCACAGTATTCTTGCCAGCAAGTTAAAGAAGTATGGACTAGATGAATGGACTGTAGGGTGGATAGAAAGCTGGCTAGATCATTGGGCTCAACAGGTAGTGATCAATGTCTCGATGTCTATTTGGCAACTGGTTTCAAACGGAGCGGCCCAAGGGTCGGTCTTCGGGCCAGTTTTGTTCAATATCTTCATTAATGATCTGGAGGATGGCATGGACTGCACCCTCAGCAAGTTTGCAGATGACACTAAACTTGGAGGAGTGGTAGATACACTGGAGGGTAGGGATAGGATACAGAGGGACCTAGACAAATTAGAGGATTGGACCAAAAGAAATCTGATGAGGTTCAAGGAACAAGGGCAAAGTCCTGCACTTAGGATTAAAGAATCCCATGCACTGCTACAGGCTAGGGACCGAGTGGCTAGGCAGCAGTTCTGCAGAGAAGGACCTAGGGGTTATAGTGGATGGGAAGCTAGATATGAGTCAACAGTGTGTCCTTGTTGCCAAGAAGGCTAACGGCTTTTTGGGCTGTATAAGTAGGGGCATTGTCAGCAGATCGAGGGACGTGATCATTCCCCTCTATTCGACATTGGTGAGGCCTCATCTGGAGTACTGTGTCCAGTTTTGGGTCCCACACTAAAAGATGGATGTGAAAAAACTAGAAAGAGTCCAGTGGAGGGCAACAAAAATGACTTATGAGAAGCATATGACTTACGAGGAGAGGCTGAGGGAACTGGGATTGTTTAGTCTGCAGAAGAAAAGAATGAGGCGGGATTTGATAGCTGCTTTCAACTACCTGAAAGGGGTTCCAGAGGCTGCAGCTCGGCTGTTCTCAGTGGTTCCAGATGACAGAATAAGGAGTAATGGTCTCAAGTTGCAGTGGGGGAGGTTTAGGTTAGATATTAGGAAAAACTTTTTCACTAGGAGGGTGGCGAAGCACTGGAAAGGGTTACCTAGAGAGAGGTGGTGGAATCTACTTCCATAGAGGTTTTTAAGGTCAGGCTTGACAAAGCCCTGGCTGGGATGATTTAGTTGGGAATTGGTCCTGCTTTGAGCAGGGGGTCGGACTAGATACCTCCTGAGGTCCCTTCCAACCCTAATATTCTATGATTCTATGATCTCCACTGCAGGGTGGCAAGCACTATGAAGTCTGAAAAGGATAAACAATGCTGAGAAGGAAACCAATCACATTTATCTTGAACCTCAGAACTTATCCCTCTTGAGTTAAGAGCCAAGATTAGATGGAATTTTTAATCTCTCCATAATTGTTCACCTATCCCTAAATAACTGGATTAAGATAAAAATAACATTGCACATTTCCACAGCCCTTTTCATCCAAGAACTTTCACAAACATTAATTAAGCATCAACTCCCAAGGTACATTTTACCAATGCCGCGTTGCTGGTTCTTACAGTTTTATTACAAGTCTCAGAACAGTTGAAAGAACAAGGAGTACATGCTGACACAGATTAACAAGGCTACCACTCTGAAATCTGTCACAACAGTTGATGATTCTCTTTAAGCCCCAGCCCTTCGAGTCCCGTCCTTACATGAGAATCTCAATTTAATTCTTTGCAAGTGAGTTTCTAGCCCTCTTGGTTATAGAGAAAAGCTTGAAAATGTGATCCTGAAAGACTCCAAAACCAGAAGAAGATACATGTTAAAAATTATTTTAAATCTTGTGATTTTTAAGCCAATCTCATGACTTGTGAGGTTTGATCTTTAGGTTGGCCAGTGAGTATACAGAGTCACAGCAGGGTTAATGACTTGGCTACATTCACACAGCAAGTAGTGGCAAAGTCAAGAAGAGAGCCAGGAGTTCTGTCTCCTAGTCCCCTGCTAAAACTGCTAGCCTGTACTCCCTCTCTATCTAGTCATATCAAGTCACATTAACCCATTGAAGGCCTCCTGAAAATCTGTGAAAACAGGGCCACAGTGTTACCCCAGTTCAGCTGCGATTCTCTGAAATCAACTTAGTATCTCCAGTATGAAAAGGGAGTAACTGGAGAACGGGGTCAGGCCCACAGTGTGCAATGGGAGAGGAAGGGACCTCAAACCAAGTACATCACACAGAACAGAGCAGCCAGTGCTCAGCCTGCAAGCACATAGACAAAATGCAACACAAGGACCTAGGCAGCTCCATGGAATTATTAGTAGACTCCCACCATGGAGAAGGAAGACTTAGGATGCTTTTTTTAGAACTATTTATTTAGAAAGTTTTGCCAAGTTTACAAATCCCTGCTATGTAACTATCAGAAACAAAACAATCTTTAACAGCAAGTAGCTCTCTTGTTTTACCTGCCTACTGTAATTTTCACTCCATACATTTGAAGAAGTGGGTCATAGCCCAGGAAAGCTTATGCTCTAATAAATGTGTTAGGGCTTGGCTACACTGGCGCTTTACAGCGCTTCAACTTTCTCTCTTGGGTTTGAAAAAACACCCCCCCTGAGTGCAGCAAGTTACAGCGCTGTAAAGAGCCAGTGTGAACAGTGGCCCAGCGCTGGGAGGGCGGCTCCCAGCGCTGTAAGCTAATCCCCATGGCGAGGTGGAGTACGTGCAGCGCTGGCGTCGCGATCACACTCGCACTTCAAAGCGCTGCGGCAGGAGCGCTGCCGCGACAGAGCTTTGGAGTTTCGAGTGTAGCCAAGCCCTTAGTCTTTAAGGTGCCACAAGACTCCTTGTTGTTTTTGTTTAAAGAGACACTATATAGGAAAATAGTCATCAGATCTTTCTCTTTAAGAGGGTGTTACCATATTACAGAGTGAGCCTCATTACAGCATCTATGTTATTTGGTGTGATTTTATTGAATTAAGAGACACCTCTATATTCACATATTTAACAGACCGGGTATGTCTATCAAATGTTACTCTTCAAAAAATTGGATCTTTGTTCTGGTTTTCTGCTGGTGAATGTACTTTGTCTGAGTACTGAATAAAAGGTAACCAAGTATCTAAATAGTTATCTGTCCTCTGTCTATTGTCATGTGTATGTAATTGGTGTGTCCATATTTCCACAACTACAACCTCCCATCTCTTTTGAACCACTCCTCAGTGATTGGCTCTGTTTCCTTTCTCCAATGAGAGTTTACCACTAGCTGAGAAGTTCCCAGCAGAGCTTCATTCTTCAGACCCTTCCCACCAGCTCACCCCAGGACGGTTACCAAACGATTCTCTGGTAATAAATAGCCAACAACTTGTGGTACTTGGCTATGGATTGCAGTGCAACCAATACTCTCTAATGACTGGCCACGTAAGGAGCCTTGTAAAGCACCTATGAAATCAGTCCGCGCACCATCTCGGAGGGATCGTTTTCAGGGGGGAGTTTAGTTGCAGAAATGAGCTTTCCTTAGCAAGAAGTTCACCCTAAAAAAGGCCAGCTTTGGACCCCAAGCCTGGGGCAGTGAAAAGCCATTGTCTTCATTGTTTTCTCTCCAATTGCAAGTAAGCACCTGTACTGGGGCTGTCGTGCTGGGGCAGGTCAAGGGTGAGTCTTCCCAGCCTGGGGGAATTTTTTACTGTTCCCTGAGTCAGCAGAAGAATGTGCCTGTGTTTGATATCTGGGGCCCTGTTTTAAACTTGCCTCTACAGAACTGCCTCTAAAGGTTAACCATGATTGCAGATTAATAGCACTTGACTAGTTACTGTTCAGGGCATTGCTTAGGCAATGGGTACTAATCTTTCTGTGTTTGCTACTATGGTGATGGATGCTAAAGGAAACCCAAAGACAGACAGATATTCCAAATGGAGTACTGCCAAGAGAGCCTGTCAGCTGAAACCAGCTCAGCAGGGCACATCCTACTTATCTGGGGGAGGTGACTCCCAGCTAAGAGCCGCTCAGGGTGGCTTCCCTCAGGCTGGCCAAGAGGAGGCGATACCTGATCTGGAGGTATAATTCTCTGCTTGGGTGGACTTACACAGGAGCTTTGGTCGAGCTAGCATTGTACCAATGTAGCCATGGTGGCATGGGCTGTGGGATAGGCAGGCCACCCGAGTATGTAGGGTCTCGTACAGGCTCATGCTAGGGGCAGCTACCCGTCCAACTGACCATGCCATTGCAGCTACGCTGCTATTGTTAGCACACAAGCTCAGTCAAATCTAATGCACCATGTCTGGCCAAGCTGGAAATCACACCTGCAGGTCCGGTGTAAACGTACCTGTAGTTTAGTCAAGCTCAGCATGGCTTCTGCTCTCTGGGGTGAGGGCAGACTCATGCAGGGTAGGGTCGGGTCTGCCGCCTGCATGTCATCACAGCTGAGACCTGATCACCGCAGCGCAAGCCTCAGCCATGCTGATGGGCTGGAGGCTCACAGAATGGCTAGCTCTTGGGTGGCTGGTTGCCACTTTAGAGTCTGGCCAGACCAAGAGCTTTCTGATGAGTGTTCTGTGCTCAGGAATGGCTGCATCAACTCCTGCTCCATCCAGAAAGGCAGGGGAGAGATGTTACAATGAGAGGCCTCGGTGAGACCCTGATGGGAAAATACTCAGAGCTAGCAAGGAAGTCCTGTCCCCACTGTGGCTCAGCAGAAAGCAGAAACTCCACCCCTACCCCAGTGATGTAATGACCATTTAGAGGGCTGTCCCTTCAAACACACAGACGGAGGAAATGCCATACCTAGGGTGACCAGACAGCAAATGTGAAAAGTCGGGACACGGGGTGGGTGGTAATAGGAGCCTATATAAGAAAAAGACCCAAAAATCAGGACTGTTCCTATAAAATCGGGACATCTGGTCATCCTAGCCATACCCAGCCAGACCAGGCCTCTCTCAGCCAATAGTGACCAAGACCAGCTGCTTTGGAGGAAGGTGCTCAAACCCAGAAAAGACATTTATAGAATAACCTGCTTGTGACTGGCTCTCATTTCTCTGGGAGAAACCTACCCATCATTTCTGGGGGCCTTCTGTGAAAGCCTCTCATATACCATTGGAACAATGTACCAAGGGTCATGGTGGCGTCTCCATCACTTGCTATTTTTAACTCAAAATGGGAGTCCTTCTCCTAGATCTGCTCTAGGGATTATCGTGGGGCAGTTCTCTGGCCTGTGTTATCCCAGAGGTCAGACTATCACAGTGGTCCCTTCTGGCCTTGGACTCTAGGAGTGTTGGGTACAAGGTGCATGCCTTTCGGAGTAGCTTCCCCTAGACAAGGTTCACATTGTTTCTATGCACAGGGCAAGTCCCTGTCCCTGTGTGCTTGGCACAACTTCCTGCTCACTTGCCAAGCCCTAAATGGGTTCTTATGTTCACCCAGCTTTTTGTTTCTCATGAAGTCTGATGCCTAGCAGGAAAGCTGTCGAGCAGGAGGGGGGAGCATCAGTGCCATTCAGCTGGGGTAGGCTGACATGGCCATGCGGGAGTCATAGCTGACATTGTTATGCAGCTTCTGGGACGAAGATGCACTCAGAGGCATGCCAGCAGCTCCACACTTGACTGGGTAGCACTTGAGAGTCACATTCGAGGAGTTGTAATGGGAGGAAGTGAGCAGCAGGCAGCAATATGGCCCTGACATGAGCGATCTCTTCATGATGAATGATTGATAGGGGATGGAGACAGTGCTGCCTGGCCAAGATTATCCTGGGAACCCACCAGGAGAACCTTTAAGGTGGTTTTACCCAGATGCCTCCTGCACGCCAATCCTCCAAAGTGTAGCAAGCATGTTTAACTCCTAATCCAGCAGACCCAGGTTAATCCTTAGGGACTGACACATTTCCCCTGGGTTCAGTTGGGCTGTAGTGTGCCCTGCAGGGGTGGTGGGTGGCTTCTGGTTGCTGGGAGAGAAGGTTGGGGACACTTAGGAGGAGCCAGTCCTGACCCACCCATTCTCCCACTCTTCTAGGAATGTTTCCATCCCTACATCCAACTCTCCTGATGTGACCTTCTTTTCCCCATTGCTGTCTGTAGACACCTTCCTCAAACCAGCAAATGGCAGAGTGATTGTGTCACCAGTGAGCTGGGTGTGGAGGTGGGGCTGGGAGCTGAGGAGGTGGACAGGCAGCAGGGGGTCCCAGCAGGCCAAGAGCATTCTGGAGGAGTTGCGGGGAGGTGAACAGGATAGATCAAGAGTGGGGAATGGAGCACTTTGGCTGTTGGGTGGGGAGGGGTGAAGAGGGTAGGGAATGGAGCTGTGCAAATCACAGATTTGTGGTTCACTGGCAATTCTGAAAAATTGAGGAACATCGTGTAGGGCCAAACCAAAAATGAATTTTTTTGAAATTTTTAGCACATTAGAAAGTAAAAAAAATCATTTCCAGTGGAATGAAACTTTTCATTGTTGACCATTTTAAAACCTGATTCTGTTTTTAACCAAATTAAAGGGAATTTTGATATGAACAGCCATTCCCAACCAAAAAAAATCCATGTTTTAGTCTGAACATTTCTAAATGAAACAGTCTGATTTTTCTCAATTTGGGGTTTTGGGGTTGTTTTGTTGTTGTTGTTTATTGGGGGAACGAGGGTTTGGCAACCGAAACAATTTAGCAAAACCTACATAAATTTGTGAAATATTTTGATATAATTGAATCTGTATTTTTCATTGAACAAAAAGTTTTAGCCAAAATATTTCACCCAGATCTATTCTGGAGCCAAATTGATGATAATCTTGTGCACCTCACTGGCCCCTTCCAACAGAGTGTCTCAAAGTGCTTTACCTGTGGTCATGAATGTAACCCGCAGCCCACACCAGAGCCACTCTGGAGTGACATGGGTGGAGCAGACTGGGGAGTCAGACCCCAGGGGAGTTAAAATGAATGTACAATAAAGAAGACCATCCCCCCTTGTGTTGCTCTAGGTTCCTTATTCTCTTGGGTCAACCAAATAATTAAGGATAGACAGAGACAGAGAGGGAGGAAGGGAGAGCTCTCCCACAAATGAAAGAGGTAATTATTGGTATTTTTTCCACTGGATGGGTTGACACAGGCTCCTGGTCTCATTCGCAGAGGTTTGGGATGTTTCCAGTGGTAAAGAGAATTTGTTTAGGAAAGATATCTCTGGGAGATGGGTACGTTTCATTGTCCTTATACTGCAACTGAGGCATGGAGAGGAGAAGAGGCTTACCCAGACTCCTATAGTGAGTTGGTTGCAGAGTGGGGAATGGAAAATCCCAGAGCTCCCACTCCCAGTCATGTGCTTTAACCACTAGCCCACATTCCCTATCACTGCTCTGTTTTCTTGGCTCCAGACCCTCAGAGAAGAGCACTCCAGGTAAGCATGCTCATCCTTAGTTTGCAAAGGATTAACATGTGGTTTTGTGCTGGACTCCTCACTGCTCTGTCTTTAACATATTATCCTGAGTCACTCATCCATGTGAGTGTCTCCAGGAACACGGCCTGTCTCTCACGGACCTTTGTGGGACATGTTAGCCTCCCTGCAGTGGAATTCTCCCCACAGCTCTGGGCAGTAGCCTTGCAGGGTCATTTCCCTATAGAAACAAACTGGGAGATGGAGAATACGCATTACATAAATACAGCGCTGTTGCGTGCCCAAAATCTCCCTGTGCCTCCTCAGCTGTTGTTTCTGGGATATGTTTGGGTGCAAGAGTTTCCTCCCTCTACCTGGACTCCCCTTCCTCTTTGCCATGAAGCCAAGTTACTTGTTTGTGACATCACAGTCTGTTGGCATGGAAGTGACTCTGACATCACACACTTGGCATTATGACTCCTTGCAGGATACCGTAGGGAAGATGGGAAGGAGAGACGCTAAAGACTAAGGAACAGATTCTGATCTCAGTGTGCTGTGTGCAATACTGAGTAAATCTGCTGAAATCAGCTGAGTGAGTCCAGATTGATGCTGGAGTGGCAGAGATCAGAATCTGACCCTTCTATTTTCAATATAATTAGTCAATGTGGCAAGAAAGGCGATGTTTGCTTAGAGACCTCCCACTAACTAGAGATCCTGACCCAGCATCTACTTGTGGTAGGTCAGGTCTGCTGTAGTGGCCACTACCATATGGCACTGACACCCCCCTTACTATCCCTCTCAGGCCAGCCTTCTCTGAGCTTCTAAAGCACATTTCCCCCCATAATCTGTGAGTATTAACCTGACCCTGTTGGTGCTAAATGTATTATCTTCCCCTCTCTCCCACCTCCTTGGCCACTTCCTGCATCATTTCGTTTTGTTTGAATTTTGTTTATTTTTACTCCTTTCAATTTAACATATTAAAACAGCTTAGACATTACAGTGATGAGTGTTCTACTAGATAGATAGATAGATAGATAGATAGATAGATAGATAGATAGATAGATAGATAGATAGATAGATAGATAGATAGATAGATACTCTAGGTCCCTTGGCAATCATTAAGGATACAGTCCAGAGCAGTCTTTAAAATAAGCAATCACAAAAGAGGAGCAGATCTCACCCAACCCAGCAACCAACCACCTGAAAAGAAAAGAACAAAACGTCCTCACCCATCAGCGATCTAAAGACCCCTCTCAACACCTCGGTCCTCCTCAGATGATGGACTTTGCAGCCTGTCAAAAAATTCAGCCAGGGCAGGAGAGAGAGTTCCAAAGCAGCAGGTGCCTCCTTCCTGCAGCCAAGAGAGAACTCAAATGAGGATGGATCTCTGGGGCCTCCTTAAACTACGGCCATGCTCTCTCCCTGCAGCTGGTCTGTGTCCCCTACCTCCCAAAGGGAATCAAGTACCTGTTGCCTTCAGTCTTGAGCAGATCTTGCTAGAAAACCGTTCATTGCTGATGCTGCCCAAACCCCTCTCTTGATCAGTCTTTTGGAGACGGGGAGCCAGAACCTCAGCTGGCGTGTTAGCAAGAGCTGCACCTCTGACCCAGTGCTGAGCATGAAGGAGCTGCGATGGCCAAGGACGAGCTGTGCTCAGTGGCTGTGATTACAACCAAGTCTGACAGGTTAATTTGACAAGCCTGTAGGTTGGCAGCAGTTATTGGGCTTAAGGCTAGAACAAGGTTTAACTCATGGGTTGCCAGGCCCTTAATCCACTCTCCCTTACAGCCACCTATGAACTGCCTGCCCAGCTGTAAACTGGGACAGGTGGGCTTGCACCTGCCTGCTCCCAGAATTTCAGTAGCTGCAAACTGGGTTGACAGTAGAGAGGCCCCGTGTGTCTGGTGGTCGGGAAAAGCAGTTGCCTCAGCAGGGTAAAGCTTTGAAATAACCTTGTGCCGCAGCCTCCACATACCCCATTCTTTATCCAAACTTTGCTGGACCTGCAGCTGAGGTGAATCAGCCGAGCTCCCCTGAAATCCCTGTGTCCTGATTTACTCCAGCAGAGGATCTGGCCTGTCTAGTCAAACTAAGCTCTGTGGGACAGGGAACTGTCGTTTCAAATGTCTGTTAAGCACCAAGCCTAGTTAAGGCCCTATAGAAATAATAAATTACTAATAGAATTATATTAATTAGACTAATTTCCAGAGCATTCCTGGGCAATGATGGAACATGCTTGTGTCTCTGAATTTCCCATTATCCAATCATTGATTGCATTAGAATCATAGAATCATAGAAGATTAAGGTTGGAAGAGACCTCAGAAGGTCATCTAGTCCAACCCACTGCTTAAAGCAGGACCAATCCCCAACTAAATCATCCCAGCCAGGGCTTGGTCAAGCCGGGCCTTAAAAACCTCTAAGGATGGAGATGCCACCACCAAACTAGGTAACACATTCCAGTGCTTCACCACCCTCCTAGTGAAATAGTGTTTCGTAATATCCAACCTAGACCTCCCCCACTGCAACTTGAGACCATTGCTCCTTGTTCTGTCATCTGCCACCACTGAGAACAGCCTAGCTCCATCCTCTTTGGAACCCCCCTTCACGTAGTTGAAAGCAACTATCAAATCCCCCCTCACTCTTCTCTTCTGCAGATTAAATAACCTCAGTTCCCTCAGCCTTGCCTCATAAGTCATGTGCTCCAGCCCTCTAATAATTTTTATTGCCCTCTGCTGGACTCTCTCCAATGTGTCCACATCCTTTCTGTAGTGAGGGGCCCAAAACTGGACACAATACTCCAGGTGTGTCCTCACCAGTGCCGAATAGAGGAGAATAATCACATCCCTCGATCTGCTGGCAATGCTCCTGCTAATACAGCCAAATATGCCGTTAGCCTTCTTGGCAATGAGGGCACACTGCTGACTTATATCCAGCTTCTTGTCTACTGAAACCCCTAGTTCCTTTTCTGCAGAACTGCTGCTTAGCCAGTCAGTCCCCAGCCTGTAGCAGTGCATGGGATTCTTCCTTCCTAAGTGTAGGACTCTGCACTTGTCCTTGTTGAACCACATTAGATTTCTTTTGGCCCAGTCCTCTAATTTGTCTAGGTCACTCTGGACCCTATCCCTACCCTCCAGCATATCTACCTCTTCCCTCATTTTAGTGTCATCTGCGAACTTACTCAGGGTGCAATTAATCCCATCATCCAGATCATTAATAAAGATGTTCAATAAAACCAGCCCCAGGACCAACCCCTGGGGCACCCCGCTTGATACCAACTGCCAACTAGACGTCAAGCCATTGATTACTGCCCGTTGTGCCCAACGATCTAGCCAGCTTTCTATCCATCTTATAGTCCATTCATCCAGCCCATACTTTAACTTGCTGGCAAGAATACTGTGGGAGACCATATCAAAAGCTTTGCTAAAGTCAAGATATATCACATGACCACTTTCCCCATATCCACAGAGCCAGTTATCTCATCACAGAAGGCAATCAGGTTGGTCAGGCATGACTTGCCCTTGGTAAATCCAGGTTGGCTGTTTCTGATCACTTCCTCCCCTCTAAGGGCAGATCAGCTTCTCTTCCACTTCCCAAAAACGTTCCCCTCCATGTGTTATTCCCAGTTTGAGCAATAGGCTCATTGAATGTTTCTAAGGCTGCTGGGTCACTGGCATGTGTTGGTGCCAGTTTCTGAGGGGAGGTGTCTTAGGCTGTTTGATGCAGTAGGGACTGTCTGTGTGGGGAGTGGGAGAGCAGGGGAGGACTTTAGGGGATGGACAATGCCAGGGCCTGTAACCTGAGCTAGGTAAGGGAGGGGAAAGGTCAACACCTTTGCCCAGGAAGGGAACAAAGGAAGGGAGTGGCAGGAGGTAAGCAGTTTGAGTTTGGGCTTGGGGCTGGATGGGCGGAATTCAGGGTATCCTAGCTAGGATCCCAGCACCCTGAAAGCCCAGAAGGACTCGAAGGAGGGGTCCTAACAGTGCCTGCAAGCTCTGCTGTAACCTGTGTTCCTGTTGTCCAATAAACCTTCTGTTTTACTGGCTGGCTAAGAGTCACTGTGGGTCCCAGGAAGAGGGGTGCAGGACTGGACTCCCCACACTCCGTGACAGGCTGAGACCCATAAAGGTATTAGGCACCTGCCATTGATTTCAATGGGTGCAAGGTGACTAAAAACCTTTGAGGATCTGAGCCTCAGTCACTAGACCATGCAAGGAATGACCCTTATTAAATGGGTGGCGGTGTGGCACAGTTGTGGCTCAGCCGTGGATCAGCAACAGTGCCAATGAAGTTGCAGCATGTGGAGCCAGCCCTGGACTCAGGGTATATACAGCTTCCCTACAGCTATTGCTGCCAGCTGGAGGGGGCATGGGAACGAGTGCTGGGTGTGAATGTGAGGCACGGGAGGGGGAGAGAAATAGGGATGGATCCAGAAAAAACAAATGCAACAATGGGGTTGCCAACTTTCCAATTGCACAAAACCAAACACCCTTGCCCCACCCTTGCCCTGCCCCTTCTCTGGGGCCCTGCCCCCCACTCACTCCAGCCCTCCTCCCTCCATCGCTCACTCTCCCCAAACCTCACTCACTTTCACTGGGCTAGGGCCGGGGGTAGGGGTGCGGGCTCCAGGTGGGGGTGCGGGCCAGAAATGTGAGGTTCAGGATTCAGGGGGGGCTCTGGGCTAGGGCAGGGAGTTGGGACATGGGGGCATGAGGATTCTGGCTGAGGGGTGCAGGCTGTTGGGTGGGGCTAGAGCCCAGGGTTTGGAGTGCAGGAGTGGGCTCAGGATTGGTACAGGGGGCAGGGGTGTTCTGCCACTGCCTCACCCGGTGCCCCTGGCTCCTGCCACCACCTCACCCAGCACCCCAGTGTCCTGCCACTACCTCACCGGCACCCCAGTGTCCTGCCACTGCCTCACCGGCACCCTAGGGAGAGGAGCCGAGTGGAGCTGGCAGAGCCCTGTAAGCAGCGGAACAGTTCCGGTGGGGCCTTGGCCCCAGTGCAGCCTGGAAGTTGGGCATGGACCCTGCCCCAGCCAGGTGCACAGAACCATGTAGCAACAGGCTCAGAGCCAGGCCAGTCAGGAGGGATGAGGCAGGGAGCAGCAGGGAGGAGAGAGCACAGGGAGCACTCTGGGAAGGGCAGCATCCCCATCAGGGGCCCTTGGGACTCATTGCACCCTCAGAGCGACACTCCATCCCCAGGAGACTCCCACTGTCACTGCATCCCTAGCCCCAGAGAGACACCCCCAGACACACTGTGTGTCAGTGCACCCCCAGCCATCCAGCCCCAGAGAAACCCCCCATCCCCAGAGAGATACCCCCAGCTGCACTGTGGGTCAGTGCACCCCCAGCCATCCAGCCCCAGAGAAACCCCCCATCCCCAGAGAGACACCCTCAGCCACACTGCCTGTCAGTGCACCCCCAGCCATCCAGCCCCAGAGAAACCCCCAATCCCCCAAAAGACACCCCCAGCCACACTGTGTGTCAGTGCATCCCCAGCCATCCAGCCTCAGAGAAACCCCCCATCCCCCGAAAGACACCCTCAGCCACACTGCCTGTCAGTGCACCCCCAGCCATCCAGCCCCAGAGAAACCCCCCATCCCCAGAGATACACCCCCAGCCACACTGTGGGTCAGTGCACCCCCAGCCATCCAGCCCCAGAGAAACCCCCCATCCCCCGAAAGACACCCTAAGCCACACTGTGTGTCAGTGCACCCCCAGCCATCCAGCCCGAGAACAGTCCTCCCCGAAAGACACCCTCAGCCACACTGCCTGTCAGTGCACTCCCACCCCTCTTCCCGAAGAAAGACCCCAACCCCACTCAGTGTCACTGCATCCACCTGACACCAATCTCCCAAGATGTGTTTTAGTTCATTAATTCATATGAAGCTGTGTGCCTCATTGGAAAAATGCCACAATAACTAGGTAGTTTTATAAGATAACAGCTGAAGGCTTTTCGTACGTATTCACATGGATACACATTTATGAACTGTCTGTATCCAGTGCGTGAAAAACTTACTTTGGCTGGGACTATAGCAGACCCCCACCAGGCTGTTTTTAGACCACAGTAAGCCCTAAGAGCAGAGGCCTTTCCTTCCTGCAGACGGAGATGTTTCTGGCTGCATTGTTTCCATGGCGTTCCTTGGAAAATGCTTCATGGTGCTCTTGGAGGAGACAGCTTTGAACAGCGAGGCGATAGCTTGCTGCTGCGCATTACTGCTCTGCATCTCATGCGGGAAACCTGAGGTCCACTGCCAGTCCTGCTCCTTTTCCGGGGCAGAGAATGCTGAAGCCCGCACTGGTCAACAGAACAGGCCCCCTCCTCGCTCCCATCCTCTTTAATACAGGCATGTGACCACAGAGGCTTTATGTCCCAACATGCATTACTGCATCTTGATCCAAACAGCATCTGCCCTTAGCAGGACGGAGCATCTCAGGCTGGGCAGCAGCTCCATATTAGAGTTCAGAGATGGCCACAGTCTATTGCATTTTATGCAAATAAAACGCAGTTCTCAGGGTCTTGGCAAGGTGCAGGGCCAGCTCCAGGTTTTCTGCTGCCCCAAGCAGCAATAAATAAATAAATAAATAAATAAATAAATAAATAAATTAAATAAATAAAAGCCTCAGCAGCACGACCGCACCGCTCCTCTCTTCAGCAGCTATTCAGCAGCAGGCCTTCGCTCCGAGAGGGACTGAGGGACCTGCGGCCGAATTGCCGCCAAAGACCAGGACGTGCCGCCCCTTGGTATTGGCCGCCCCAAGCACCTGCTTCTTTAGCTGGTGCCTGGAACCAGCCCTGGCAAGGTGGCAACATGGCAGTGTGCCCTAATCTAGAAGCCATCCCACTCATGAGAAGAGCATGGCGTTCTCAGCTGTCATCTGACCTGCCAGGATTAGTTCTGGAGCTAGACCTGTGAGAGAAACTGAGCAGGGCCTGAAAGATCTCACAAGCTACAGACAAGCTTTTCTCTGGAGCACTCCTCAGGGGCTCAGCACTGCCCACCTAGGAGTAGCAGGAACATGACTGCTTGGAAAATGTTTGGATTCTTTCAAGACAGCATCAAATTGTTCTTTGTTCCCAGCTCACCGTGTTCATGGGAAATGGGTCTGTAGCTTGTGAACATCAGCCACAGACTCTGCCAGAGAAAGGCTTGCCAAAAGCAAACACCAAACTAAACAATAAACCAAGTGGCGTCGTACCAGCTAGAGAGAGCAGATTCTGGAAACAAATGTCCATTTTCTCTTGTAGGTATGACTTCTCTGGAACGGCCAAGCTAGGGTGACCAGATGTCCCGATTTTATAGGGACAGTCCCGATTTTGGGGTCTTTTTCTTATATAGGTTCCTATTACCCCCCACCCCATCCCAATTTTTCACACTTGCTCTCTGGTCACCCTAGTCCAAGCTTCCTAGTTCCCAGCTATGGGTCCCTGAAATCAACAGCACCAAGAAATTCATCAGACCCTTTGTTTCTGAGTCCCAAGTTAGCCAGAAAATGTTATGTTTGCCCATATGCAAAGAGGAACAAATATTTTTAGCTTGACTGGCTTTGATTAGCAATTAAGGAAAAAAACAGCAAGAAAGAACAAAAATAAAGTTCTCCAGCAGACAGCACAATGTGTGTGTCTGCAGTAAAATGCAGATGGAGGATCCAGAAAACAGATGGCATCACAGTTTCATGTCCCACAGAGCTGAGGCAGTGTTGCAGTTTTATTGCCAGGCTGGTGATATTTGGTGTTTCTCCTAGAATCCTGTGATTACATGAGAATCTCATGTGGTTTTAGCCTTGATGGTTGCAGAGAAAAGCTTGAAAATGGGAACCAAGAACAACCTAAGGCCCCTCAAGCCAAAAGGTAATTTTTGAGCATTTGGGGTTGGTAATGCTGTCAAGGGAACCTGGAGGGGGAGGGATGTGGGAGAAGTGGCTGCTTCACTTCTTTCCTCTGTCACTTCTTACTTTACTTCTCTCCTTCTCCCTAGCTGTGAGCTGACTGACAGAGCCCATCACACCTACTCCCTGCTTCCTCTGCTCCTCTCTGGTAACTCTTGGGCTGAAGTCTTATTTGCTTGGGTTTCTAATACCTCTCCCCCATCACACTTGGGACAGTTTATTGTCCATTATCCCACAACCCATTAACTAACTACTGATGGCTTCTTCTAGAGACAGCCATTCTTAGCACAATGGAAAGAAAATGCTGCTCCCCACTGGGCCAATTCAGCAGCACCCCAGGGATAAATGCCTGCAAAAACCATTCCTTTTTCCTTAGAGTAGCCCACAGGGCTCCCATGCCACCTCCCATTTAAAGAACCTAGGGTGTTGGCTGGGGGACATTTGCACCTCATGGCAATGACACTAAGGGCTTGGCTACACTCGAAACTCCAAAGTGCTGCTGAGGGAGCGCTCCTGCCGCAGCGCTTTGAAGTGCAAGTGTGGTCGCGGCGCCAGTGCTGCACATACTCCACCTCCCCGTGGCGATTAGCTTACAGTGCTGGGAGCCGCCCTCCCAGCGCTGGGGCACTGTTCACACTGGCGCTTTACAGCGCTGTAAATGCTTCACTCAAGGGGGTGTTTTTTCACACCCCTGAGAGAGAAAGTTGAAGTGCTGTAAAGAGCCAGTGTAGCCAAGGCCTAAATAATACACTGCCCGTAGACCAATCTGAGACCTTCTCATCTGACTCATCTGTACCAGTAAAAAGGGCAGGACTACTTGTGGCACCTTAGAGACTAACAAATTTATTTGGGCATAAGCTTTCGTGGGCTAAAACCCACTTCATCGGATGCATGGAGTGGAAAATACAGTAGGAAGATATATATGCACAGAGAACATGAAACAATGGGTGTTACCATACACACTCTAACGAGAGTGATCAGTTAAGGTGAGCTATTACCAGCAGGAGAGAAAAAGAACTGTTTGTAGCGGTAATGAAAATGGCCCATTGCTAGCAATTGACAAGGAGATGTAAGAAACTGGCGGGGGGAATAAACATGGGGAAATAGTTTTACTTTGTGTAATGACCCATCCACTCCCAGTCTTTATTCAAGCCTAATTTAATGGTGTCCAATTTGCAAATTAATTCCAATTCATCAGTCTCTCGCTGAAGTCTCTTTTTAAAGTTTTCTTGTTGTAATATTGAGACTTTTAGGTCTGTAATCGAGTGGCCAGGGTGATTGAAGTGTTCTTCGATTGATTTTTGAATGTTATAATTCTTGACGTCTGATTTGTGTCCATTTATTCTTTTACGTAGAGACTGTCCAGTTCTGTTCCATCTGTACCAGTGTCCGTGCAGAAGCTGACAAACTGACTTTGTGTGGCTGCATTGGTCATGCAGCCTGACTGTGTTTGTGCTGGTGCATTCTGGGAGAATCTGGGTGGCTATTCCAAAATGCCTCAGTAGGGGAACAGAGCGACTCAAGGATGAGCACACAGAGCAGCACCAGCAGCCTGGGCTATAATACATTCTGGGATCTCCTCCTGCACAGATTGCTGGGAGGAGGGAGGACTGGCCAAGTGGGTACACAGCATGGCTCAACCCTGCGCCAGTCAAGTCCCCTGGCAAGACTGCAGCATCATTGCCAGGGTTACTGAGTGTTCCCATGCTACCTGCCCACACAAAGCATGTTTCAAGATGCCATGGCTGCAAACTTGGTGACAGGGCCGGCTCCAGGCACCAGCATTCCAAGCTGGTGCTTGGGGCGGCAGTCTACAAGGGGCGGCAGTCCCTGTTGTTTTGCCCCCAAGCAGCGCGCCAAATTGCCACTGCGGGCAGGGGGTGGGGGTGGGAGGAGTCTGTGTGCTCTTAAGGCGGCAGGCGCATTTCTGCAGCGTCTGCAATTCAGCGGCAGCTTCTATGTTTAGCTGTCCGGGCCGGCTTCAGCTAAACACAGAAGCTGCCGCCGAATTGCCACCGCCGCGGAAACGCACCTGCTTCCCTAACGGAACAGAGACTGCCCCCACCCCAGCCTGTGGCAGCAATTCGGCACGCTGCTTGGGGCGGCGAAAACTGTCGAGCCGGTCCTGCTTGGTGAGCAGCTGCCAGCTGTTGTACAGAGAAAATCAAACTGACGACAGCCAGACAATGCAATGCCAAGACCAGAGTCCAGTGCTGTGCAGACCCACGGAGCAAGTTATGTGCACATCGCCGTAATCATTCTGAGCACCAGTCGCTGTTCTGGGCACCGGGTTTTTTGCAGGAGATTAGTCTTATCAACAAAAGCACAATCAGGCTTTTGGAGCCAAGAAGGGGGCAGTGTCTGCAGCTGAGAGTGGAGTCATGTCTGGTGCTCTGCATTGAGCATGTCACATTGGCCCAAAGGCTGCACACTCTGCATTCGGTGAGGCTACAAAGCTGAATTTATGCAACGGTGGAAAATGTACTGGATTAGAGCAAGATAAACTAAGTCAGTGGTCCCCAACCTTTTTTGTCTGGCCAGACGACAAGCCATGGAGGACCATGGCGGTGGACAAGTATCCACTGAAAAGCCGCAGAGAAGCGACAACGTCAATAGGCGTCACCACAGACAAGCAGTGTCATCCAGAGGCGTCACCACTGAAATGCCACCGAAAATCAGTGACGACGCTTCTGGATGATGATGTTTATTGGCAGCATTTTGGCAGATGCTTGTCCGCCAGCCAGTACATGGGCACACTTAGACGCCCAGGCGGATGCCATGGCACCCACAGGCACTGCATTGGGGACCCCTGCACAGGGTAACTGAGCTCACCAGCCCAGCTGGCTTCCGACTTTGGTTCTCACTTGGAATGATGATGACAATAATTAAAGATGGAGATTTGTCTAGGGGTGAGAGCCCAGCCTTGGAAGTCAGAATTCCTAGGTTCCTTTTCCATCTCTTGCTATGACTGAAAGTCATTTAACCACAGCATGGCCATCTGCAAATTGACAACAGCAGCTATGTGTTATGCTATGGCACCACACGGAGAGGTAAGAGATGGGAGCAGAGGAGACAGGCAGGTGCTGGCTAGCTGCTTCTGACAGTGCTGGTTCGAGGAAAGCGGCGGGGCTGAGGGTGCTGTCAGGAATAGGTACAGCTGTGTGAGCCAGGACCCGTCCATCTGGGCACAGTCAATTCAGGCATGTTTGAGCATCACAGATGTGCTGCTCCCCCTTCCGCGTCAGAGCCATCAGCTCTGCAGCAGGGGTTCCCTGCACAACAGCTGAGAAAAGCAAGATGGCCCTGCTGTGTGCAGGTCCTGACCCACCATGTGCCTGGTGGAGACACTGTCTGTCCTCCCTGCCCCATGAGCAAAGGAACATGTGCCTGTGATCGGCTGCCCCAGGGAGGGGGGAGAAGAGTCCCTTTGGGGCTGCCAGTAGATGCAGGGGATGAACTAGACACTAGAGCATTCGATCAGTTGGCAGAGGGGTAGCATCTACTTCAGGCACTTCTGCCACCCCCATCACCACAATATCTGAGCACCCCCCAGCAGGAAATGGATTTATCCACACAGTATCCCCAAGAGGCAGGGGCAGGCCTACTGTCCCCATTAGGAACTAATGCAAAGACAGACCACTGGACTTGCCTAAATCCACACAGGAGGTGTATAGCAAAGCTGGGAATTGATACCAGCTACCAGCCTTCTGGGAAGCACCATGCTCTCATCACAGTGGGTAGCAAGCACGGGTATAAGAGCCCTCACACTGCTGGTCACGGCTTCGAGGATGACCTGGCCTGCATCCCGCACAGGCCTCAGTGATGACAGGCACACACCAGCTGGGAATCAGGGCCAGTGATCCCCTAGTCCTGCTCGTGAGGTGACTACACCCCTTGTTCTCTCCTCCTCAGACACAAGCTGCTCTTCAAAAAACAGAAGATGGAGCCTTTTCTTTTTCCCCATCAGCTTCTCCTGAAGTGTCTGCCCGGAATTACTAGGACAGCTGAAGGAGTAGCTGGCTTTTCTATGCAGTGATTTATGTGTTTGTGAGGGGAAGCTATAGAAATCCCACCTACACGCCTCTGAACTAGTCATCCCTTGGCTCTGAATGTTCCTTCACTCCCCAGCCAGGGACTGTGGTTCTTCACAGCTCCCTGCAGTTGTGGATTGCCTTCTCATGTATTGCACAAGTGTCTTCACCTCAGCCCACGGCTCTGCAAGGTCATCTGGGCTTCCCCGCCTGGAGAATGACACCAGCTAAGCCTTGTCTGGATGAGCATTTCCTCTGCTCTGCATCAGCTGCTCTCCACTGGGCTTCTGAGAGGCACCTCAGATCTGTCCTGGGAAAGGCTTCCTAGGAGAACCTGCTGGACAGTGTTCCCTTCACTCCCCCTCTTGCTGCCTGCTTCCCCCTGCTCCCTTTGTCTATCTTGTCAATTTGAAACGTGGGCAGTGTGGTATAAAGGGTAGGGCACGGGGCTAGGACTCAGGAGATTTGTGTTCGGTTTCTGGCTCTTCCATTAGCCTGCTGGGTGACCTTTGGCAAGTCATTTTAACCTCTTTGTGCCTCAGTTTCCCCATCTGTACATTGGGAATAATGACCCTGACCTCTGTTGTAAAGAGCTTCAAGTTCTACTTATGAACAGCCCTAGAAAGAGCTAGGTGTTGTTAGGGACTGTCGCTTACTGTGTGTTAGTACAGCACCCAGCACTATAGGATCCAGATCTTAGCTGGTCCCATTCACTACAGATAATATTGCCGTAAAAAAGTCCTTTTTAATGAAAGTAAAACTGTGCATCTGTATCCTGCACTGGCATGTGTGCAGCTGGATCTGTGACCCCCCAACAGAGCTGAGTGCAAGCCCGGGACCGTACTGCACTGATGGGCAGGGTGGGCCGAGAGATGGCCTGGAGCAGCAGGCATACAAGCAAACGACCAGCCCAGCCAGGCATGAAGCCAGTCAATGTGGGATGGCAGAGGGAGGCTGATAGACTCTGAATAGATAATGGGGATGGAGGTACCTGAACCTTACTCTGGGATAACTCATTCTGAAATGGAGTTAACCTGCTTCCAAGGTG
The DNA here is from genome assembly GCF_025201925.1 of Gopherus flavomarginatus. Classification (NCBI taxonomy): domain Eukaryota; kingdom Metazoa; phylum Chordata; order Testudines; family Testudinidae; genus Gopherus; species Gopherus flavomarginatus. The sequence goes on along the minus strand of NC_066637.1, from coordinate 20,681,341 downwards.
GATTAATTAATGCGAAATGAGAGGCCTGATCATTTGAATACAGAACTTTGTGTGTGGCTGCAAGGCAGGCCAGGCTGAAAAAAATAAAGTTAATCCAAAAACCTTTGCTGGGTAGACAAGCCCTGACTCTCCTTTCGCTCTTCTCAATGTACAGCGCCAGGAACCCAGTGAGGTCAGTGAAATGGGACTGATGTCAGCCTGGTGTGAAACGAGAGTCAGGCTCTGAGGGTTTGGCTACACTTGCAGCTGTACAGCGCTGGGAGTTAAACCTGTCTTCGTACAGCTGAGTAGGGAAAGCGCTGCCGTCTGGCCACACTGACAGCTGCCAGCGCACTGTCATGGCCACATTTGCAGCATTTGCAGTGGCGTTGGGAGTAGTGCATTATGGGCAGCTATCCCACAGAGCACCTCTTCCCATTCTGGCGCCGTGGGTTGTGGGAAGGGGGTAGAGGGGGTGGGGCATTCTGGGTCCTGTCCCAACGCCCCGTGATGCATCACTTCACATCCCAGCAATCTCTGTGTTTTCGTCCACATTTGGCGCTATCTTTCAATGGTTTCTGTGCAGTTCGATCTGTGTTCCGTTTCGGTCTGCGGGAAATGGAGCCCGAACTGCTGAGGAGTATGCTGACGAGTCTCGCCATCACATCACGTTTGGCAGTTGAGCTATTCCTTAAGATCCAAAGTGACAGTGAAGAGTCCGACGATGATAGCAAGTCGCATAACAACGCATACAAAACGAAATTGCTTGTGGCGTTCACAGACATGCTCAGCACCGTGGAATGCCGCTTTTGGGCTCGGGAAACAAGCACTGAGTGGTGGGACCACATCATCATGCAAGTCTGGGATGACGAGCAGTGGCTGCAGAACTTTCTGATGAGAGAAGCCACTTTCATGGGACTGTGTGAGGAGCTCACCCCCACCCTGCAGCACAAGGACACGAGATTGAGAGCTGCCCTGCCAGTGGAGAAGGGGGTGGCTATTGCAGTCTGGAAGCTGGCAACTCCAGACAGCTACCACTCAGTCGCGAACCAGTTTGGAGTGGGAAAGTCGACCACTGGAATTGTGTTGATGCAAGTTTGCAGGGCCATTAATCGCATCCTGCTAAGAAGAACCGTTACTCTGGGAAATGTGCAGGACATTGTGGATGGCTTTGCACAAATGGGTTTCCCTAACTGTGGAGGGGCAATAGATGGGACACGTATTCCTATTCTGGCACCACCCCACCTAGCATCTGAGTACGTTAATCGGAAGGGGTATTTCTCCATGGTTCTCCAGGTGCTTGTGGATCACCGTGGGCGTTTCATTGACAACGCAGGCTGGCCCGGAAAGGTGCATGATCCACGCATCTTTCAGAACACTGGCCTGTTCAGGAAGCTGCAGGCTGGGACTTTTTTCCCAGAAGGGAAGATCACAGTAGGGGATGTCAAAATGCCCTTTGTGATCCTTGAAGACCCCCGCTTATCCGTTAATGCCATGGCTCATGAAACCATACACAGGGAGCCTTGACAGCAGCAAGGAACAGTTCAACAACAGGCTGAGCCGGTGCCGAATGACTGTGGAGCGTGCTTTTGGTCGTTTAAAGGGCGGCTGGCATTCTCTGTATGGGAAGCTGGACTTGGGCAAAAACAGCATCCCCGCGGTTATATCCGCGTGCTGTACCCTCCATAATATTTGTGAAGGGAAGGGTGAAAGATTCACTCAGGCATGGACCTCCGAGGTTCAACGCCTGGAGGCTGAATTTGCACAGCCAGAGAGCAGGGCTACTAGAGAGGCCCAGCACATGGCTGCAAGGATTAGGGATGTCTTGAGGGAGGAATTTGAGGCTGAAAACCAACAGTAATGTTTGGTTCCCTGCACAGGAGTGAAGTGCAGTGGTTACAATGTTAGTAGAAATCTGTGTTTGCTAAGCTGATTTGCAGTGCCTGTTTCTTTCCTGGGCTAAGGGATCTTTAACTTTATGATATAATAAAGACTGTCTTCAAAGCCAAAACTTCATTTATTGAAAAGAAAATTCCTTTATTGAAAGAAATACAACTTTATGGGCATCAGAGAGGGCAAGAGGGTGGGGTGGGGAACAATACAATCACAGATTTGTGTCTGTCCTGTCTGGAGTGCTGTACAATGAGTGCTGCACTTCAGGATAGCTATACTGCATGGTGATGGGGCTTGAGTGCAGAGGGTAAGGGTCGTAGTTCTCAGGGCTGGTTGGTGAACATACAGGTGTTGGAGGCAGCTGGTGGTGGTAAGAACCCAGAAGTTGGGGAAGGGGGGTTGGAGCTGACATGGGGGCACAAGGGAAAGAGCTTTGGGACAAGTGCTGCATGGGCGGGGCGGGGGTGGTAGTGCTCCGCCTGCATGTCTACAAGCGCCTGGATAGAGTCCACTTGGCACTGCAGGATACTTATCAGCCGCTCCATGCTTTGCTTCTGGTGTGTCGCATTTTCCTTGCGGATCCTGCTTTCCCTCTCCCTCCACTCCTGCACTTCTTAATTCTCTGTGAGAGATTGATGCATCACTTCATGCAGCATGTCTTCTTTGCTTTTTCGCGGTCTCTTCCAGAGGTTTTGCAATCTCTCAGCCGGTGATAACACGGATAGCGAGATCTCAAGGTTGCATCTGTAAAGGCAAAATGCAACACTTAACAGAAGCAGCATTGTTTATACCAGACAGAGTAATGATTCCCCAGCACTTAAGGAGGGCCATACAGTGTTCACAGTAGCATAATTTTTCCATCCCAAAAAGAGCGCACATAACCCACAGGAGCCCCGAAATGGTGAGTAAGGGAGACTGATTTTTTCAGGGCTGTACTGTCCTCTGGGTTTCTGTGCCTTGGGGAGAGCCAGCAACTGCAGGGGGCCCTGACACTGAACACTATCCCAACATTTTCCACAGGAGTTTATCCTGGAAGATATCTCGCTGCTGAGAGTGACCTGGGAAGGGGGAATGATTGTTTCAGGGCTGTACTGGCCTCTGGGTTTCTGTGCCTTGGGGAGAGCCAGCAACTACAGGGGCACCTACACTGAACACTATCCCAACATTTTCCACAGGAATTTATCCTGGAAGATATCTCGCTGCTGAGAGTGACCTGGGAAGCAAGGGAGGGTCTTCTACTGCAATGTGGCTTCCGCCTTGGCCCCTATGCAGCTTGCCTGTGTGCAGCAATGGTCCCCCCACCCCTCGCGGCACAGTGGCACAGACGCGTTAGCCTGACTGGCACAAGGACCACAGTGGCTCTACCAATAAACCTGCGCAAGCACATTGCCCACATTCTGGATGAGACTTTCGAAGAGATTACCGAGGCCGATTACCACGATGTGATAGACCACATCAATGTGCTATTCCTCATCTAGGCATGCATGCATGCAGCCCTAATCCTCCCTCTTCTCCCAAAAAATTTCCATCCTGAAAATAAAAGCCGCTTACCGGGAACCTGCTCCTCTGTTTGTCCTCCACCAAGTACCGGCTGCTGCGACTGGCTACCTTCCTCCTGGCTTGAGAAGAGCTCCTGGCTGCATGCCTCCAAGGACTCCAGGGTGTTTCTCCCCACCCCAACTCCCTCACTCTCGCTTTCCTCCTCCTCCTCCTCCCCCCGCTTGAAGTGTCCATGGTGGTCCTCGGAGTGGAGGTGGGGTCACCCCCAAGTATCGCGTCCAGCTCTTTGTAGAAACGGCAGGTTGTGGGGGCAGCACCGGAGCGGTGGTTTCCCTCGCGGGCTTTGCAGTAGGCACTCCGCAGCTCCTTCACTTTAACCCTGAACTGCAGTGCATCCTGGTCATGGCCCCTTTCCATCATGGCCCTTGATATCTGCCCAAAGGTATCGTAATTCCTATGGCTAGAGCACAGCTGGGACTGCACAGCTTCCTCCCCCCAAACACTGATAAGGTCCAGCAATTCGCCATTGCTCCGTGCTGGGGCTTGTTTGGCACGTGGCGACATGGTCACCTGGAAAGTGACCTGCACTCCACACCTGGCTGAGCAAACAGGAAGGGGATTTTTAAAATTCCCAGGAAATTTAAAGGGCGGGTCTGACGGTTGGCCACCTGAGGCCATGGCAGTAGAGTTCGAACTGATGAGCAGAGTGGTTAGAACCGCCGAATACTTCTGGAGGCCAATCACAGCGCTTTTGGTGGCCACACTGGCCGGGCAGCGCTGCATCAGCAGCGCAATAGTCATTATTCCTCTTGTGGAAGTGGAGTACAACCAGCATTGTAGCCAGGGAGATACAGCGCTGTATGTGCCTTGCCAGTGTGAACGGGGAGTGAGTTACAGCACTGTAAAGCCACTACCAGCGCTGTAACTCTCAAGTGTAGCCAAGGCCTGAGTCTCCTTCACACAGACTCATATGAACTACCGTGCTCATTTCCTTTCGCAAAGGGGTGACTTGGCTTCCTAAGGACAAAGGCAGAAGGGCCTCTCCCAGGGATTTGTTTTCACATTCTTGGATGAAAGAGGCTAAAGTTACAGCATTTTCCCACCACTAGAAAGTGGAAGCCAAGCCAGCAGATTCTGCCTTTTCAGATTCCTATAGGAAGCTTTACAAGAGGCACATGTTTAGTGGGTCACACAACCAGCACAGACACAAGCCAGACGCTCAGAATGTGACTGGGAAAGAAAACTTTAACTATGTTCAACTGGGGTTAAAAAAGTCTCTAGCAAGCTAAGGAAGTCTTCTGGCTGACGTCTCAGAGAGGCAATAATGGTAATTATCAAATTGGTGTCTCTCATTCAAAAGTCAGTTGCAAAGAAATGAAGCACTGATAGATTTTTTTTAAATCATCACAGGAAAAGCAGAGTAAGAATGCGGGTGTATAATTATAGACACCAGGCCAGACCCCCAGCTGGGGTGAATTGGAGTAACTTCATTTGAAACTGATGGAGTTGTGCTGACTGACTCCGAAAATCAGTCACTGAACAGAAGCAAGCCCCGCTTACAGTCACATAACAGTGACTAGTCACAGCTGAGTGACACAGTGAGGGAAGAGAGAATCAGTGTCAAGATACCATAGTGAGTCAGTAAGGTACAAACAGCAAGGCTGCGATGAGTATGTCAGATAGGGGTGGGGACAGCTATCACAACATCCTGCAATTTCCTGGACAAACCATATGAAATTAACTTTAATATGTTGGGGTCCATAGTATTGAAAATGCAAAGGTTTGTGTACTATTGTGGGATTATACAGAACTTCTCTAGGAGGCAGGCAGGATTAATGCAATCTCTGGGAGTTACTAGGAACTTCAAAAGACTTTTTGGGACAATACGTGTGAGGTGGATTCCCACCTCTGGATAACTGAGGAACTCCCAGTGACTGGGTAACTGAGTGATGCTCACTCATGAGACTTCTTGTTCGGAGCACAGGTTGTGACGAACTTCATAGATTCATAGATTCCCAACCCAGAAGGGACCATTGTGATCACATAGTCTGACCTCCTGTGTAACACAGGCCAGAGACCTGCCCCACAATAATTTCTAGAGCAGAGCTTTGAGAAAAACCCAGTCTTGATTTAAAATTTGTCACTGATGGAGAATCCACCACAACCTTTGGTAAATTGTTCCACTGGTTAATTACCCTCACTATCAAAAATGTACGTCTTATTTCCCTCTGAATTTGACTAGCTTAATCTTCATGTCATACCTTTCTCTGCTAGATTGGAGAGCCTGTTATTAAATATTTGTTCCCCACGTAGGTACTTATAAACCATAATCAAGTCACTCTTAACCTTCTCTTTGTTAAGCTAACTAGACTGAGCTCTTTGAGTCTATCAATGTAGTAAATCCTGTAATCATTCTTGTGACTCTTCTCTGAACCCTCTCCAATGTATCAACATCCTTCTTGAATTGTGGGCCTGAGAACTGGACACAGGATTCCAGCAGCAGTCACACCAGTGCAAACTAAAATAACCTCTCTAGTTCTGCTTGAGATTATGCATCCCAGGATCACATTAACTCTTTTGGCCACAGCATCACACTGGGAGCTCAAGTTCAGCTGATTATCCACCATGACCCCCAAATCTTTTTCAGGGTCACTGCTTCATAGGATAGAGTCCTCTATCCAATAAGTATACCCTTCATTCTTTGTTCCTAGATCTATACTTTTACTTTCAGGCATACTAAAATGCATATTGTTTGCCTGTGCCCAGTTTATCAAGCAACACAGATTGCTTTGAATCAGTGACCAGTCCTCTTCATTATTTACCACTTGCCCAATTTTTGTGTCATCTGCAAATTTTATTAGTGATGATTTTATGTTTGTTCTAGGGCATTAATACAAATATTATATAGCGTAGGACCAAGAACTGATCCCTGCAGTACGCAACTGAAAACACAGCCAGCAGATGACAATTCCCCATTTACCGTTTTGTTTTTAGACCAATCAGTTAGCCAGTTTTTAATCCATTTAATGTGTGCCATGGTAATTTTCTATCATTCTAGTTTGTTAATCAAAATGTTGTGCAGTACCCAGTCAAATGCCTTATAGAAACCTAAGTATATCACATCAGCATGTGATGATTTATCAACCAAACTTATAATCTCATCATGAAAAGATAACAAGTTAGTTTGACAGGATCCATTTCCCATAAATCCATGTTGATTTCCATTAAGAATATAAGGAATATTTTATAGAACAGAGGAATATTAAGACCTGCTATACTGGGTCAGACCAACGGGCTGCCTAGCCCAGAATCCTATCTCCGGCAGTGGCCAGTACCAGAGCTTCAGGGGGAGTATACAGACAGGGCAGTTGGAGTGATTCATCCCCAGCTTCCTATCCTGGTTTCTGGCAGTCTGAGGTTTAGGGACAGCCAGAGCATGGGGTTGCATCCCTGACCATCTTGGCTAACTTATCTAACTGTTTTTTGAGGCCAGTTATATGACTGAGCCTCACAACATCCCATGGCAATTGTGCATTGTGTGAAAAAGTACTTCCTTTATTATGTCTTAAACCTGCTGCCTATTGAGGAGGGATAGCTCAGTGGTTTGAGCATTGGCCTGCTAAACCCAGAGTTGTGAGCTCAATCTTTGAGGGGGCCACTTAGGGATCTGGAGGAAAAATCAGTACTTGGTCCTGCTGGTAAAGGCAAGGGGCTGGACTCAATGACCCTTCCCTTCCAGTTCTAAGAGATAGGTATATCTCCAATTATTAAACACTTACTTAATAAATTCATTTCACCAGGTAGCTCCTGGTTTTTGTGTTGTGGGAAAGGATAAATAACACTTCTCTAGTCACTATTTTCACAACATTCATTATTTTAAAGATCTCTGTCATATCCCCCCTTAGTGGTCTCTTTTCTAAGATGAGGAGTCCTCACATGGGCTCTCCTCATCTCTCCTTGTATGGAAGCCATTCCATACCTTTGGACACAGTATTCAAGGGCTGGGCGTACATCACACACCCCTACCAGTGTGTAGGGGCGGGCGCACCTAGGGAACTCTGATTACAAAAACATAGGTGCCGATGGAGATAGTGGCAGTTTTGTGGCTCACAATGATACCTAAAAATGGGGCTTAGACCCCTAAGTAAGTTCGTGCATTGCACCCCAAGATGCTAAGGCCAGATTTTCAAAGGTATTTAGGTGCATAGAGGAATTTTCAAAACACTCAAGCAAGCAACCAACCTAGGTGCTTTTGAAAAAACACCCTGTACATGCCCTCATACCTTTGAAAATCTGGCCTTAAATGACTTGCCCAAGGTCAGAGATTAATTTTGTGCCGGAGCAAGGAACTGAATCTGTTTCCCAAGTCCCAGATTAGTGCCCTACCCTTCAGTCTGTAAAAAAAATAAAATAAAAGAACAAGCTTTGTTTCTCTGGGGCAGGGGAACGCTGAGTCCCAGATATGGAAAAGTACCAGGCAAGTTTCTTGGTGTGCCTGCAGCCCTTTTGTGCCACTCCTCCCCACCTCCTGGGGGTTCCTTCTTGTCAAGGTTCCTTCCCCACTCTGAACTTTAAGGTACAAATGTGGGGACCTGCATGGACACTTCTAAGCTTAATTACTAGCTTAGATCTGGTAACTCTGCCACCATCCAGAGGTCAGTGTCTGGAGCACTTTCTGTCCCCCCAAAACTCTCGCCTCCCTGGGTGGCCTTGAGAGACTTCACCAATTCCCTGGTGAACACAGATCCAAACCCCTTGGATCTTAAAACAAGGAGAAATTAACCACCCCCCTCCTTTCCCCCTACCAATCCCTGGTGAGTCCAGATCCAATCCCCTTGGATCTTAAAACAAGGAAAAATGAATCAGGTTCTTAAAAAGAAAGCTTTTAATTAAAGAAAGAAAGGTAAAAATCATGTCTGTAAAATCAGGATGGAAAAATACTTTACAGGGTACTCAGATTCATATAGCGCAGAGGAACGCCCTGTAGCCTTAGGTTCAAAGTTACAGCAAGCAGAGGTAAAATCCTCTCAGCAAAAAAGGGACATTTACAAGTTGAGAAAACAAAAATAAAACTAATCCGCCTTGCCTGGCTGTTACTTACAATTTTGAAACATGAGAGACTGATTCAGAAAGATTTGGAGAGCCTGGATTGACGTCTGGTCCCTCTTAGTCCCAAGAGCAAACAACCCCCAAAACAAAGAGCACAAACAAAGACTTCCCTCCACCAAGATTTGAAAGTATCTTGTCCCCCTATTGGTCCTCCGGTCAGGTGTCAGCCAGGTTTACTGAGCTTCTTAACCCTTTACAGGTAAAAGAGGCATTAACCCTTAACTATCTGTTTATGACACTCCTTCATGGAGGAATCCCTGGGTGGTGCAGAGTCAGGGTAGTGGCCTCATGTCACCCCCTCCTCCACTCTCCAGAGGTCCTCCCAAGGAGAAGCTCTGCTGTGCTCTGGTGATTTTCAGCTGCCCCTTGAGGCCGTAGGCAGCCAGATGCAACTTAAAGTAACCCTGAGACTGAGCTGTAAGGCTGACATAAAACCCCCTTTGCTCCCCAACTTGGTCCTTCACTGAGACCAGCTTGCCTGGACCACAGGATCCAGACCTTTACCTCTTGATACAGGTATATGATTCATTGGATAGGCATTTAGGGCCAATCCTGCAAGGTGCTGAGTGCCTGCTATGCGCACTCTCCATTTCTATTAGCTTCAGTGGAACTAAGGGTGCTCAGGACCTTGAAGATTGGGTCAAATCTTAGTTGAGACAAATGTCCCCTTGTTCCTCTGGAGCAGGAGGAATAAAACCGAGCTATAGCGATCCAACTGTAGGAGCAGGACCGTAACCAGAGTGGAGTGCAAATCCTCAGACAGGAACTCTCTGGCCTGTGTATGGAAAGGCCTCAGACTAATGAGCAGAAGGGTTTGTTTTGGCCCTGTACATTTTAGCTCATAATTATTGGCGATGAAAGTAGCCTATAGTTAAGGTTGCCTGACACTTTCTGTTATAAGACCCTGTTTTCATTTGCTTGTAACTTTGCCAAACTATAACCGCTTAGGCTGAAATTCTCCATGCTGGGCACCTCTGCCTCCAGCTGAATGTTCTTGGAAAGTTTTGACAGCTAGGGGGAAATATGTTATTTTGCCCATGTTAAAAAAAATCTTACAACCATATTGTTGAGGAGCTCTAGCACCTCCATGCTTTACAGAATGGACTTGACTTTTGGTGGGGGGGGGGCTCATCCTGGTGTCAGGGAAGTCTTTTGCTTGCCAGTGTGAAAATCTGACCAAGTTATGGGCCTCTGAAGGGGGATGGGAGAGGAAGGGTCTATACCCACTAGAGAACGCTGCCCTCTGAGCCGAGAACAGAACCCAGAAGTCCTGAACGTCACCATTCTGCTGCTGTCCTCAGCAAATAGCTGTGAAACCCACTGACAGCAGCTCATCCACCTAAAAGGTAACAGCCTTCTATTGCTGCAGGTCACTCCCTGAGCAACTGTGGCAGAGGACAACGATTCCAACCCAGCGGAGGGGTCAGTATGATTCTCTGTGTTGACATTTTTGTTTTTTTAAGTTTAAAACTGTAAGAAATGACATTTCAAAAAATATATATGTTAAAATAATGTTGAGGTGCGAAGTCAAGCCCTCGGAAGGTAGGAGATCCCAGAATTCATGTTGCCCGTGTTGCACCGTGGCATGGTCTCTTGTATCCCCACATTCTGCACAACCTCCTGCTAGACTGATGTTTGTGAGTAACATGAATACATTTGTCCCCGTTGCCCAGCTGTGGGTCTTGAAGACCCCTGACACAGAGGCGGCTGTAGGTATTTTGCCGCCCCAAGCACGTCAGGCAGGCTGCCTTTGGCGGCTTGCCTGGGGGAGGTCCCAGTCCCGCAGATTTGGCGGCATGGCTGCAGGAGGTTCGCCGAAGCCGCGGGACCAGCGGATCCTCCGCAGACATGCCGCCAAAAGCAACCTGCCTGCTGCCCTCACGGCGACCGGCAGAGCACCCCCCGTGGCTTGCCGCCCCAGGCACGCGCTTGGCGTGCTGGTACCTGGAGCCACCCCAGCCCTGACAGCCAGTGCGAAGGAATGGGGACATAACAGTGGGGCAGCCACCTCAGAGTCAGACCATAGGGTGATGGCTATTTCTAAATAGGTTTGGACAAAGGTCTCTAAGGGGATCTGGCTCCTTGAGAGAGAAGACGGAGCTCAGAACAGCCCTGTCTGCTCTCACAAAATGGTTGTGGGCAAAACCAGGGGGTCAGGCTCCCTGTCCAGCTCTCGTCTGCAGCTCCTCTCCTGCAGGGGCTCAGAGGGGAGTGTCCTTCCCTCTGCTCCTTCTCCCAGAGCAGCATGGAGGCATCACAGGCAGGAGTAGGGGGTTGTGTGACCCATCCACTGTCCAGGATGCTTTATAATTAAACTCTCTGGTGAATGAAAAGATTTGCCCATGGCCATCACTCCCCATGGAGATTAGAAAACATGCCTGCAGGTCTAGCTGTGCCAACAACAGGGTAACCCTCTCCAGGGGGACGGATATTGGAGCTGCCCTCTCCTTCCTGTTCCCCACATATGAAGGCAGCACCAGCCAGTTGGCAGCTTTCACCATGAAGAGGAAGAAGCAGACTTGCCACCCACAGGTTTTCCTCACTGAAGGGTTCCTGCCAACTGTGGGCCAGGTTCCCCAGGGTGCTTTGATCTGGGGCTGTGCATAGACCATCTGGCTCTTATTTCAACCTCCTTCCCGGTGCCTCTCAAAGCTTGCTCCCTTGGGCATCATGTAGAGGAGCTGCCCAGCCACATAGCTTGGCAGCTGGTCAGGAGCCAGAAGCACACTGGGCTGGCCTTGAGGAGTGTCCTCATGACAGCACACAGGGAGGCAGGATAAGGGAGCCCAGAAGCGCTGGAAGAAACCCCCTCTGTTGGCCTCACCTTTCCCTCCAGCACATGGGAGGGTACATGTACTTGGGAAGAGGGCTGCCTGTCCTCCTCTGCATCTTGGGTCCCATCCTGCATGGAGAGAAACAGCAGAGTCTGCAGGAGCGCAGCTATCCATCCCCACCGCCAGGGGACCCTGACCTGGTACGCCTCCCCATTTGTGATACTCCAAGTTCCTATGCAGAAACACCATTACGACTTTTACTCTTTGGTGGGGTGCTTAGGGTGCTTTCTTAGAGAGCTGCAGCCTCTGGTGTCCCAGAACAGATGGCAGGGTGCTTTGCAATGTTACCAGCCTGTATCAACCTGGCCAGGCCAGCCCAGGGGACCAGGAGGTGGGCATGGATCTTCAGATAGCCCCCAGATACCTGGAGGGACCCTGCCTTTCACATGTCTTCAGCAGGCACTGGTCCTTGTCCTTGGTCAGGGCCGGTGCAAGGATGTTTCGCACCCTAGGCGAAACTTCCACCTTGCATCTTCCCCCCCCGCATCCCCGCCCTGAGGCGCCCCCCCCCCGTGGCAGCTCCCTCCCTCCACCCTGAGGTGCCCTCACCTCGTGGCAGCTCCCCAGCCCCCATCCTCCGCCCTGAGGCACCCCCCCGCCCCAGCTCACCCCTGCTCCGCGCACGAACACGAGCACCCCGAGCACACCATCGCTGCTTCACTTCTCCCGCCTCCCAGGCTTGCGGTGCCAATCAACTTAGGCGCCGCAATCCTGGGAGGCAGGAGAAGTGAAGGAGCCATGGCGTGCTTGGGGAGGAGGCGGGGCAGGGGTGAGCTGGGGCAGGGAGTTCCCCTGCTTGCCACCCCCCCCTTACTTGCTGTAGGCTGCCCTCCCCACGCTCCCCTGGCCCAGCTCCCTCCGCCTAAATGCCAGTGGCGACTGGGGAGGCCGAAGATCAGGCTGCCGTGGTCGCTGCCGAAGGAAATGGCGACTCCCAAATCCTAGAGCCCTAGGCGACTGCCTAGTCGCCTAAATGGTTGCACTGGCCCTGTCCTTGGTACCCAGGTCCCTTGGCACCCTGGGGATGCAATGGCCTCTGGACACTCGGAGTAGTCTTGCCTTTCATGTGCCATCCACCCAGGACTAGCGGGCACCATTCCTGGCCTCCACATGTCTTGCAGCATTCTGGAGATATAATAGACCCCAGCCACCTCAAATCCTTGCTCATTCTCTTTCATCATCCACCTGGCCAGGCTAAAGAGGGGATCAGGAGCTCAGCATGGACTTTGCACTGAAACACTGAAACTTTTCACATCCAGCCTCCTGGGAATCCAGCCAGCACAGATCCCACTCAGGAATTTGCCACCCACCCTGCTCAGAATGCTGAAGGCAGAAACCTGCTCTCCTGAGTGATTTCAATGGAATGTAGAAAACAACAGTGTGATTTCTTAAATTGTTTAGTCTGTTGATTTCTAAACTAATCTCAGAGCTTGTCTACATGGAGACATCCAGGAAAATCAATCCAAATTAATTAAAGGTATGATTCATAAGTGAATTAAACTAAACTGAATTAAGGCCACTTTAAACTAAATAATAGTGTCCACAAAGGGATTTAATGCAATTTAACTAATCCACTTCAAATTCACACCTTCAATTAATTTGGATTAACTGTCCTGGGTGTCCCCATGTAGACAAACCCTCATTTTGTGGGGTGGGGACCAACATTTGGTATTAGAATGGTGGGATTTGGCTTCCAGCACATTAATGCACCAAGCTTAGCAATGGGCAAAATCTCCAGGGCCTCAATGGGTGACACTCTGAGAAGCCTCTGTATTTCTCATCTCAGCTTCCCCAGAGAGTGGGTCTGGGAGATTAGAGAGCTCTTTGTTCCTTCCCCACTGAGCTGCTGGGTGAAAATGTGGGTGAAGCATGGAGGTGTTTCTAAGGATGCTCATGGATCTTCTTTTGCTGACAAATATCTCTGGGATTCTCGCCTGGATCCCCTCCCCCTCTTCACTCCTCCTCCACAGGGTGCATTAAGCAGAGGAGCCTTTAACACAGAAGAACATATGAATGATCATACTGGGTCAGACCAAAGGTCTGTCCAGCCCAGTATCCTGTCTACTAACAGTGGCCAATGCTGGGTACCCCAGAGGGCATGAATCTAACAGACAATGATCAAGAGATCTCTCTCCTGTCATCCATCTCCACCCTCTGACAAACGGAGGCTAGGGACACCATTCCTTACCCATCCTGGCTAATAGCCATTAATGGACTTCACCACCATTAATTTATCCAGCTCTCTTTTAAACTCTGTTAGTCCTCAGGCAAGGAGTTCCACAGGTTGACTGTACAGTGTGTGAAGAAGAACTTCTTTTTATTTGTTTTAAACCTGCTGACCATTAATTTCATTTGGTGGCCCTTAATTCTTATATTATGGAAACAAGTAAATAACTTTTCCTTTATCAGGGGTAGCCATGTTAGTCTGTATCCACAAAAACAACAAGAAGTCCGGAGGCACCTTAAAACCTAACAGATTAATTTGGGCATAAGCTTTTGTGGGGAAAAACCTCACTTCTTTCCTTATTCACATTCTCCACACCACTCATGATTTTATAGACTTCTATCATATCCCCCCTTAGTCTCCTCTTTTCCAAGCTGAAAAGTCCTAGCCTCTTTAATCTCTCCTTGTATGGGACTCGTTCCAAACCCCTAATCATTTTAGTTGCCCTTCTCTGAACTTTTTCTAATGCCAGGATATCTTTTTTGAGATAAGGAGACCAAATCTGTATGCATTATTCAAGACAGGGCCGCAGGGGGTGGGGGAAAGGGCAATTTGCCCAAGCCCCACAGGGGTCCCTACAAGAATGTCTAGGCTCCCCCCCCCCCGGCCCCAGCCACACCCCTGCTTTCCCCCATCCCCAAGCGCCTCAGCACACCATGTCCAGGAGCGGCCCTGGACAGAGCTAAGGCGGTATGGATCGGCCGGGGCCTGAGCTCCTCCAGCTCAGAGCCATGTGGTAAGGGGGCAAGGCTCCAGCTCCGGGCAGAGCAGCAGGAGCTCAGGTCCCGTGGAGCCATGCCACTTTAGCTCTGTCCAGGGCCGCTCCTGGACACAGCTCGCTGACGCTCTGGGAGAGGGGGAAGGTGGGGGTAAGCAGCATGGTAAGGAGACTGGGGGGATTGGATAAGGGGCAGGGAGCCCCGGGGACAGTCAGGGGACAGAGAAGGGGCAGAGGTTCAGGGGGCGGTCAGGGGATGGGGAACGGGGGGTTGGATCATGGGTGTTCCAGGGGTCTGTCAGGACTCGACGGGGGGGCAGGTGGATAGGGGTCGGGGCAGTCAGGGGACAGGGAGCAGGGTGGGTATGTGGGGGTGGGGTCCCGGGGTGGTGGTTGGGGGTGTCTCGAGGGGGCAGCGAGGGGACAAGGAGCAGGATGGGTCAGGGATTCTGAGGGGGGCAGTCAGGGGGCAGGAAGTGGGTGGGGGTCGGATGGGGGCAGGGCCAGGCTGTTTGAAGAGGCACGGCATTCCCTACCCTAAAGCTCATTCAGCAGTTTGAGGCTTGCAGACAGCTATTTAACACAAAGATCCAAGCTGTTATCTTTTCCCTTAGCGCTACCATCCTTTCGCTTCTCAAATGCCAAATTATAGTCTACATTTAATTTCAGTGCCATAGGGAGATTTATGTCAGGGGAGGGTAGCCTCATTCAAAATTAGTCACTTTAGATTAACAGAGATAGAGCCAAGAGAGACGGGGGGAGGGATCACATGAGAAGAGCAATATCCTACACCATCTACCTCCTTCCGAACCCTATCAAGGGAGACGACCCCCGCCCCTCCCCTGCATTCCGAAAGGCTCCAGAGGAGTTAATTCAGTGGTTCTCAAACTTTTGTACGGGTGACCCCTTTCACATAGCAAACCTTTGAGTGCGACCCCCCCCCAATAAATTAAAAACACTTTAAAATATATTTAACACTATTCTAAGTGCTGGAGGCAAAGCGGGGTTTGAGGTGGAGGCTGACAGCTCGCAACCCCCAGTAATAACCTCTTGACTCCATGAGGGGTCTCAACCCCCAGTTTGAGAACCCCAGGTTAATTTAACTTTAGCACTCTGTGTCCATTCACATGCATGTGCTATATTGAGCATTTTAGTTTTCACAACATAGGCTCATCCCAGATTCTGGAACAAGCTCAAATGCTCAGTTCATGGAGTATGTACATAAGCTATACTAAAGACAAACCCACAGGAACCATCTCCAGTTTGTGAGGGACCCCATGGAGCCAGTCTCTAGGAAACAGATACATTCATGGTGGATAAGTCCATTAATGGCTGATGGGTAAGGAAGGGTGTCCCTAGTCTCTGTTTGTCAGAGGGTGGAGACGGATGGCAGGAGAGAGATCGCTTGACCATTGCCTGTTAGGTTCACTCCCTCTGGGGTACCCAGCATTGGCCACTGTTAGTAGACAGGATACTGGGCTGGATGGACCTTTGGTCTGACCCAGTATGGCTGTTCTTATGTTCTAACCTAAATGAACCCAAAGTTATGGAGACAGACATGAGTCAAGGAAGCCAGCAGAGTATCAGAAACTTGGAAAAATCTCTGACTGGATGGGCTCAGGCGTTTGGTCACAAGCTGAGGTAGTTCAAAAATTTGGGATTTTTTTTTAAGCAGAATTTTTTTTATTGTTTCTTTAAACAATCAAACACAGCAAGCAGCAAGTATTTGGCCACACACTTCTGAAACCAAACCATGTTCAGGTTTTGGCAGACTAATTTCAGCTTTTCAATTAAAAAAACAACAAATTTTGAAGGAAAGCAAACATCGTCCGTGATTTTTTATGCTTTTTAAAAATCCCTAGTTTTTGATCCAAAAAAAGTTTGATGGAAAATATTTTCCAACCCTTTTAATGAGCTTTAGTGCCTTTTAGCACTAGCTGATGCTGAGAACCAGTGATAACTTGTAAAGGTGACTTGAAAAGAAGCTTTCTCAAAACTGGGTTTGTGCCGAGATGCGGAAGGTTTTTAGATGTTTATTTTTCCCAGGGCCGCCGGGAGGGGGTGGAGGGCGCAAGTTGAGCAATTTGCCCTGGGCCCCACAGGGGCCCCCAAAAGAATATAGTGTTCTATAGTATTGCAACTTTTTTTTATGGAAGGGGCCCCCAAAATTGCTTCGCTCCAGGCCCCCTGAATCCTCTGGGCAGCCCTGATTCAAGATGTGGGCATACAATGGATTTAATTAAGGGCAATAAGATATTCTCCATCTTATTCTCTATCCCTTTTTGAAGATTCCTAACATCCTCTTTGCTTTTTTGACTGCCACTGCACACTGTGTGAACATCTTCAGAGAACTATCCATAATGACTCTAAGATCTCTTTCCTGATTAATTGTAGCTCAACTAGTCCACATCATATTGTATGTATTGTTGCAGTTATTTTTTCCAATGTGCATTACTTTACATTGGGATCAGCAACCTTTCAGAAGTGCTGTGCCGAGTCTTCATTTATTCAGTCCAATTTAAGGTTTTGCATGCCAGTCATACATTTTAACGTTTTTAGAAGGTCTCTTTCTATAAGTCTACAATATATAACTAAACTATTGTTGTATGTAAAGTAAATAAGGTTTTTAAAATGTTTAAGAAGCTTCACTTAAAATTAAATTAAAATGCAGATCTCATCAGTTTAGTGTGATCCTTGCCCTTGCTTTTCCTTGCTGAGTTTTCCAGTGTCTGGCTCGGATTTGGATACTTTAAGCTGCACACAGGCTTCTGAGTGATCACTTGTTAACTGGCTCCGAGAGGGACTGAGGACAGATTTCATGTGTGAAAATACCTGTTCACACAGGTACATGGATCCAAATGCTGAAAGCATTGCCAATGCAATTTTCTTCAAACAGTTAAATTTCACTGGCAGGGACATCCAGCAGGTCAGAATAGAGGCCCCATGATCTCTCTTGGTAGCTTCAAGTATGCTCTGCAGATCTCCAAACTTTGATGCCCACAATTCTGAGCTTTTTAACTGAATGAGCTGCATTTCAAAATCTTCAACACCCATCCACTGAAATACAGACAAATCCAAGTCGCTTTTGTTGAACTTTTCAGGTTTAATTAGAAAAGAAAGCTTAGGGCCAAATCACTGGAAATCTTTAAAACTGTCAGAAAATTCTGATTCCTGTTCTTGCATGTACATTCTAATCTCAATGTCAAATGCAGTGCGTTGTCCCACATGGCGTGATAGTGATGTAAGCCGCAAATCAGGACTTAAAAATATCCCAGCAGTAGCGCTGGAACAATTTTTAAGGTGGGGGTGCTGAGCTGCACCCCCTCTTGCCCTGTCTGCACCCCTCCCTGCCCTAGGCTGGGGCCAGGGGCCGCAGCTGGGGGAGGATGCAGAGACCTGGGCTGGCGGCCAGGACCCCAGGGACCAGTGGCCAGGACCTCGGCAGTTTGAGTGTCACTGAAAATCAGCTTGCGTGCCGCCTTTGGCACACGTGCCATAGGTCGCCTATCCCTACTTTACATTTATCCACATTAAATTTTATTTGCCATTTTGTTGCCCAATCACTTAGTTTTGTGAGATCTTTTTGAAGTTCTTCACAGTCTGCTTTGGTCTTAACTATCTTGACTGGTTTAGTATCATCTGCAAACTTTGCCACCTCACTGTTTACCCCTTTCTCCAGATCATTTATGAATAAGTTGAATAGGATTGGTCAAAGGACTGACCCTTGGGGAACACCACTAGTCACCCCTCTCCATTCTGAAATTTTACCATTTATTCGTATCTTTTGTTCCCGGTCTTTTAACTAGTTCTAAATCCATGAAAGGATCTTCCCCCTTATCCCATGACAACTTAATTTATGTAAGAGCCTTTGGTGAGGGACCTTATCAAAGGCTTTCTGGAAATCTAAGTACACTATGTCCACTGGATCCCCCTCGTCCACATGTTTGTTGATCCCTTCAAATAACTCTAATAGATTAGTAAGACATGATTTCCCTTTACAGAAATCATGTTGACTTTTGCCCAACAAGTTATGTTCTTGTATGTGTCTGACAATATTATTCTTTACTGTGGTTTCAACTAATTTGCCCAGTACCAGCGTTAGACTTACCCATTTGTAATTGCCGGGATCACCTCTAGAGCCCTTTTTAAATATTGGTGTTACATTAGCTAACTTCCTGTCATTAGACACCGAAGCTGATTTAAAGGACAGACTACAAACCGTAATAGTTAACAGTTAACAGTTCCGCAATTTCACATTTGAGTTCTTTCAGAACTCTTGGGCTATCTGGTCCCAGTGACTTGTTACTGTTAAGTTTATCAATTAATTCCAAAACCTCCTCTAGTGACACTTTAATCTGTGACAATTCCTCAGATTTCTCACTTACAAAGGACAGCTCAGGTTCGGGAATCTCCCTAACATCTTCAGATGTGAATACTGAAGCAAAAAATTCATTTTGTTTCTCTTCAATAACTTTATTGTCTTTAAGTGCTCCCTTTGTATCTCAATCGTTCAGGGGCCCCACTGGTTATTTAGCAGGCTTCCTGCTTCTGATGGCTCAATCCTCTTTGGAACCCCCCTTCAGGTTGTTGAAGGCTGCTATCAAATCCCTCCTCACTTTTCTCTTCTGCAGACTAAACAAGCCCAGTTCCCTCAGCCTCTCCTCATAAGTCATGTGCCCCAGCCCCCTGATCATTTTTGTTGCCCTCTGCTGGCCTCTCTCCAATTTGTCCACATCCTTTCTGTAGTGGGGGGACCAAAACTGGAGGTAATACTCCAGGTGTGGCCTCACCAGTGCCAAAAAGAGGGGAATAATCACTTCCCTCGATCTGCCAGCAATGCTCCAATTCGAACACTTTTGGCGGGGCCCTGGCAGGGACGACTTAAAAAGAAAAAAGTGTAAAAAGAAGCCTTCCATTTCTTCCATGTATTATTTACTTTCCATAACTATATAAATAATAAAATTGTATATTATGTACATTGCATCATATATGCTGTTGATTGGTTATTAATGACTGCCGTTTCACATGTGTGGGTCCCCGCCACTCCCTGGGGGTGTGCACATGTGTGGGTCCCCGCTGCTTCCTGCCCCCCTCATTGAAGCAGGTGTGCAGGTTACTGGCCTGGGAACTGCAGGGCAGCAGTGGACATGGGGCTGGTTCGAGGCAGGGCAGGGGCTGACTGGAGGTAGGGTCTGGCTGCAGGCAGGGCAAGGGGTGTGGGGCTGGCTGGAGACAGGGGAGTGTGGGGCGGGCTGGCTTCAGGCAGGGCCACAGGGGGGTGCAGCAGGGGTTGGCAGGGCTGGAGACAGGAGTATGGGACTGGCTGGCTTCACGCAGGGGGGTGCAGCAGGGGTTGGCTGGAGACAGGGCAGGGCGAGCAGTGCAGGGCTGGTGCGGGCAGGGGTTTGTGGCAGGGATTGGCTGGAGACAGGGCAGGGGGTTTGGTAGGGGCTGGCTGTGGGCAGGGGGTGCAGAGCTGGCTGCAGGCAGCGGGGGGTGGGGTTGGTGTGGGCAGGGCAGGGGGTGCAGCAGAGGCAGCTGGAGCCCCAGCCCTTTAAAAAGCCCCCAAGCCCCCCACTATCCCAGGGCTCTGGGGGCTATTTAAAGGGCCCGGGACTCCCCTGCTTCTACCCTGCCCCGGACCTTTTAAATAGCAGTGGGAGCCCTGGGGAATGCATGGGGGCAGCGGGGCTCCGGTGGCTATTTAAAGGACGAGAGTGGCAGAGGCAGCTGGAGCCCTGGCCCTTTAAATAGCCCTCAGAGCCCCCTGCTACCCCAGGCTTGTCGCGCTCCGGCCAGAGCTCCAGCTGGGGCCGCGGGGCTTGTCGCGCTCCGGCCAGAGCTCCAGCCAGGAAAGCGGGGCCGCGGGGCTTGCGGCGCTCTGGTCAGAGCTCCAGCTGAGAGAGCGGGGCTGTGGGGTAGCCATGCTCCTGCCGGCGCTTTGGTCAGGGGAGCGGGGCCATGGAAGACCCTGGAGCAGACCGCAGCCAGGGTAGGTAAAAAAATTTGAAAGGCACCTAAAGCGAGGGGCCCGATTCCCAGGAATCGGGCAAATCGGCCTAAAGCCGGCCCTGCTTGGCAACAAGGGCACATTGTTGCCTCATATCCAGCATCTCATCCACTGTAATCCCCAGGTCCTTTTCTGCAGAACTGCCACTTAACCAGTCAGTCCCCAGCCTGTAGCAGTACATGAGATTCTTCCTTCCCAAGTGCAGGACTCTGCGTTTGTTCTTGTTGAATCTCATCAGATTTCTTTTGACTCAATCCTCCAATTTGTCTAGGTCACTCTGGACCCTAGTCCTATCCTCCAGCATATCTACCCCTCCCCCCAGTTTAGTGTCATATGCGAACTTGCCGAGGGTGCAATTCATCCCATCATCCAGATCATTAATGAAGATGTCGAACAAACAGAACCAATTCCTGGGGCACTCCACTTGATACTGGCTGCCAACTAGACATCAAGCTATTGATCACTACCTTTTGAGCCTGACAATCTAGCCAGCTTTCTATCCACCTTATAGTCCATTCATCCAATCCATACTGCTTTAACTTGCTGGCAAGAATACTGTGGGAGACCGTATCAAAAGCTTTGCTAAAGTCAAAGTATATCACATCCACTGCTTTCCCCATATCCACGGAGCCAGTTATCTCATCATAGAAAGTAATCTGGTTGGTCAGGCATGACTTGTCCTTGGTAAATCCATGCTGACTGTTCCTGATCACCTTCCTCTCCTCTAAGTGCTTCAAAATGGTTTCCTTGAGGTCCTACTCTGTGATTTTTCTGGGGACTGACGTGAGGCTGTAGTTCCCTGGATTCTCCTTCTTCCCTTTTTTAAAGATGGGAACTATATTTGCCTTTTTCCAATCGTCTGAGACCTCCCCCAATTGCCACAAGTTTTAAAAGACAATGGCCAAAGGCTCTACAATCACATCAGCCAACTCCCTCAGAACCCTCGGATGCATTGCATCCAGCCCAATGGACCTGTGCACGGCCAGCTTTTCTAAATAGTTCTTAACCTGTTCTTTCATCATTGAGGGCTGCTCACCTGCTCCCTATACTGTGCTATCCAGTGCAGCTGTCTGGAAGCTGACTTGGTCTGTGAAGACCACCACCACAAGTCTCTGCTAGGCTTTGTATCATAGAATCATAGAACAGAATAATAGAATCTCAGGGTTGGAAGGGACCTCAGGAGGTATCTAGTCCAACCCCCTGCTCAAAGCAGGACCAGTTCCCAACTAAATCATCCCAGCCAGGGCTTTGTCAAGCCTGACCTTAAAAACCTCTAAGGAAGGAGATCCCACCACCTCCCTAGGGAACCCATTCCAGTGCTTCACCACCCTCCTAGTGAAAAAGTGTTTTTCCTAATATCCAACCTAAACCTCCCCCACTGCAACATTACTCCTTGTTCTGTCATCTGCTACCACTGAGAACAGTCTAGATCCATCCTCTTTGGAACCCTCTTTCAGGAAGTTGAAAGCAGCTATCAAATCCCCCCTCATTCTTCTCTTCTGCAGACTAAACAAGCCCAGTTCCCTCAACCTCTCCTCCTAAGTCATGTGCTCCAGCCTCCTCATCATTTTTGTTGTCCTCCACTGGACTCTTTCCAATTTTTCCATATCTTTTTTGCAGTGTGGGGCCCAAAACTGGACACAGTACTGGACAAATATCAGCTCAAATGGAACTCAGCATCTGACTATAGCTTTAAACAAGTTTATCCAAAGAGACAAGCACTTAATAGCGGTCAGATCTATTCATTAAAAGAAAACATATTTGTTTTAAACAAACTATGTATTAGAAGGGGCGTGAATTGAAGGGTTGGTCATGAGATTCACCTGAGAGTCACTGGTTCTAATTCAGTCTATACTAGTAATGGCTGTTCAGGAGGCTATGTAAATAAGTAGGTGGGTTTTGTTCCAGCCCTGGTGGATTGGCTGTACTGCAGAGCTGGAAGTGCCCGTCTTCATAGAGAAGTTGGGTCCAGATCAGGATTCAGGCAGGGGAAGCTTTACTGCCACTTTTTTTTTTTTTCTTTTTCTGGGTGTGTTCAGACTAGAGTTAGTGATCCTGTTCTAAAGTGAGTGAATCAAAGTCAGTGTCCAGACTAGCAGCTGCAAGCATGTTCATTCCCTCGAGTTTGTTGGCAATCACTTCAGGCCTACAAACCCTCTGTGCATGAACAGCGTCAGTCACCAGGCCTGTCAATCTGATCTCTTTCACCAGAACTAAATTGCCTTGTCTACCTTTCAAGGGAGAATTGTTCAGTGAACGTCTTCCTGGAGCTCTGGCCAGGTGAAAGCTGGCTGAGTGCTCACCAGCATTACTAAGAATATAACGTCATAAAAACTTTCACTTGTTCTCTCATTGTGTTTCAAAATATTTGTTAACAGGCAGGAAGAACTGAGTGGGAATACTGTTATGGCAGAGGGAAGTGGAAAGTGTCAGGTATGTCTGGAATATACAGCCAGAGACCAACGTTGTTTTGCAATGCCAAGGTGTTGCTTCTATGGAAATAGAAAGAAGACAGCTTCCTGGAATGCTGGTAGAGATCAATCTATAGAAAGCCTGACTGTTAGTCATGTGACCAGTCCTCTTTTGGGCAAGACATGCCAATGTCAGATTTCCATATATAGCCCTTTGAGTTTACATATTGCTCACTAGATGATGAATCCAGGTACATTCTGATAAGAGTTAGTGGTTCATTCTTTCTTATTTACATATGTTTGCATCTGTTAAGTCACTACATGGGAGCATGAATAACCAGTCTGTCTGCAAGAGGAATATATACCTGGTGACCAAAGCCCCCTTCTCTGCTGGGTCCTGTCCGGCGTATATCTTTATAAGCAGTGTACTATATAAACGTTAGCTGGTAATTCATTAGAGATGGTCAGGCTCAGGGCAACTGGGTGGATCACAGGACGGCTACTGGCAAACTGAGACTTCCACTTCTAGGTCAGTGACTGAAAAATGACCCAGATTCATAGTTCAACTTTAAAGGCTGAAATCTGAAGTTTTTATGGCCTCAGTTTATCAAATCACATATGCACGTGTTTAACTCTGATCATGAGCTTAATAATAATAATGCCTCTTTTCATCAGCAGAGCTCAAAGTGCTATACAAAGGAGGTTGATATCATTGTGGGGAAACTGAGGCACAGAGCGGTGACATGACTTGCCTAGGTCCCCAGCAGGCTAGTAGCAGAGGCCAGAATAGCACCTGGCTCCCCTATATCCTAGTCCATTACTTGAGCCATTAGCCCACATTGCTCCATCTGTATTCAGCCAGGCACTTAAGCACACGCTTAAGTGTTTTGCTGACTTGACTTCTTTAAGCATAGCTCCTTAGAAAGGTAGCTCGTCTTGAGGATCTGTGTCATAGAAACTATCAGAATTGGCTCTCTTGTTACCGATCTCAGCAGAAAGGTCAAAACGAGTGAACCATGGAACCTTCCTCTCACCTACAATAGCGACCCTTCCAGCTCAGAACAAGGAGGGGTGGAGATGGCATTGTGAGACAAGCTTGCAGTGCACCTATCCCTGTTGTGTGGACAGAGGAATCCGGTTTCCAGCACTGCCAGGCTAACACCTTTCACCAGCACTGAGTCCAAAAGGAGAGGGAAAAGGCCAGATTTTGTTTTGTCGAATGGAATATTGAATCCCTCCCATGTTGCACATATACCAACTGACACTGAAAAAATTGGATGGTGTCTCTGCACACTTGGACTAACAGTTAGAAACATATCCATTCTACATAATTATTAATAGCTTGTCTACCCACCCACTCAAAGGATTGGACTAGCAAATATCCCTTAAGTCCCCCTGTGAACACTGATGGACCGGCCTTACTCAGCACAAAGGGAGATTATTGCCTCTGTATTTACAAAGCCCCAATAAGTTTCCCTCCATCAGCACTTCTCCATGATTTTCCCTACTAAGATTATCTCCTACCACCTTCCTTTAAAGGGAAGAAATGCAGGGTTTCCCAAGGAAACAAACAAAGATTGTCATCTCTTTGTGCCATAAGGGTAATCCTCAGATCAATACTCCACACCTTCAACTTCTATGTCTATGCAAGAGACAGGCATGTCCATGGATTGTTGAAGACAGGGAGGAGTCAGTGAACATGCATCCTGTCACATATACACTGTGAAAAGGTCTCCTCTCCCTCCCTCTCTTCCTCGTGTTTCACAAAGATTTGCTGGCTCAAGATTTTAAAGTAATCTGGATCGAGATGCCCAAATGCAAAAGGCAGATATTGCAGAGTTTGCGTTTCATGTGACCGGATCAGATAGAAGGCACTCCAAGGGGCTGAGCCTACACCCATTGCAGACATTGGCAAAGATCTGGCTGTTTAGCATGGAGAATAACAGGCTCCTGCACAGAAGCAGTCAGAAATTTTCATTAGAAAATGCTGATTTGTCAAACCTGAAATATTTTACACAATATTTAGTCAACCCGCAGGCAGGGTTTGGATGGAAATCTGCCTGGTTCTGAGCAAGGGTCACCAGACAGCAAGTGTGAAAAACTGGGACGGGTGTGGGAGGTAATAGGATCCTATATAAGAAAAGGACCCCAAAATCAGGAATCTCCCTATAAATCGGGGTATCTGGTCACCGTATTCTGAGCCAGGGCACCTAGTGGTCTGCTGGAGACCTCAGGGCTTTCAAGGATCCATGGCCCCCAGACAGCTACCATGCAGTCAGCCCCAAAACTGGGGACCCCATGGTCGTCTGCTCTGGGGTAGCTCCACCATGTGGTCTTTCTCCCCCAGGATGCGGGAGCCAGGCAGAGTGGGGAGCCAGCTGGCCAGGGAATTTGGAAGCTCTGGGGTTCACAATGCTGGGGCAGTCTGCATGACAGGGCTGCCCCGATCCTGGAATCTCTTGGAGAGAAATTGACATGATTCTTGTCAGTTTCATGTCTTCTGTTTAGATATGGGCAGCTGTGAAACATTGACATCAATGATGTCAAGATCACTTAGTTACTGGGGTTCTGGGATGAAAAGTGTTTTGGAAATAACATGTTTCCATGTTTCCTAAATGAAATTTTTGGAATCCTCAGTTCTGAGAAGTTTAGAAAAATCTGTTTTGTGCATGAATCCACCTGAAACAAAATTTCAAAATGACAAAAATTCCTGGGAACTGGAAATTCTGGATTTTAGTCTTCTCTGCCCGGATGTACAGGTTCAGCATGTAGTAAAAAAGTGACTTTAAAACCAAAAAAGCAATCCAGCAGGGAACAGATGGGGGAGATGATCTCTCTCCATTGAAAGGGATGACAGAGTAGTAGAATGTCTCCAGACTTATATTAGGAAGGTGTTTAGAAAGGATAAAGCCTTGTGCTACAGGCCTACAATTGTTTGTATGACGAGGGTAGGATTAGGCAGAAATTGCCCACTATGGTGTTTATTGCCCCTTCATCTGGTGCTCGCTGCTGTCAGAGACAGGATCTGATGAGATCTGGCAATTCATGCCACCTTTATCCGTGGTCACAACTATAGTAGATGCAGGTTCCTGTTGTTTCTTACTTGTTTGTTTTTTTAATGCTTTACAGTGATAAGAAAGCGCATTGATGCCGTCACTTCGTTTTGTCCTGGTGTTAATCAATTTGCTAGTATTAACTTTTTACAGAGCTAAAACATTTCCACAGGAAATTAAAATTCATTCCTCATGTTTACTCAGTGATCCTAGTCACGCACAGGGCCCACCGTGGCAAATTTCAAAATGCCAATCAAAACTACATGCCCAAGAGCTCTTTGGCTGTCTCTCTCTTCCTTATATTAGTATTTAACCTGCGGTCCTGGCAAGACTGATTGTTGTTCAGTAACAAGTGATTTTACTCCGTTCTTTTCCATCTTCTGGAGAAGGGACCCGGAGCAAGGGGGTGGGGAAAAGATGTTTTGTTTTCATTACATGAAGTGTGGAATAGAGTCAGTGTCCTGTGTGAAAGCCTCCAGCAGACGGAGCAAAAACCTTTCAGCGAGGGCCAGCTCCATCTTTAAGCTCAGCAGGTGCAGTGAGGGCCCGAAAATTCACAACAGCGAAGCCACCGAGGGATGAAAACACAACAGGAGAAACTCTAGTGTGAAAACACTGTTTAAAGCTGGCACTGCCATCCTCTCCCCTCTCTGCCCCAGCACAACATCGCCACTGGCTGAGTGAACTGCAAAGGGAGGAGTTTGGTACCGAGCAAGGAATGAATTGCAGGCCCTGTTCCTTTCCCCCGGACCCTTTTATAAATGAGGTGGTTGTGGCGTGTGTATGTGTGAGACAGAGTGTCCATGGGAGGAGCATAGCACCTTTAAATCTCTGTCTCTGGCCAGGCCAGGCAGGAATATTCTCTAAGGCTGCTGGTCTATCAGAGAAATGCCAAGCAGGAGTCCCTCTGAAGAGGAGACAGACACACACACACCCACACCGGTGAACAGCTGGGGAAGGACCCAGCCAGGAGGATTCTGCATGCCAAAGATATAGCTTCAGGCAGGGCCGGCTTTAGGAAGTGCGGGGCCCAATTCAAACAGTTTTGATGGGGCCCCGGCAGGGATGACTATAAAAAAAAAAAAACCATGTAAAAAAACACATGGGGCTTGTACCCACTGGGCGGTGCGCCGAGTCTTCGGCGGCGGGTCCTTCACTGGCTCCAGGTCTGCAGCAGCACTGAAGGACCTGCCCCCGAAGTGCCGTGGAAGACCCGGAGCACTGCCAGGTGAGTAAAACTTTAAAGGGCGCCTCTAGCCAGAGAAGAGATTCTTCCTGGGTGCGGGGCCGATTCGGGGGAATTGGTGGAACTGGCCTAAAGCCGGCCCTGGCTTCAGGGACTGCAGTGCTGCCCTCGTGCTTCCAGCTCGCCTCTGCAGCGAGCTCCGGAGGGATCGGTGGGGCGCAGAGAGCCGGGAAGCGCCCGCGGGAGCCCGCCCCTGGCTCAGCCAGTGCATTAAAAATTAGACCAAAACCCGCTCCCCCGCCCCGCCCCCTGCCGTGCGGAGCCAGCCTGGGGGGTGCCATGACGGACGGACGGGCCAGCCACTCAGGACCCCGCTCCCCGCCCCCTCCGGCCAGCCAACTACACACCCTCGACACACCCCCGTGCCCCTCACGGCCCAGCCAATCAGGAGGGCGCTCGCGACACACACTTAAGCCGGGTCAATGAGCCGCGGCAGTGTCAGGGTTTGCACGGCGCCTTGCGAGCGCGGCAGAGGCAGCAGCGCGCGGGGACTCGCGTCGGCTCGCGGTGCGCACGGGGCTCCGGCGGGAGCGTGGCCGGCTGGGCTCGGCCCGGTGTAGCTGCCTTCGGCGGGAGCGCGCGGGCGCAGCACCATGGAGTCAGGCAGCAAGGTGAACGTGCGGCCGGCGGGGCCGGGGAGGCTGCCCCGGCTCCGGGACCTTCCGGCGGGGGTGGGGGGAGCGTGTGCGTGGCCGTTTTGGAGGGAAG
This sequence comes from Gopherus flavomarginatus, assembly GCF_025201925.1. Taxonomy (NCBI): domain Eukaryota; kingdom Metazoa; phylum Chordata; order Testudines; family Testudinidae; genus Gopherus; species Gopherus flavomarginatus. The sequence continues at coordinate 20,653,656 of NC_066637.1, read as the reverse complement.
CGGGACTTGGGGGAGGGGCGAGCGGGCTGCGGGAGGTCTCTGCTTTCCAGGCTCTTTCTGCTCCAAGCATCCCCAGCTGCAGCCCTGGGCGGGCTCCCCGGCCGAGCCTCATTGCACGGCAGCGCGTGGGGCTGGGCGGCTCTGCCGGGCACATCACATTCCCGGCAGCCATCAGCTTGGCCGCCGGTCTGGGGGAGGCCTCGCTGCTATTCGGGGGCCGGAAGCCATTAGAATCCCCCGCCCCATGGAGCACCCCCGGTGGCCGGGGCTCCCGGGAGGCGAGGCCTGGGCGGCTGTTTTAAAACAAGGAAATGACCTTCCCTTGCGGGCTTGAGCCGCCAGCTGCTTTTGGCTCCCTTAGCCAGTGCCCCGCTGGCAGCGATGGGACCCGCGGCTCCTTCCTGGGACTCGCCCTCCCTCATTGCCGGGCAAGGGCGCTGGTACGGGGGGGGGGGGGGGCAGTATTGCGTGTACTACGCAGCCCGCCCCGCTCAGAGCAGCGTGCGGAGTGGAAAACTTTCAGCCTGAATCGGCGATCGTGTGTTTAAAATAACTAAACAAACAAATTCACCCCCAGACCAGTGACTGGGTGGCCCAGGCGCAAATGAATCAAGCCATGTCCGAGGTGTGGGTTAAAAGGGCCAGTTTGCAGCTTAGGACGAGGTTCCGCTCCGGAGCCTTTGAGGATGGACGCGGGGGGTGGGGGTCGTTCAGACTCTGTGTTGAAGCTTGGTGGGAAGGATGTCCGCGCCCTGTAGCCAGTCTGTGGTCAGTTGCTTAAAATACCCCGGTCCTTCTGTGTGCCCGCCTTAGGATCGGCCCGCTGCCAGCCTGGCCTGGCAGACACCGGGCACTGGGGACCCCAAAGCTCAGACTGGCACAGCGGCACATGTCTGTAGCCTTACGGGTCAGAAGGGGGATCGATGTCCCTCGTTCGCAGAAAACTCCCCCCGCTTTTCCAGGTAGTCTGGGACGAGAGGATGCTGGCAGACTTGCGATGTTGCCAACTCCCGGGGATTTGTTTTATTGATACTTGTCGGTTTTTTCAAGCCCTACCTCCTGGAATCGAGGGTTTCAATGAGAATCTGCACTTCTTTTACATGTTTTTCTGAGCACTCTTTGTAAGGGAGAAATGTCTGGGAGTGAGCCCAGGTGCCCTCTAAAGGTTTAGAAACTAGAAGGCAAATAACCCCCCCCCCCAAAAAAATCTTATTGGGGGAGCCCCATGATTTTTAAGTTATGTGGGGCCTGACCCAGTACTTTTTGAACATGTGGGGTTGACAGTCCTGACCGATCGGTCATTAGTTAGTTTCATTACTTCACGATCCGACCATTATGATCATCTAGTCTGGCCGGAGAATTTCACCTGGTGGTATTTGTATTTGAACTAGAGCGGGGGTCTAATCCCAGAGACAGTGAGGTCCATGGCAAATATCCCATCGATTTTTCACTAGGGCTAGGATTTCATTCCATGTTTAAAGACTCCGAATTAAAAGGCTTCAGGGCTTTTCAGTTTAAAACTAATTCAGATAAAAAAAGTTAAACTGTTTGTCTCTAAAGTGAAATGTGATCTCTACCAAGGATACAGTCTTACAAATTATACAATCACAGTAAGGCCTGACGGGGAAAAACAGTATGTGCGTATTTCTAATAATTCTTCCCTTGAGTTGAGCCTGGCATCAAGGTTCAAATCTCCTATAATATAATCTAATCCCCACACAAGCTTGATTTTTTCCCCTCTTTGGTGAATTTGCAGGACGGTGTTAAAAGGATTTTTTTTCCCCCTTGGTTTTTATTTGCTTGGTGGAAGAGCCCCTCTTCAGGGCAGGGACACTACCTCTTTGTTCTGTGCTTGGACCATACCTAATACCATCCAGTGCTGATCTTAAACACTAAAGGGATTAATTAACCCTTAGTCTTTGTTTTTCTTTCCCCCTCCTCCCCCGCTCCATCCACAGCAGTCAGCTTGTTTGACTTTCTTGGTCATATGGGGGATGTAATTGTAATCAAGAGTGTTCGTGTGATGTGATTACATTGGTGCTCGTGGTAATTGGAGTAGGTTTTATAATAAAGAAAAAGGTGAGGGATCCAAAGCAAAAAACAGAAAAATCCCATCCCTGCCCAACTCCAGCAACAAGATTCAGACTGCGACTCGAAATTGGGCTTTTCTGATCTGACTTCCTGTGGGTCTCGAATACTCTGAATGAGTAACTCGTTCCTCAGTTGGTCACATCTTCCCTGGTGACCTTCCATTTCACAGGTTCATCCTGTTGCGTTGCCCTGGTATAACTGATCTGGATTGGTGCTACCCCAGATTACAGCTGCTAAACCATGGCCGTGGAGCAAACATTTGTACTATGTCTGGGGCTGGGAGCTGCACCAGGCGAGTTTATAGCGGTGTATAGTTAAATATTGAGTATCCATGCGAACACCTATGTAGCCTCTCTTTTGGTATAAATCCGGCTTACATGATTTAGCTTAAATTGATTTCTTGCTAATTTAAACCAAATCAATGTATGACTGGGTTAAATTGAATTAAGAGCGTCCACAAAGAGGGTTGAACCAGTTTAACCAAATTGATTTAAAATAATGATGATAGTTACACTGGCAGCTCCTGTGTGAAAATAAATGTGTAGACTAGCACTTAAATCACATTAAGTAAGGAGTCAACTGGTAATCAATGAATTCAAGTTGCACACTAGGCGGTCGGCCACAATGTGCAATGAAAGGGGATTCCAGGGCGTGGGGTTCAGTCCAGCAGGCTCCTACCCTCTCCTACGAGCTCTTTTAAAATAGCCGGTCTTGTGACAACGCAGTGGGGGCCCAGGAGCAGCAATGCCCATCTTTGCAATGGCGTTCCCGCCGTCTGGTGTCTTTCTGGGTCAAGATGCTTGTAAAGCTTTTGTGCAACACTGTCTCCAGATTCCCTCCTGTCTCCCTAGCTGCGGAATGTGTTTTGGGATCAGCGCGTTACTGTATTTAGTTCGCTGCGCATTTCCAGGAGTGCTGCTGGCGGGTAGGGGGGGGGGGGGAGCGTCGCTGGGCTCTAGAGCTGTGGGTTTGGAAGCGGAGCTCTGGGACGTGACAGCCAGGAGCACCTCACAGGCAGAGCCTGGAGGAGGCGAAGGGCTGGGGGACCATAGAAATCCAACACCCCGCGCCAGATTCTGATCCGGGTCTCGGTGGTGTAACTCCGCAGTAGGTTGCGTTTCCTTATAGAAGCCCCAAAAGGGCACCAGGGTCCGCTCCGTGCTGAGAGGCTGTTTCCTAGTCTCTGTGTGTGTGTGTGTGGGGGGGGGGGGCAGTGTCAAGCTGTTTCGGGTCGAGACAGTTTAATCATAAAGGGCCTGGGGGCGAGTAGAGCCCAGAGCTCTGGCCAAGCACCGTTAAGCTCCCCCCCCCCCCCCCGGGGAGGGAGGCAGGCAGGGAAGCCCGTTACTCGCTGCCCCCTCCAGCCGGGCCCGGTTGGAGCTGGCTGACTGGGGGGGGGGGCGCCCCGTGCTGCCCGGACCGGGGGTGGCTCTGTCTCCCGGGGACTTCCCGGGCTCGGGTGGGATTTCCCCGCGCTGGGCTCGCGCAATGCCGGGGCTGCCCGCGGCAGGGCGCGGCCCCACCCGCTCGCCTCCATTAGGCGGGGAGCTGCCGGCATGTCCCCGGCGTGCGGGGTGGGGGTGGAGGCGTCGCGCCAGCCCCTGCCATGCAGGCCAAAGGGGAGCGCCAGCCCCGCCCCCGGAGGCGGGGCCTCGACGGAGCTCGCTCCCCATTGGCGGCCGGGGACGAGCCCCTCGAGCGGGCTAAGGGGCACCCAGCGGGGGGCCGAGCCGCGAGCCTGGGGGCGGGGATAGGGGGGCACAGCTGGGGGGCGCCCCCAGGCTGCCTTTCTTCCGCCTCTGTCATGTACCTTGGCTTGCTGCAAGTCACCACCTTCCTGCAGGGTGCGGCGGCTTCTTCTGGCCCGCCCAGATCTCTCTGATCGATCGAGCCCATTGAGATCCAGTCATTGCTCTTTGAATGTCCCATGCTGCCTGGGCAGAGAGAGGGGAGGGAAGTCCCTGGTCACATCCCGAACATGGTAACGTTGACAATGAAACCTTCCTCAGCTAGCATGATCTGCACAGGACCATGCAACCCTGGCTTGCAGGAATTTGAGGAACCACTTGGGAGGAAGGATTATGTACCCCAGTAAGGGGTTGCAGCTCGGACTGTATTTCTAATGTATGTCACAAGACCAAGCCTTATTCTCTCTTTACAAAGCACCAGGCATGATAATACTAAACCAATGAATATCTGACTGATGCACCCTCCCTTGTACAGTTGCAATACAGCCCCTTCTGATGCCAGGCAGGGCCCACACCTTTGCTTGCAAAGTGCTGTAACCTTCCTCTTCCCTCCAGCCCTCCTACCAGTAGCCTTCAGACAGAGCCCTGACACTTTTTTATCATGTTACAGGATATGCTGCAACTGACTGGGTCATGTTATGTAGCAGATTGCATTACACTTTTTATCCTCAGTCATTGCAAAGGTGGAACGCCTTCCAGGACTAAAGAATTCCTTACTTCCTGTGTCTTAATTGTAGGCTGAGCCCTTTGAAATGAAGTTGTGAGGAATGAATAGGTAAAAGGATGGAGGGGAAAGACAAGTGAAGCAAATAAAAACCACAGTAGAGAAAGACAATCAGCTGTGGGTACTCCTGTCTATCAACTAGACAAACTTAAGTCTTAACTCAGTGGTAGATGATTTTGTTGTGTGACTCTAAGTTTGAGATAATGGATGATCCATTTGGGATAAAATGAGTCCATTCAGACTCTCAACTAATTTTAGCCCTAAATGAACCTTTTGTGAGAGTCAGAGGCTACAAATAACACCTTTTAAAAGTACCTTCTTTGAGAGTGTCTACACTTCCTGGTTCAGGCTAGTCCATGAAGCAGGAAGTGGCAAAATACCATGGGAGAGGCAGTGCTTACGGAATTTCATTCCCAATCTTGCAGACTCCAGATATCTGGGTAAGATTTGGCTAAATTTATAACCCTTTAAGGGTGCCTGATCTGACCATTAAACCTAGTAAAGAGATACAGATCAAATTTAACCCCAAGTTTAGATTTTGTAAAATTTATTGGTGGAGTTTCTATTATAGGAAATGCTGTAAGAATTTCCTGGGGACAAAAACAATAGAATTGTAGGTAGAAACTTAATTTGGTTCTATAACTATTAGTCTCAATACTTGCAGAATTTAATAAAGCACAAAATCCTCTTCATATGAGTTTAGAACCATCCTTTAGAATTCTATAATAAAGATATCACTTTATTTGATCTATATAATGTTTTTTTTAAAAAAATCCTGTAGAAAAGTTAGGGTTAGGGTGATTTTTGGATGCCCATCTTGAAATGCCTTAAAGGGGACCTGATTTTCAAAGTGCTGAGCGCACATTCTATAAACTATTCCCCTTTATGGTGCTCTAAATATAGCTAATCACTTTTTAAAATATTGGCCATGGTGTAAGATGACTGTTAGATGTTCAGCCACTGATAATTTAAACAGTCCTGCAAGAGGAAAGGCACATCTGGCTGAGGAGAACACAGATCAGTGTGATTCCAAATGCAATCGGAGAAAGCACATTGAATGGTGAATTTATAGTAGCATGTGTGGATCAAATTCCCTTTAAATGAGAGGTAAAGTTTTTTGTGAGAACAGGTACAGTACCTGACTGTACCAGACATTCAAACCCCTCAAGGACCTGTGCTACAGTCTCCTTCCATAAAAGCTCACTGTACAAATAATTAGTTTTATGCAAACAGTGTGGTGCAATCTTATTGACGTAATGCTTCATGGTACAATATTCTGCAGATCCATTTATTGTTGCCTGGTCATTCAAGGTGTGCAAAAGCATGATGACTAATTACAAATATTCTTGGACTTTCAGGCTGGTGTGAACTGCTCTGCTCCAGCACTGAGCAGAAGGAAAGTCTTTCTGTTTGGTAGGAGCTGATTCCATGATAGCAGGGGAGAGGAGTCTGCCTCTTTGGACCTTTCTTTAAGGGGACAGGGGATGATTTGCGTGCTTTACATAAGGCTGTGACTACTGGCCTTTTTTTAAAAAAAAAAAAATCATTTTATAACAGTGGTGTTAGGTGATGTTCAAACACAAGCTGCTTTTCATGTCCACGATGATGAAGCACTGTAGCTTTCATAGGGGGAAGCTGTTCTGTGTGGTCATGGTGTCAGTGACTTATGCAAAATAGCCTTGGGAACTCAGGGAAATCAGCTGTGCAGAAAGGAGTCCTGCCTGTTGGACAGAGTATGGGGAAGGGAGTTGTAACTTCAGGAATCTGTTCCTGGTTTGTGTAATAGGATGGCTTGACCCTTTAAGGGCTAGAAGCCTGGCTAGCCAATCCTAGTTAGGAAGAAGGCACACCTGTGCCAGGGGTCAGGTGATTACCCTATAAGGAGCAGCAGGAAACTGCAGATAGGGAAAGGGGTTGATGCAATCTTGAGAGAGAACTAGAGGAAGCTGTGGAAAGCAGTCAGCAGCTCCTGCAGGAGACCCTTAACTAGGGATAGATTTGAGCCTGGAAGCCAGAGAAGGCAGATGCCGCAGCTGTAAGAAAGAAAAGAGTCTGGCCTGGCCATGTCCTGGCAAAGCAGGAATGGCCCTGGGCAGGAAGGCTGGAGTTGGAAGAGAAACTTTTGTAGACTTGAATTTAGGACATGGAGCTCTTTTGTTCAGATGATTTGATGTTAAACCTGACCTAAGGAGGGGTATTTTTGGTCACACAGCCTTTTGGTCACTGACGGTTCAAGAGGGCGAACAGCAGGGCTGCTTTCCAGCCTGCCCTGAGGCCAGTGGGGCATGTGGGAGGAAGACACTCATTGACATCCTGCCACTTGCTTCCTGTGACCTTGGGCAAGTTAGCCTTGCCGTGCTGCAGATCCACTGTGTGCTGTGCTGATACTGACCCCACGCTCCAGGGATCAGGCTTCGTTCAGTGCTGCCTTGAGATCTGCTGAAAAATGCCAGGCTCTGCAGCACCAGTCTGGTCCAGCTCCATCAAGTGCTGGTTTGCTGGGAAAGATTCCCATTGGATTAACTGGGAGTTGGATTGAATCACTGATGAGGAGAGGGAGCTGGCACAGAGGGGCTGCTCCACAGCTGTCCAGCCACCTCCAGGCCTGTCTGAGGCATACAAGGCAACCCATGTTTTCTGCTTCTTCCAAACCAGCCACAGGTTGTAAAAAGACAGGCCCTGATCTTGCCATACTGCTAAGGATGGCAGGGACCACTACGATCAGTCCACAGGGAGCAGCTTTCAGGACTGGAGTCAGAGGCTTCATGCACACGAGACAAACGAGTGTGTCTAAGAGCTGCATTAAAACCAAGCTATGGCCAAAAAAGGCTGAAATGCTGTGGGGCTGGCCAGTGGGAATGGCTTATTTCTTTTGATTAGCCCAATTTGGCCCCATCCACTGTAGGGCTTGGTCCTACTTGCGTTTAAGTCAATGTCAGAACTCCCATTGGTACCAGGCCCACAGAGGGACCAGGGTGCCAGCCAGGCTCCCAGCCATATGATGTGCATGGCAAGCAGTTTCATGATCACTGTGGGTATCACCCAAAAAACCTGGCACATTGCCAGTCAAAAAATGAAATGAGCAAGGCAGTACAAAAGCTAGCCAGGTGTCAAGGCCAGGCCCAGAGCCATCCTACCACATGATAGTTCAGTGTGGGTGGGAGCACATGGTGCTTTGTGCATTACCCAGCATAATGGGGCCAGATCCTTACTGGAACTTGAGGGTGCAACTGTATTAACCACAATGGGCCCCACCTTGTGCCTTCTTTAAAGGGGAGTTTTACATAGTAGACGACAAACATAGTCACACACACACAGCCTCCTGTTCAATAGTCTCTTGTTAGCAGAGAGGCAGCGGGTAACACCGTGGGTGCTCAGCCTTTGCCTGCTGGGATTCTCAGGTTCATTGGTTTCATGCCTTTTAAGGGACACACCACTTCAGAGAGTAGCACTAGCACTGGTTGTATGTGCTGCAGGAGCATGGAGTGTCAGCAGGCGTGGTGGCTGAATGCCATGCCTGGCACTTGGGAGTGCGAGGTGGGAAGGGGGAGCATGTATTGCTGGGGAAGAGGATTTCTTCCCCTCTGAACCTGTGCAGACGGGATGTGGCCCCTTTCTACATAAGCTCAGCAAAGCGCCTGTGAGAAACAGGAACAATGTGAGCAGCTAAAGGAATCATTGTAAACCTTTCTGAAAACCTCTGCTTCTGCCTGAATCCCACTCTACACTTGCCCCATGTGTCACAAATGGGGGGTGTGTGTGTACTCACATGTGCCACCCCTTCCTCCTTAGTCTCTGGTTCAGGGCTGCAGGGCAGCTGGTGACCCAACTCAAGTGAGACCTTTGTCCAGAGCCACCAAAGGTTGACTTCATATGTCGGCTCAGTGTCCTCTTCATTCCCCCCCTCCCCTCCACAGCCCTTTGGGTGTATGTCCTTGTCCCTTAGTGTGTTTGGGGAGATGGGTTTGGGCTGCAGGTGATGGCTCCTGGGGAGCTCTGATCAGCTGGGCTTGAGGGCTAGCTGTACCCAGAGCTATTCACTTCTCACAGTGCCCAGTATCTCTGGTCCTTACGATGTCAGGCTGTAGAACCTGGCATCCCTTAACTGGAAGGGATACAGTAACCATTACCAGTACTTCCACAGGGTGAAATTCACCCCTGTGCAAACAGACATCCCCAGTGGGGCACAGTCTTGTGGACTTGTGTGCCTTAGAACTTGTACTGGTCCTCTTGATGCCAGCTTCTGTTCCTTGATTTTTGAAAGCCAGCCTGCATGCTCCTGTATGAGTTAGAGCAGTCTACAGCCTGCGCTAATTTATGCCAGCAGCATATGGACCTTATATCAGCTGTAGACTGGGGTTGCATGGTGGAACTCAGTCCTGTCCCTCCCGACTACATTACTCTTTGTGCCTCTTGTGCCAGGCTGGGGGAAGAGTAATTGGCACATAACCCAGCTCTGATATCTTTACACTAGCTGATACCCCTGCTGCCAGGGGAATTCTCGGCTGGCCACTCACACCTAGAGCCTGGCTCCTTTATGCAGTTGGCGAAACTGGCCCTGTGTCAAAAAGTGGTGCTTGGAGCTCTGCAACAATCATGCAGTGTTTCTTTCCTTAGCCCTAAGCCCCTTTGAAATCCAGGGGAAGCTGTCTGACAGAGGAGGGCCTGAGTCTTAAAACAAAACAAATCCCCCCTCTCCCCATCTGCTGCATCACAACTGAGAGCACCCTCCAGATGCAGGGCCAGATGTGCTGGCATACTCCAGCCACTGTGCTGCTCTGTCACCTGAGCAGTGCAAAGCTACTGGTGACTGGCCTGGAACATACTTTTCACCATTCACACCCTTTGTTAACCTTTTGCATTTTACTCTGCCTTGTCAGTTTCCCTTTACATAGGCTCACAGATCATACAGCTAGAAGGGACTGTTAGGATAACCTAGTTGGACCTCTTGTGTAATACAGGCCAGAGGACTGCACACAGCGATTGGATGACCACTTGTGACTGAACTAGGGGACCTGGCCAAGGAAGGAGGTTTTGCTTCCAACTGAGCTGCGAGGAGAGATGCAGAGCCCAGGCAGGTGGCTAAGCCAAGAGCTGCACAGGAAAGGAAGGGCTCCTGAAGCCGGGCTGCCGAGAGGAAAGGATGAGGGACCTGAGCTGTGTGGCTTGCTGAACCCTCCTGTGGAGGGGTTAATGAAGGAGGCAGTTTAGAGGAGGATTTTGACATGAGTAAGGGCCCAGAGGGATCATTCCAGGACAGCAGGGGTGATGTAAGCAGGCAGAGGGCATGTGCTAGTGTCTGGGGAGCCAAGATTGGTAGATGCTGTAGAGCAGAGTTGCTGTGGTTAAGACAGAGGAGGAGCCAATGACTAGTGCACAGGGCTCAGTCCTGGTCTGACCTCTGCAAGTCCTTCCTGAGCAGAGAAGTAATTGCAGTTAATTGTGACTCTCAGAATGAATCTTCCCATGTGACCAGGCTCTGGGTCTTGGCTCTGTACAACAAAGGGGTTGGGGTGGAGCTGGATCATTGCCCCACTACCCCCAGTCAGATGCACATGGCCCAGGTTAAAGGTTTGGGATCTCTAACAAAGGCATACTGAGATTTGGCAAATCTGCACTGCTGTTTCAGCAAACTCTGCTTCCACCAAAACCAGCATTGCTTCCGAGGGCTGGTGTGAAGCAATCAAAGGGGCTTTAATTTCACATGGCTATTCCAAAGCTGATCAGCCCAGCCTGTGAAAAGTGGATCCAGTTTTCTAGGTACAGCCACCAGGCTGAGCTGCTGGTGACTTTCCCGCTTGGATAAATGGGCCATTCATGGAGGTGTCCTGTTACCAGCCTGTGCTGACACTCTCTACCCCTAGCAGCTTGGGACTTCAGTACCTCGCCTTGTTTGCAGCAGGCAAGCATGTCTGGCTCAAACACAGACCCAGGTCTGAACCACGTCCCCCACAAGCTGCAGGCTTAACTGAAAACTGCTTAAGAAGTGCTCCTGCCTCCAGCACTCTGAATCCCATTGGGAGCTGGGTATCCAACCCCAAATAAAGCCATTTTGTCCTGTATAAAGCTTGAACAGCTGTTTGCCCCCCTCCAGGTGTTAATACATACTCTGGGTTAATAAGTTAAAAAGTGATTTTATTAAATACAAAAAGTAGGATATATGTGGTTCCAAGTCATAACAGACAGAACAAAGTAAATTACCAAACAAAATAAGATAAAACACGCAAGTCAGCACCTAATACAGAAGGAGACTAAATGCAGGTAAATATCACCCTCAGATGTTCCAATAAGCTGCTTTGACAGACTAGCCTCCTTCTAGTCTGGGCCCAATCCTTTCCCCCTGGTACAGCCCTTGTTCCAGCTCAGGTGGTAGCTCAGGGATTTCTTATGACTGCTGCCTCCTTGGTTCTGTTCCACCCCCTTATATAGCTTTGGCACAAGGCAGGCATCCTTTGTCCCTCTCTGGGTTCCCACTGCTCCTTCTAAATGGAAAAGCACCAGGTTAAGGATGAATTCCAGTTCAGGTGACATGGTCACATGTCACTGTAAGACTTCATTACCCACTTGCCAGCACATATAGGAAGACTTACAAGTAAACAGCCATTTACAACCAATTGTCCAGCTTAATGGGAGCCATCAAGATACCAAACAACCATTAATGGCCCACACTTTGCATAATTACAGTAGGGCCTCAGAGTTGCATTTTATATTCCTAGTTTCGGATACAAGAATGATACGTTCATACAAATAGGATGAACACACTCAGTAGATCATAAGCTTTGCAAAGATATGTTACATGGTATGTCTAGCATAAAACATTACCGTTATGTCATATTTACACTCATAAGCATATTTCTGTAAAGCATTATGGGGTGCATTGTCACAGTAGATTTGTGGTGCTCAGCTTTGCAGAGATTTAAACTAGTGAATGCCAATACCTGATTCTTATCTTGCCTACACTTAAAGCCAGAGTAACTCCATGAAGGTCAATACAGTATCACTATTATTTATTTAGCATGTGCATAGTGTAGCCAAGCAATGACATTTTCAGTGGTGTGATGCAGTTCCCGTAGGCCACTTCTGAACCTAGTCATCAGGCCTTCATCGATATTGTGCATCATCATCTTTTGTGCCGCAGCTGCACAAAAGGCTGTCACGGAAACCTTGGCGATACTGGTTAGCTGCACAGAGACCTTGCCCTGCATGCCCAGATTAAAGGGCAAGGCAGGCCCGTGCCTGTGGCCCAGTACCTGGAGTCACAAAATTTCAACATACATTTAAAAAAAATAAATAAATCAGCCTCTGTGGATTGAAAGAAAAGCATGAAAACTTGATCCAAGTTTCCTTAGATTGTAAGCTCTTTGGGGTAGGGACTGTCTTTTCTGTTAGTACAGCACCTAGCACTGTGGGATTCTGGTCCATCACAAGGGCTTCTTGGTGTAATTGTAATGCCTGCCTAAGTCTGCAGACACCCTGAAACAGTAGCCCCAGCCATCTTAACTCTGAAACATGCTGCCTCCCCAAGAAGGGACCACAGCCTCAGTATGGTGATTGGGGCTCCCATCTGAGGTGTGCTGAGGGTCCTGGATTGTTTCGTTCAGGCCTGTATCCTTTTAAGTGAGAGGAGATTCAGGCACCATATCTTTCCCAGGAAACTGCTTTTCCTAATATCATACACATACACCTCTACCTCGATATAACACTGTCCTCAGGAGCCAAAAAATCTTACCGCATTATAGGTTAAACCGCGTTATATTGAACTTGCTTTGATCCACTGGAGTGTACAACCAGGGCTGGCGCTTCCATTGAGGCAAACTAGGCAATCGCCTAGGGCGCCAGGATTTTCGGGGGGTGGCATTTTGCCAGGGGGGGTGGGGCGGCAGGCGGCTCCGGTGGACCTGCCGCAGTCGTGCCTGCAGAGGGTCCGTTGATCCACCGGGGACCAACGGACCCGCCGCAGAAATGGTTGCAGCAGCTCCACGGGAGCGGCGCACAGGGCGGTGGAATGGCCGTGCGCCTAAGGCTTGAAAAACTAGCCAGTCCTGTGTACAGCCAGGCACCCCCCTCCCCCCCGAGCACTGCTTTACCGTGTTATATCGGGTTGCGTTTTATCGAGGTAGAGGTGTACATGTATATATTAACCCCTGAAAGATCTGGTCAGACACTCTGCTTTAGAAAATGGGTGGATTTAATCGATAAATACATTGATGGAACAAGTCATGAAATGCTAACAAGGGATAACCTTATGAGATATTAACTCAGTGGGCCAAACCTGGCTTTTCATGTAAATCAGTGCAACTCCACTGCAACTTGTGAGTTTGCATGCGTGGACTTTGGATTTTTTAATTCACAAAGAGCTACACCATGCCCTGATCTGCAAGCCTCTCCGCGAGGAGCTACTTTTCTGTGTAGGGAGAAAGCTGGGGAAGGACTGCTCTGCTCAGCCTCTTGCTCAGTAGTGGATATGCTGGGAGCCAGGAAAAGATGAGCCCTAATTCTCCTGGCTCATTGCAGATGGGAAGGGGACAGGGACGGGTGTACAAGTCTTGTACGTGAACAGCTGCTGTTTGGTTGAGAGCTAGAGTACTGGATCCTAAAATGGGTCAGGTCAGGAGCCAGGTGGATGCCCTGTATGGGGGGGCTGCCCTCACAGTCCTTCATTGGAGAGAAGAGCATTTCCCAACTTGATTGCATGTTGTTTCTCTTGAAGCAGATGACAGCTCGCTTGATGCTGGCAGTGGGAGGAGCAGTGCTGGGCTCCCTGCAGTTTGGCTATAATACTGGAGTCATCAATGCCCCGCAGAAGGTAAGGGTGAAAGGCTTGGTCTAAGTACAAAGCTCCTCTGCTGTACTCATACTGCCCCCTGTTTGTTTTGCAGTGCATCCTCACACCGGCAGACCTACACAAAGCACACACCCACACAGCATGCATCCATTGCACACTCCACAACATGACACCTCTCAAACTGCAGCACACCACCACACATGGAAACAAACTGCCATGCAGGTGCATACATGCAGAGTAATGCATCCATCATTGTAACACAACACTCGCATGCTGCAACACAATATGTGAATACTTGCACACTCCAAAACAACTCCACACATGAAAACACACACATACACACCTACACATACTACCCACCACACCTCCCCACTCCAAGCTCAGCTAAAATAGCACATCCTGTTAGCAGCTTACTGATTCTAATGAGATTTATTAAGCAGTTATTTAGCTGTTCCCAGGAGCATTAAAGTTTCCTCTTTGTTTACTGTTTTGTTAAAGAATTCTGGGGAAGTTATTACATAAACTGACCTTTTCTCATGACTAATGAGAGAGGCCCCAGCAATGCAGATCTGAGCATTCCCAAATTAGTTCAGACTCAGGACTTGGATTTGGGACCCTTTTCTAAAGGTATGTTTACATTGCAGTTAGACACCCGGGCCAGTCCATGCCAGCTGACTCAGGCTCATGGGCAGAGAGGACCCATGCCTGTGGCTAGGGGGAGCGGGGAGGGCAGCTGGCTTCAGCAGTGTTACTGAGCATGTTCAGTACAAACCAGGCAGCAAATCTTAAGGAGCATGTGACACTACACATCTCTCCTCCATCCCCCGCCTGCCCCCACACACGTCGCCTCTGCTCATGGTGCTCAGGCTAAGGGGCTGTTCAATTTGATATTTGGATTCTGGGACCCTCCCACCTCCATTGGCGACAGTGATGGAGGAGCCTGTAATATAGATGGGATTCAGGAGTTTTTGTGCCGGCTCAGAGCAGGTCTGGACGCCACTGAGCATTGCCTAGATTATAGGTCCTGCTGTTGTGATGCCTTTGGGCTGGGATAAAGACAATCTTAGCTGCTCTGAAGCAGGGGAGTTTTGACAGCCTTTGGTTCTGCCCGCAGGGAACCTGATCTCTCCAACTGCACAGGTGCTGATAATGGGGATTACGTACACTTTATTGGCCACTCTTACCCTCCTCCATGTTCCTTCTTGTCTGCTCCCTCCCTGTGCTGCTCTTTTAGATCAGCTATCTGAGTGTTTGGCCAGCTGAGTCATACCACAGCTCTGCATCCTCATGCTGAGATTATTGCGACCAGGGTGGGAAGAGACTCCCTGTGAAAAGGGATCGTAGTCAATAGGCAGAGCCTGAGCCAAATCTGGACCACCAGATGCTTTTGAATGGACCCCAAAATCTTAATTGATAACTTATGGTTATTGAGGTGTGAAAAATGTTTCTCTGGAGTCTGGACCTTAACAAAAACCAAACTACCCCAGCTCTAAAGCCTGATTCCATTTAACCTGCTGTCCTTGAGGGCTGCCCAACCTCCCTTCCTAGCTAGCTCGCAGGGGCAGGGTAGCCAATACCAGTGTCAGAAATATTCGGCTTTCACTCACACTTCTAATGGAGTTCCATTAATTCACTGGAGTCACTCCTGATTCTTCCTGGGGTGAGTGAGGGTGGAATCAGTGGGGAAGTGCAGCACTAAGGTACCTAATGATCTCCTAGCAGAATACAGCTAACTCCCAATAGCTTCAGCAGGGTTACTTGTATTCCCTAGTGCAGGACACTACAAGTGTCGGGGACTGGAGCCTGGGAGAAGATGCCTAGGAGACAGATGAGGAGACCGGGGGAAGAGTGCCCAGAAGTGCGGGTAGGGGTGGGGGGGAGGTAATGCCAAAGAAACCAGGATGGGGTTCTGCTCTGAGTGGATCATCACCCAAGGGTGGGGTGGGGTTCTGACACCTTTGTGTGTTTGGTGCCTAGTGACAAAGTCCTTTTGACAGTCAACAGGAGCTGGGAACTAATTCACTTAGGTGACTTTGAAAATCCTACCTATCACTGTTTCATTCTGGTATCTAATGTGCACACTGGAGATTCAAGAAACTTGTAGAAAAAGCTCCAACATGTTTCTCCCAGATGCCAGACTGTTTTCAGGGCCCCAACATGAAGGACAATCCACCCCCACCCTGATGATCACACCCACTGCCCTAAGGCAGACAAAAGACAAGCCTTGAACTGACTGCAGCCGGTCAACTTGAAAAGGACCAGGCATTCCAGGGCCATGGAGAGAATTAAAACATCAAAGCATCTGTGTACAATCCCAAATAATTAAAAATGCAGAGGTAGAATTTGTGCTGCAGGAATATTAAACCTATTGCAGGAGGGATCAGCAGGCCAGCTGCACAGTGGCACCATTTGAATTACCATTTGTTACTCTGAAACAGCTCAAAGAGGTTAAAAAAAAAAAAAGCTGCTTTTAAAAACTTTCTAATCTTTGTAAACAGTATTGAAATTTGTAATGACTTGATCCATATTCATTTGAGGTGAAAATGGATTATTTAGCTAATTAGACTGCAAGAATGTTTTTCATTGCAACATGCAAAGTACAGTTGTGAGCCAGGAATCTTGTTTCGGGGGGGGGGGGTTAACCCCTTTGACACCAAGGGGTAAGCTACAGTCTTGCAAGAGCAGAGCTAGTGTTTGCACAATTCTCTGAAGAAGCAAAAACGCTGGCTGAGTGCTAGAATCACTATTCAGTGATGCAGCTAAACAGAGTGATTCTGCACGAGGGGTTTAATCCAGTGAGATGCTGAAGAGCCAGTGAAGTCAGTGGCAGCCCAGGATGCTCCCTGTTCACCAAGAGCACTGTGTCTGTGGTGGTGTTGGCTGCAGATCCATCCCCACTGAGAGCAGAGGAGCAGCCTCCCCTGTCCTGCAGAGCCACAGTAGAGGGAGGGCATGGCTGCAAAGGAGAGAGCCAGAGCAGCCCTGCTGCAAAGCCCTACGTGAGTTACTGAGTCCTCACTGGTGCTGCAATCCCTCGTGTGTGTGGCTAGGACTTGGGGGTGCACCCCATAGTTCTCCATGCTGCAGCAAGCTGAGCTGCTCTGATTCTTGCCAAACTTGTTTGTCCTGTTGGGCACATGAGAGGAATTGTGGGAAGGCTCTGGAGGGCTTATTGCAAAGAGGGCAGAGTGGACGTGCCTGCACTGAAAGGCTGTTGTGGCATATTTAGAGTTAGTGGGACCCTGGGCACAGCTTCATTTTTGGGGGCCCTCCAGGACCTAACCAAGAAAAACATTCTCATCTCCCCCTGTTTTCATTCTTTTTTTTTTCTTCCTCCTCCTATCTTATAAGTAGTAAGAAGTAAATGAAAATAAAGTGAGGTACCTTGATTGAGGCAGGGGGAGGGGGTGCAGGGGTCAGGCTCTGGGAGGAAGCTTGGATTCAGGGTGCAGGCTTTGGGCTGGGATTGGGATATGGGAGGGGGTGAGGTGTGGGCTCTAGGTGGAAATTTGATGCCAGCTCTGGGCTGGAGCAGGGGGTTGGGGTGCAGGAGAGGTCAGGGGATGGCTTACCTTGGGCAGTGCGGCTCCCAACTAACCAGCGCACCCCTCTGGCAGCAGCTCCTAGGTGGAGGGTGTGGGGGGGACAGGGAATCTCTGTGTGCAGCTGCCCATGGGGGCCACCCCCACAGCTCCCATTGCCCGCAGTTCCCAGCCAATGGGTGCTGCGGAGTTGGTGCTCGGGGCCGGGGGGGAGAGAAAGCAACACATGGACACACACACCCCGCAGGGACCGCTTCCTGGACTGGTGAAGCGTGGAGAGGGGGAGGCAGTGTGGGTCCCACCTCAGTCCTGCTGCGCTGCTGCTGGCATGTCTCTGTGTGCCCCAGGGAAGGGGGGAGCGCACAGAGCATGCAAGGACATGCCAGCAGCCAGCCGCTTCTGGGAGTGACGTGGGGCCACCGGTCACAGCATGCAGGGAGCCACCAGCCAGGACTCGGGCAGGTTGACAGATGAGATTTGTCCTGCATTTGGGGGAGGGCTGTCACTAAATCCACTGCTATTGTGCATGGCCGTGACAGGTAAGAGCTCGGGCTTACAGCTGCAGTGAAGAGACCCTAAGCAAGAAAGTTTGGACCCTGCCCTGCCCTACCCTGCCACCAGGAGGCCTTTGCTCCTTCCAGCCCAAGGGCACCTGCAGCCCGACTGTTAGAAATAATCACATCTGGTCCTCTGCACAGAGGAAGGTGTGAGGAAGCCTAGGCTGGACTGTAGAAACCTGGGGTCTCAGCAGAAATTCCCCTGCCCCACAGTGGTTTATTCCCCATAACCTCCAAATCTGAGTTATTGCTTTTCGGGATAGAATTCCCCATCCCTTAAGTAGGGCCTGCATTCTTTGTTCCTGGATGCAGACGTTTGCATTTAGCCAGATTAAAATACATATTTGACTTGCACCCAGCTGATTCTAGATTGCTTGGTAAGTGACCTGTCCTCTTCATTATTTATCACTCGTCGATTTATCATCTGCAAACTATTGTGGCGGTTTTGTTTTCTTCCAGGTCATTGGTGAGCCTGGCAGCTGATGGACCCTGTGACGATAAAGTAAAAGCCCTTACACACAAAGGGATGCATTTGAGAAGTGAATCCCCAGTAGGTTACCCAGGCCTTGGCAGGGCATACAGGGAGGTTATATTGGGAGCATTCCCCATAGCCCATCCATGCTACTTTGCGGAGGGGTGGTGGGTGTGTCCCCACCAGGCCAGGCATGATCCCCTGGAGGTGTGCACAAAGGGCCAGTGGAAGTCTGAGTAATACATTCCTTATGAAGAGGGTTTGGCTGGTTTTGATTTAAATGATGCATTTGGGGGTTAAATGCTGCCCTGCAAGGAAGGAGGGAAGCAGGATTTAACCAAACCCATGAACATTAATTGCCCTCCTGGGTTTCTTTGTG
The DNA here is from genome assembly GCF_025201925.1 of Gopherus flavomarginatus. Classification (NCBI taxonomy): domain Eukaryota; kingdom Metazoa; phylum Chordata; order Testudines; family Testudinidae; genus Gopherus; species Gopherus flavomarginatus. Next base: position 20,635,358 of record NC_066637.1, on the reverse strand, counting down.
TCCGACTCTCTAAATTATCGGCAGAGCCAGTGTCCCAGCCACTTCCCTGTATAGCCAACCTTGACCAGCCCTGCTGGCTGGGCTCAGCTCAGTCATGAGGGTGCATTGTGGAGCAGGAGACTTCACAGGCCTGCTGCGGTGTGGGGAGGCAGGCTAGCTGGGAGGGGTTGTGCTGTGGTCCAGTGCCGGGGGGGGGGGGGGGCAAGGGAGATAGCGCTGAGGGGGATTGGCAAGTGGAGCTGGGGGAGAAGGAGCTGGGAGTGATCCCCTGTTGCTAGGGGACCACTGGGGAGAGGGAGAGGAGAGGTCAGGGCTGTGTCAGGGAGAGGGAGGATGTGGAGCAGCAGCAGTTTGCTGAGGGGCCTCCCAGCTGCTTGGGCTCTCAGTAACTGTTTCCCTGTGAGCAGCCTGGCTCTGGCTGTTCACTGGTTCCAGCCTACGGGTCCAGGTGCAGCTAGGCATGGGACAGGGTCTCTCTAATGCCCTCCCCCTTCGGTGGGCACTGAAGGGAGTGTTTGTGCCAGGTCGTTCCATTGCACTCCTGGGATGAGGTGGTGGGGCATGAACTTTGTCACTTTTCTTCCCCGTGGCCGGCCTTGATGCTGTTCATTGTGAGCTGTTGGGAGACGAGGAGGTGCAAAGTACCAGTAACCTGGCCAGCCCGAGTCCTCATCAGTGACCTGGTCAGGCTGTTGGACAGTTTTTGGGGTTGGGATATGGAGCCAGTCGGTGTGAATGTTGCCTGAGCTGCTAGCATATGATCGTTGTTATTGGTGACGGCTGGGGAGTGAACAAGCAAATCCCTCCTGGACAGATACCCCCCAGGACATACCCAGCATCATTGCTGGCCAAGAGTTTAATGGGCTGTGGAGACTGAAGCCCCGTCTCACCTGAAGAGACTGGGGCTGAACCCCCTGGACAGAGCATGGCACAAGCTTATGTAACTCACTGGCAAAGTGTGGGTTGTGCCCACCCTTCTGCCCCAGGGGCTGGGCTGCTAGAGGGCAATAGCTGATGACAGCTGCCAACCAGTGGAGTTGCTTTGTTGGCTCAAGAGGTGGAGATCAGTGCTGAAGGTCTTGGGTTTCAAACCTTGCTAATGGGCCCTGTGAACAGGCCTCTGGGCTGCAGGGCCCTTGGGCCGCCCCCTTCCACCAGCTCCTTATTCACCAAGCTATGTTCAAAGATTTCAGCCTCTGGGCTACCCTTGGGAGCTGCTGGCCTGTGTCATGCCCTGCACACAGTGTTGCCCAAGCTCCTGATGAGCTCGTTTTTGACCATAGAACAATGGTCAAGATGACAACAGCTGCAGCAATTTGGGTTCCTGGCACTGCTGTGCCCATAAAGACACCCCCATGCTTCAGCCTTGCAGCAGCAAAGCTTAGCTGGTTACAGAACCTGACTCACGAGGCAGCCTGCAAGGGTAGGGTGTGCGCTAGAAACAGGGAGACTAAATGAGAACTGCTGCTCTTTAAAATGACCCTCTCAATTTCGGGACAGCCTGGGAACTTGGGCTGGCAGGGTTGGCAAACCTAAGCATTGTCCCTGCTCTCCAGGGAACACCAGCCTGGGATGACAGGTATTGTAGCTAATAATCTGAGTAAAATAGCTGGTGGAGCAGAGCTGCTGATCTACATCTAGAGAACCAGTCAGGTGGTGATGGAGCTCCAGCAGCAGAGACCCTTCACACCTGGAACAGTTAAGTGGGATATTCAGCTAGTGTAAACCAGTGTTGCTCCACCAGTTGTAATTGGCTGGATTTCATGGGGTAGCTTCAGTGGTACAAATGGAGCAATGTTGACTTATCCCAGCTGAGGATCTGGCCCTCAGGTTTCCAAAAACCTACATTGTGCTGAAGGAGAGCCAAAAAAATCCATCCTTGCAGAAGATCTTCAGGGCAAACAGTGGGGGATGAATAGCTGCTGTGCTGTCACTTTAAGAGCCCCCTCCTCTCTCCTCCTCCTCCTTCCCCGCCCCCCCCCCCACATTGCTGAAACAGCTTCTACTTAATTCCTTGGTGTGCGCGGGGGGGTGGGGGGGTGTCAATGCAGGCTGGACTAAGTATTTGCCAAATATGTAGGGGAAGGTCTCTGCCGTCGACGTTGTGCAGTCAAAGCGGCTGATCCTGCTTTCACAAGCAGCGGCAGTGAGGGCTGGGGTAGAACATTTCTCATTGAATCATTTTTCTGCTTGGAAAATGGCTTTTAACAAAACAGAAAATCTCATTGAGGGGAAAACCCAAAACATTTTCAATAAAAATGGAGTATCTCAGTGGGGGGAAATCCTGTGGGGGATGAGATTGGCAACTGAAAGTTTTTGATTTTAAACAAAATCTGGTTCTTTACAAACACCCCAAATTTCAGAAACAAATTTTCCGTCACAAATGTTTGTGAGCGCTGGGGAGACCTTCCCAGCCAGCTGTACCTGTGCTCAGTCCTCCCTGTTTCCCCCTTTCCCTTCCTTGACACAGCAAGGACACCCCTTGTGTTCTCACCTGCTGCACCAAACTCTATCCCCTCCCTACTCCCACATCCTGCACTATTTTCTGCCAAACTTCAACCAGTTCATAACCTACTCCCAGCAGGGAGTGCCGGATTGCCACTGCAGTACGTTTCCCCATGCCTTGTGTGAAGTATCACGCCGCACTCTTTAATAGATCAGTCAGTTGGTGTCTTCTGCTCTTCCTCCTAACGTGACAGCAGGGTTTGGAATAGCCCAAGCTCTGAGGCAGGTCAGCGGTCACTGGGATTTCAGATTACATCAGTTTTCCTCTAAATTCTCTCTCCAAAGTATTGATAATGTCTCTTCTGCCAGATCTGAGCAGAACTAAAACAGCACATGCGTTCCTCCCGTGCCTTAAACTGTTTGCAGATTAGCTACCTTGGCAGCTGCAGGAGGCGAAGCGCAGAATCTGAACTCAGACCTTGCCAGAGGTGGGAGAGAAGGAAACTATTTCCGAGCTGGCCTTTTGCAATCTATTTGCAATTACACAGAGTCCATTGAAGTCGACGGGAGCATTGGATAAGGTCCATAATGAATAAGTACAATTATATGTTTGGAAGGGGAGATTGTGAACATGAGATAATGAAACAGGCTCTTGCACATAAATCTGCACCTGTACTTCCCTTGGAACCCTGTTTTTCAGCTGGTATGGCACTGTCAGAAGAAATATCTGTGTAGGCTGAAATCCAGTGATGGATCCAGTGTCATCTTGTTGGAATCAAATTTGGTCCCTTTGGGGAGTGTTTTCTTTCCCTCTGTCTGAGAAGAGCAATAAAATCCAGTTTCTGACATTTTCAGTCTGATTTTTAAAGGGACACAGGCAATTTGAAATCTAATCTACTTCAAAAATGACCAGTAGTCACATTGGCCGTGCCTGCCTCGGAGTCCCCCTGGCAATCTTTGTGGAACTACAAACACAGTTTCCTCTTTTTAAAAATTTTTCTCTTCCCTGTTGCAGTGTGGAAAACTCTGTAGGGGAACTGATTGTGGTGGGGTGGGAGGGAAGCTGTGAAAAGTAGTAATCACAGAGGCACTGGCAGCGGGCACCCGGGCTGTCAGGATTTAGATTTAGAAATCCACTTGTAATTTTTTTTGTAAATCATGATTTTTGCCCTCCATCAAATCAACCAGGCACGCAAGGCCCCAGCCTCGGTACGGCAAGCATACGTTTAAAAAATAAAATGATAGAGAGAACCAGCAAAGCAACTCAAGATGTTTAGCCAAACCTAGAGATCCCATGTCACCCTCCCCCTGCTCCCAGCACGTTGACCATCTGCCCCACTTAACTCTCCTCAGGATCAGGGATGCAATTGATCAACATTCTGCCAAGTGTTGGGCACCTCACCCTTCTCTCTCCTCCTGAGGGTCCTAGCTCCACCCACCCAAGAGAGTCCCTGAGATTTCACATTCTGCCATGCAGACCCCTGCGTGATTCACCTTCCCATTAGTAAACATCTCCTTTCTCTGCATTCACATTTCTGCCTGGCTCTGGCCTGGGGGGAGCCTCTCCTTCCCTACAGGCACAGCAAGGAGGCAATTTCAGAGGTCCTGTGGTTTTGTTCACTGTCACTAGGGTGAGGTCACAGCTTGTCTGGCTACATTTCTTTGCAGGCAGTTTCCTCCCAGTGAGCTATGGGAATATTATCAACTCGCTGCCGGCCTGACCTGTGGGGATGGGTTTGGTGATTCCCATCTAGTGGAGGAAAAGTGTCATTGGTTTAAAAAGAGACTCCAGCCTCGTGCCAGCAAGGGGGTGAGCTCTGTGACGCAGCAGCTTGTGACTGAGGAAGACACGAGCCAAGCCATGTGACTGAGGCATATGGCCTAAGTCTGGGGGGAAGCGAAGTAGCCTGTAGGTGAGGCCTGGGAATTTGTGGCATTTGTCACTGCAGATGAAATCCAAACTGGAACAGAGTGTCCATGGGGATGGGAGGAAAGGGACAGCCCTAGTGACTGGACAGTAAATTAACAGCCCGGGAGAGCTCCTTGCTTCTGTCACTGAGCAGGAGTAGGCTCAAGGGTAGGCACAGTGGTTCATCTAAGTAACGGGAGTAATAATACTTTGCAGTGCTATAATGTGTTCCCAGAGGATCGCAGCACATTGTGTCTGGTCTGTGTCTCTGAGGTTCCTGCACTGGCACATATTACCATAGTATCTGTACAGACTATGGATGCAGTAGTCGCTTCACTCTCCACTGAGATGCAGCCATTTGTGGGGAGGAGCATGGTAACAGCACCCAGTAACACAACATGGCAAGGAGAATTTTGTCTCCAGTTGAAATGGAAGGGGGAATTTAAAGAGGCAGAAGACAGTTACCCAAAAAGGGGCTGCCAAGTTCACCGCCCCAACTCTTGTGAAAATTGCCATGTGTCTCATCTGACATGCAGCACGGGCTGGGGTATCGATTCAGTGTTGGGAGATAACAAAGGAGCTAAGTTATTTGCTCCATTTGGAAAGCACTGCATTTGGCGTTGGCATATTCCTGGGTCTGGCTGCAGGGCCGTCCTTAGGATTTATGGTATTCTTAAACTGGTGCCCCTATGCCTGACGGCAGCCTGGGCTTGCAGCCCAGGGGAGGGACCAAGCACCTAAAGATACCATGGCCGCCTCATGGTGGCAGAGAGTCACAGCTCCTTGCAGAGACCCCTGTATCCTCTCCCTCATGCAGAATGCATGGCACCAGGGCACGGGTGCATTCGGCTCTGTGAATATGGCCCCTGCCTAAGGACACTGCAACATGTGCTGGGTGTGCGGGAGCCGACTCTCTCTTATCTGCTGTCATGGGCAGAGGGTGAAGCTGCTGCTTGGGGAGGCTAGCTCCCCAGCCCACCTCTTCTGCCTGTGACCCCGCCCGTACCCCACCCTGCTCTGCCCAGGCCCCACCTTCTCCCCGTCTCCCTCCTCTGTTACCTCCCCCTCCCTGCTCACCCCCTTCCAGCCAATCCCTGAACCCAAATGAAGCAAATGACATTTGAAAAAAAACACTCTTCTGCGATTTCTTTCTAAAGAAAATGGCACGTTTTCCACTGCATGCCAGATGGTGAAGACTGGACATGCAGAGGGTACCTAATTAAAAGCATGAAATTTGGGAATAAAAAATGTCAGTCACAGGTTTTTTGATCTGCCCTGAAGTTTGTCAGAGTTTTATTTGCAAAAACTTTACACTGAGGGCAAGTCAGCTGTCCTACTGAATACAATATTAAATATTATGGAATACATGATACAGCTCTTCTGTTTTACATTTTCTTAATCAGTATTTTTAAGCTGATTTTATATTTTAAATGTACTCTTTAGCCTTCATAAAATCCTCATTCCAGATTACTACATACACCTCTACCCCAATATAACGCTGTCCTTGGGAGCCAAAAAATCTTACCGCATTATAGGTGAAACCGCGTTATATTGAACTTGCTTTGATCTGCTGGAGCACAAAGCCCCTCCTGCCCCCCACCCCACCCTCCGGAGCTCTGCATTGCCACGTTATATCCAAATTTGTGTTATATCGGGGTAGAGGTGTATTTATCTCACTGCAACAAAAACATTATTTTAAAGTAATCAGTTACAGAGGTTTAGTGTGTTCATAACAATGTTCATTGCTTTTAGAAAAAGGGAGCACTAATTTACTTTGTGATCGCTGTAACAATAGACATGTTTATGAAATTTCACCAACTTTAAAAAATGTTTCCAAAGATTTTTAGGCACAATAAAGGATTTTATATCTTACTAAGGTATGTTTTTGCTGGAGGGTTCTCTTCTGACTATTTGATGAACTAGTTTTAAGTAAGGAAAGAAATTCATTTGTCCAGCTATCTGGAAGGAAAGGGGTGTTGTCCCTTTAAGGGCTCTCTTTAACAGGAGTGAAGGGAGAAAGGGATGGTCAGGAAGACTTTGGAAGCAACTTTTTGTACTATAGTCATGAAAATTAAAATGTATTTTAGATCAGGGGGGTCTTTTGAAGGATTTATTTAAAAAACTACATCTGGAGATCCTAGCTAAAGATGAATACTCAGATTGTGTATCTAAAACTCTGTGCAAGGATTTTTTAGAGATGTGATTTTATAATCTTCAGCAACACACTGATGAAATATTTTTAAAGCAAATTTTAAACTCAGGTTACTGTTCTGAGTAAATATTACAGTGACGCACAACTGGTTGTGTCAGTAAATTCAGAAACCCGGGGGTTGGCAAATGCCTGTGAAATGGCTTCATTACCCATTGAATGGCTCTTCAACAGGGTTGCTGTTGTGCTAATAGGCCTGGCAGGCTGGAGGCTTTTTCCACCTAAGGGCCTGGCTACACTTGCAGCTGTACAGCGCTGTGAGTTAAACCCGCCTTCGTGCAGCTGAGCAGGGAAAGCGCTGAAGTCTGTCCACACTGACAGCTGACAGCATACTGGCGTGGCCACGTTTGCAGCAGCATGGGGAGCGGTGCATTATGGCAGCTATGCAGCATTCAAGTGGCTGCAACGTGCTTTTCAAATGGGAGGGAGTGTGACAGAGCATGGGGGGAGCGAGAGGGGGTTTTTGGAGTGCTGAGAGTGTCAGCATGCTGCCTTGTAAGTTCAGACCCCCCTCCCTCCCCCACCCCCTCTCACTCAGTGAAAGCAAACAGCAGCTGTTTCTTTTTTTCTTATAAACCACCCCAACCACCACCACCCCGCCTCTCTCTTCAAGCAAACATTAGCTGTAGGTACTCCAAATGGGGCCCCCCTGCCTGCCTCTCACTCATTCAAAGCAAACAGGAGCCGTGTTTGGTTTTTTGATGAGCAGCCCACAAAGGAGCTTTGAAAGGGCACCTCCTCCTCCGGAGTGCACAACAAAACAAGAGAGAACGCTTCAGTTAAAAGAATAATGGGGTGTTTCCGGAGGTCAGTCGGTGCGTTGCTCCCTGTTTACACTGGAGCAGCAGCCAATACGCAAGAGCTGTTATTCCTCTCGGGGAGATGGAGTACCAGCAGTGCTGTACGTGCCTTGCCAGTGTGGACGGGGAGTGAGGTACAGTGCTCTGGGAGGCTTTATTGCCCTGTAACTGGCAAGTGTAGCCAAGGCCTAAGTCACTAGATCCCCTCCGGAGGAAGACTCCCCAAGCTGCAGCAGCCAGCTGTTGGAACCTGCAGGAAGGGTCAGAACAGGGATAGAAAGAGGCAGGAGGGTGGACACTTAAGACCCAGGGGTGTCCCAAATTTTTGGGTGCCCTACGCAGTTGTATATGCCTAAGGACGGCCCTATCTGGCTGCCAAGTCTGGGAACTCTGCGCTTGAGAGAGGCTGGATGGTTGAGTGCTTATGGACATTAGCCTGGGACTTGGGGGACTCCAGTTCAATTCCCTGCTCTGCCACAGCCTTCCTGTGTGACCTTGGGCAAATTGCTTGTATTATGTGCCTCAGTTTCCCCACTGATCAATGGAGATAATAGCGCTGCCCTGCCTCAGGGGTGTGTGAGGATAAATACATTAAGGATTGTGAGATCCTTAGCAGCTACAGTGAGGAGAGCCGGATAAGAACTGTAGGTAGATAAATATCTGGCTAATTGTAGCAGGACTATCCCATATTAAGGAGTCTCTGGTTGGGGCAGGAGCTTAATATGAAAAATCTTGAAAGCTACAGCACCAAGTGTGGGTGGATCTGTGCAGATAATGGGTGACGAGTGAGACTCTAGGCTTCGTGTGGGGCCTGTGAGCAGGGTGAACCTGGGTCTGTCCCTAACTGATTGGATTTTCCTCTACCCCCGGTGCAGGTGATTGAAGAGTTCTACAACCAGACGTGGCTAACTCGCTATGAGGAGCCGATCACCGCTGGCACCCTCACCACCCTGTGGTCCCTCTCCGTTGCCATATTCTCCGTTGGGGGAATGGTTGGCTCCTTCTCCGTTGGGCTGTTTGTCAATCGCTTTGGCCGGTAAGTACCATGCGTGCTGGAACTGTTCTTTCCATCCTGGGGCGGTGGGGGCCCTTCACCTTAGTATTTGGGTACATCTCAATCAGCTCCCCCAAGTGGTAGGCCGATACCGTTATCCTCCCCACCCTGCCTCCCATACTGTTGTCCTCTAGCCTCCCAAGCGCGCACACTCATCACCTCCATAAAAGGCAGTCTCTTAAATCCTCTTCCTTATCTGTTAATTTCATCACACCGGAATCCTCTTGAAATCCCTCCACTGGCTCCTCATCAGATCTAAGCTTCTTGTCACTGCATAACTCTGCCCCTGCCACCTCATCCTCCCTCCCCGCACTCCACCAGCATTCCCAGGCTTGCTTACCTCTGTCAGCTGCCCCCCAGGCGCCTCTGCCTTTTCCGTCATGCCCCACCATGCATGGGACCAACTCCATGAGTTCATCCACAAGGCCCCTGCTCTGCTGTGTTTCAGTCCCTCCTCAGCTGTGCTGCCTACCTTGAACTGAGATGATTTGTGTATCAGCTGCCTGTGGCTGTTCCGTTTCCTCTATCTCTAGAGCAAGGGCCATCCTTCTCGATGTCTGGAATATGCCCGGCAGACAGTGGGCACTACAGAGCGGGTCCTGAGGGACAGCAGAGTTCATTGACTTATCCACAGCCTCAGAGAGGCAGGAACAGAGCACAGAGCTCTCGAGTCCTAAGACATGGCTTTGCCCATAAAACCACCAAGCTGCACGCGGGTAGCTCGACCCCACTCACCCTTCTGAGAAGATGGGACCCTGGAGCCGGGGCTGCTTTAGTGCAGAATTCCCTCCACACAGGCCAAATGTGTGGAATCTCCATGTCCCATAGAGTTTTTCTATTGGCTTCTCCAGCTCTGTGTGCACACTCCTGTCAAACAAAGCTGCGTTGAGAAAGTAGATACTTCTCGTAACACAAGAACTAGGGGTCACCAAATGAAATTAATAGGCAGAAGGTTTAAAACAAATAAAAGGAAGTATTTCTTCACACAACCCACAGTCAACCTGTGGAACTCCTTGCCAGAGGATGGTATGATGGCCAAGACCATAACAGGGTTCAAAAAAAGAACTAGATAAATTCATAGGTCTTAGCCAGGCTGGGCAGGGATGGTGTGCCTAGCCTCTGTTTGCCAGAAGCTGGGAATGGGTGACAGGGGATGGATCACTGGATGATTCCCTGTTCTGTTCATTCCCTCTGGAGCACCTGGCACTGGCCACTGGTCTGACCAAGTAGGGCCATTCTTATGTTCTTACTGTGCTTGGGTCCTAAGGTTGCTGCTTGCTGTCAAAGGAGATTCATCTCTCCCTTCATGACCACACCCAATGTCTCCATTCATCACAGCTACTTGGAGCATTTTGCTCATACTTTGTGTGAAGGCTCATGAGCTTAATCATTACCCCACGCTGGTGTTAGGCCTTGTTTGGTGTGTGGCTCTGGCCTCAGATAGGGTGACCAGGTGTCTGGTTTTTGCACTGAACACCAAGTTGAAAAGCGATCCTGGTGGCTCCAGTCAGCACCGCTGGCTGGGCCAGTGACTGTCCAGCTGGTGGCACTGAACGGCGGGGCTGGTGGGCTCCCTGCTAGCCTCCACGTGGCTCCTGGAAGCAGCGGCATGTCCCCTCTCCATCTCCTACACGTAGGGGCAGCCAGGGGGCTCCACCCAAGCACTGCCCCTGCAGCTCCCATTTGCCAGGAACTGCGGCTAATGGGAGCTGCAGGGGCAGCGCCTGTGGATGGGGCAGCATGTGGAGCCACTTGGCCGTGCCTCAGCATACGAGTCAGAGGCAGGACATGCCGCTGCTTCTGGGAGCTGCTTGAGATAAGCACCACCCGGAGCCTGCACTCCCTCCCGCTCCCACTCCTGCCCCAGCCCTGATCCCCCCCCTCCTGCCTTCTGAACCCCAGTCCCAGCCCAGAGTACCCTCCTGCACCCCAAACTCCTCATCCACTGCCCCAGCTCTGCCCTCCGAACCCTCAATCCCAGCCCAGAGTACCCTCCTGCACCCCAAACTCCTTATCCACTGCCCCAGCTCTGCCCTCTGAACCCCTCAATCCCAGCCCAGAGTACCCTCCTGCACTCCAAACCCCTCAGCCCCATTCCCACCCCAGAGTTTGCACCCCCAGTCGGAGCCCTCGCACCCCTGTCCCAGCCTAGAGCCCCCTCCCGCACCCTGAACCCCTCATTTTTGGCCCCACCCTATAACCCACAGGCCCAACCCACAGCCTATATACTCCTCCCACACCCCAACTCCCCACCTCAGCATGGAGCCCAGGGGAGGGTCAGGGCAAGGCTGTTCAGTTTTGTGCGAGTAGGAATTGGCAACCCTAGCCTCAGATCATTGCAACACAGTATTTGAAACCCAAGTAGCGTTTTCACCCATCCTTACTTTGTTTATGAATTTTTTTTGTATTTCATGCAGCTTGGACACTGGAAACGGCTGTGTGTGTTTCATTTTCAACTTCCTCATTCCACTTGGTTTCTTGTTCACATGTTCTGCACCTGTTGCCTGGGTCACTGATTCTCTTTCCACGATTAGGCTTTGGAAACCTTCCTCTCTTCTTTCTACCAAGAACTAAACTTTGGGCTTATGTGATTATCCCAGTGCCCTTTGGATGCAGCACTGGTACAGCTGCCCTGCTGCTGGCCCTGACCTCCCTGTCTTTGCCTCCCCAGACGGAACTCCATGCTGATGTCAAACAGTCTCGCCTTCCTGGCAGCCATCCTGATGGGGTTCTCCAAGGTGGCTTATTCCTTCGAGATGCTGATCCTGGGCCGCTTCATCGTTGGGTTGTATTCTGGCCTCACCACTGGTTTTGTGCCCATGTATGTGGGTGAGGTGTCTCCAACAGCACTGAGAGGGGCTCTTGGAACGTTCCACCAGCTCGGCATAGTCGTGGGCATCCTCATCGCACAGGTGAGTTGTTCTCCAAGGCACCTGCTGCTGCACTGGTATGCTAACAAATGGTCCATTTCTCAAGAATTCATCTGGTTTCCTGCCTTTGTTTTTAATGTTGCATTGACCAGTCGGTGAGCTTTTTATGAATATTGATTGGAGCTGTTTGAGGTGCTTTGAGCGACAAAGGGTGATCTGGGGCCAGGGCTCTCGACTGGGATTCAGGAGCTCTGGGTTCCGTTTTGAGCTCTGCTAGTGAGTTGCTCTGTGACTTGGGAAAGTCTTGTAATCTCTCTGTGCTTGTTCCTCACCTGTAGAATGGTTATAGTGACTGTCCCCGTGACTCGACTGTGCGCTTACTGGGGGGTGTCTGTGCAGCATCTAATACAATGGGGCCCTGTTCTTGAGGTGCTCCTGTATAATGGGCAGATCTAGGTTTGGTGCTTATGAGGTACATGTCATCTCCTTGTGGTGTGGTATCCATGGGGACTGAAGATGCTCAATTATCCTGTGTGGTCTGGCTCCTCTAGAGAGACTGGGGTCTGGTGCTGCCCTGTGTGCTGGCTTGGCCTGTGATGTTCTCTAGTGGCTGCACACAGAGAGGGCAAGAGATCGAGGCCTAGGGCTGTGGTGCTGGTGCTGTGGTTCCCAGGTTCTCATACTGGCTCTGCAGTCACATGTGACCTGCCGTATCCCGTGTCTGATTGTCTATGGTTCCTGCATTCATGGCATCGCTCAGGCGGGAGGCGCGGGAGCTGGTGGGGCGGTATTGTCTCTAATGCAGTTTGGCTTTCTCTCCCTGCTGGCCTACCTAATGAGGTTTGAATCTGCTGCTGCCTCCAGACCTAGGCCTGCTCCTTTCGCTCAGGCAGGAGGCGCACAGTTTCAGATCCAGACATGCCAGGTTCAGTCCCTGCCGCTGACCCCACTAGGGCCCATCGGTTGTTGGGTTTAATGGGCGGGTGCTGGGTGGCCTGTGATACACTGGACTAGAGAATCTGGCCTTATGCCCTGACTGTTACCGCCGCGACTGCAGGAAGGGCTAAACTCACTATCTCTCCACAGGTGTTTGGGATGGACTTGATCATGGGGAATGAGTCACTCTGGCCGCTCCTGCTGGGCTTCACCTTTATCCCTTCCTTGCTGCAATGTATCATCCTGCCCTTCGCCCCCGAGAGCCCCCGGTTCCTCCTTATCAATCGCAACGAGGAGAACAAAGCCAAGAGTGGTGAGTTGGCCGCCCCTGCCTGGGGAAAGGCCCTGTGGGGCCTGCGCCCTTCAGCGCTCCTCACCTCTCCACCTCCTTCCCCTCAGTCCTGAAGAAGCTCAGAGGGACAACAGACGTCAGCAGCGACCTGCAGGAGATGAAGGAAGAGAGCCGGCAGATGATGAGGGAGAAGAAGGTCACAATACTGGAGCTCTTCCGCTCCCCTTTGTATCAACAGCCAATCCTCATTGCCATTGTGCTGCAGTTGTCGCAGCAGCTCTCGGGGATCAATGCGGTGAGTGCAGCGCGGCCAAGTACCGGCCACGGGTGGCTCTCACAGGGCTGTACCAGGAGAGGAGGGCAGTGAGCTCTTCACCCCCAGTGCCACATCCAGGGTCACGCTCAGAATGGAACCCTTGGGCCAGTGCCCTGCCCACTTGGCCACAGTGCCTCCCGTTGATGCAGCTTTGCAGGGCTGTGCTGAACACCACAACCAAGCCTTGTGGTGTTCTATAAACACCCCCCTCATGAATGGCATTGGTCAGGCGGTTTGAAGTAATACTCTTCCTGTAGATGCTCAGAGATGCCTCAGGCTGGGATCGGCAAAGCTTGTTCATGGCATGTTGCTTTGTGTTGTAGGTCTTCTACTATTCTACCAGCATCTTTGAAAAGTCGGGCGTGGAGCAGCCCGTCTATGCCACCATAGGCTCCGGGGTGGTGAACACAGCTTTCACGGTTGTCTCGGTGAGTGTCTGCTGAATAGTCTTCCTTCCCTCTGCCTGTCCATAAGTCCTGCAGGATTGAGGCCAGTGCTAGTGTGTTTATATGGCTTTGAGCAAGGCCCCATTAGATAAATACATACCCAAATGTGATGATCCTTCACACTGCTCTAGCACTCCTCCATTGATCTCAGAGCACTTTGCCAAACATGCTGAGGAACATCCCCCATTTCACAGCTGGAGAAACTGAGGCACGGTGTAGTTAATGGCAGCCTCATTAGAGGTGTCGAGCCCTGCAGGTCCCACTGGCATTAGTTCCTCTGAAAACGGGGCCACAAGTGACTTACCCGAGGCCATGGAATGAAACAGCAGCAGCGTTGGGATTAGAACATTGGCCGCTGGCTCTCAGCTTAATGTCTTAGATCAGGGGTTCTCCAACTTCATTGCACTGCAGCTCCCTTCTAACAAATTACTACATGACCAAAGCCTGAGCCTGCCTGAGCCCCAGCTGGTGGGGGTGGGGGGGTGAGAGGGCACAGTGGCGGCGAAGCTGAAGCCCACACTCCACTGCCCCAGGTGGTGGGTCTTGGGCTCCAGCCACGGGCCTCAGCAAGTCTAATGCCCGGCCTGGCAACCCATTCAAACGGGGTCCCGACCCACAGTTTGGGAACCGCTGCCTTAGACACTGCTTGGCTAAAGAGTGGCTTAGAGCAATAAAAAGCAAACATCCTTAGTGCTCAACTCTGATCCAGCCAATCTCCTCTCCTCCCTCCCCAGAGCAGGCGCCCTCCTTCCGATCTCCACTGACTCCTGCTGAAGCACGGCTACTCCCCCTCCAACAGACCAGCTGCTTCCTGCTACCCTGGGCTCCATCACATTCTAGGCCCCCTGGCATTGCCATGGCATGGCCAATTTTTACCTAGACCACATTAAGTTGCTTGAGTGCCTTTTATAGGGTGACTGACTTTGCCCCTTGTTGGATTCACAAGGTGGGGCTGCAGTCTGGTTAGAAAGCATGAGCGTGTTCCCCAGGGAGGGGTATTGGTGGGGCAGGACATGGGTCTGTCCCCTGGCTGTAGATGTGCTGAACAGTGCTTGGCTTCCTGTGTCTGACAGCTCTTTGTGGTAGAGCGAGCCGGGCGCAGGACTCTGCACCTCATTGGCCTGGCTGGGATGGCTGGCTGCGCAGTGCTCATGACCATCGCCCTGGTGTTGCTGGTGAGTGAGTGCTCCGAGTTCAGAGTAACCGGTTCTGGGGTTGGGTGCTACCTGGAGACATCCACTGAGTAACACAAGGAAAGGAGGGGGTGGGACCTTGAGCACTCCTCAGCCCCAGGGGGTGGTTACTCTGTGAGGGCTGGTGGAAAGGGAGACCTTGCAGGGATGATATCACATTGTTAGCAATCAGCCCTGCCTGAATTCCTGATGTCATTTCGAGAAACCCTTCCTCCATGGGGTCGTAGTTCTGGAGAACGCTGGTCCCTGGGATGGCAGTGCTCATTGCTTCAGAGGCACTGGTCCCACAAGACACCTGCCTCCAGGCTTGCCCAGCACCAAAGTTAATCACCAGCCCACTGGAAGTGCCTTGAGGTCATTTGTCAATGGAATAGAGCAGGAGTGGCAGAAGCTTCCTAAAAGTGGTGGGGCCATGGCCACCTGCCCCTCACATCTGTTCTGGTGCCCCTGGAATACGGTTGTACCAGAGATGCAGGGTCCATGTACGTTTGAAGCAAATAACGCTCTTTTCTCTTTCCCTGTGCTAGGACCAAATGGCCTGGATGTCCTACATCAGCATCATTGCCATCTTTGGGTTTGTGGCTTTCTTTGAGATTGGCCCAGGCCCCATCCCTTGGTTTATCGTGGCAGAATTGTTCAGCCAAGGCCCTCGCCCTGCCGCCTTCGCCATTGCAGGCTTGTCCAATTGGACCTCCAACTTCATCGTGGGCATGGGCTTCCAGTATGTGGAGGTAATTCCCCTGCCCTGCTTCTCCTCCAGCTCTGCGAGTGCTGTGAGCCACCCACAGGATTTCCCTGCCCTGATTGGGGCTGGGACTGGGCATCCACATCTGCATTGGGGTTTGGGCCCATCTCGCTCTGCAGCCAGATAGGCTGTCAAATGGTTAGAGAAGGAAGCTCTAATGGATGCAGACACCTGCTGGGGCAGTGCAGGGGTAAGTGAGTAAGACCGAGACTGATTAGCATCCAAGAGTTCAGACTTAGCCTGGTGTCAGTGGGTTCTGCCCCCCGGGAGCTCCAGAGGGTGTCCAGCTGTTACAGCCTGGCTGAGTTTGGTTCCCTGGCTTTCTATAAAGACCAAATGAGCAGCAGCGCGTTGGATGAGGATGACGCTAGCGAAGTAGGATTGTCTCATCCGTTGATCTCTTGCAAGCCCTGTGCAAAGGAAAGTCAGTATCATTATCCCTGTTGTACAGACGGAGAAAGTATGGCCCAGGGAGGCTAAAGGACTTGTAGCTAGCACCCAGGTCTTCGGAGCCCCCAGCAATGCCCATCACACCACCCTGCTGCCTCCTCCTATGTCAGCCAACCAGAAAGACCCACGTGTACTTTCCCCAGCAGGAGTCTGGCACGGCTCTGTCTCTGCCCAGTGCCTCAAAGGTTCAGTGATGCCTCAGGCATGGTGCTGGCTCCATGCCCGGAGCTGAGTTTCACTCGCAGTGAATGGTGCAAAGACACAGGCCAGGTCACCTTGTGAGGATCCACTCTACTGAAAGGGCACACCCAACCCAAAGAGCTCAGCATTGCTCAGCCAGGAAAATCTCCTGCTTTCCACACAAATGAGTTCGACCAGGTCCCCAGCTGCTCAGGGCCCTGTGAGAGCAGAAGGCTTCGGTCTGAATGAGGCTACTCGGGCGGAGGAGATGCAGGTTTGCAGCTCCTCTTCATGAGGAAACGACTGAGACTGAGCTGAAGCTGCTGCTGGTGCCTTTGTAACCCCAGGATCAGCTCTGTACATGGCCCTCTAGGTACAAAGCTGCCTAGCTCCATCATACAGGCAGAGCTGGGGCAGGTCCCTTTGTTGCACTGCATTGGGAGGGACGGGTTGTAAAGTTCGCCCGGGGTCGGGTTCAGGAGTGTTCTACACTCTCTGGTTAGAAATAGTTTAGATAAGGAGGCAGTGGGTGCTGCTCCAGACTTTGTAACTTAGTGCCTGGCAAGCTTTGTGGTGCCTCTGAGCACCCCACACCGGGCAACCCCTGTGCCAATGCCCATCGGCACCTCACCGTTTCCCTGGCTGTTCCTTTTCAGCAACTCTGCGGCCCATATGTCTTCATCATCTTCACGGTGCTGCTGATCCTCTTCTTCATCTTCACCTACTTCAAGGTGCCCGAGACGAGGGGCCGGACCTTTGATGAGATCGCCTCCGGGTTCCGCCAGGGCAGTGCCAGCCAGAGCGACAAGACGCCCGATGAGTTCCACAGCTTGGGAGCAGACTCCCAGGTCTAACAAGCCAGCAGCTCGTGCCTCTGCTCCAACCACTGAACTTCTCTCCCGAGTGTTTTAATGCTTGTACAGAAACCAGGCAGGAGGGATTTGAGGGTGGGGCGGTCAGGTGCATTTGTTCCGTCTCCAGAGTCTCCCACCTGGTTGGCCAGCAATATACTGACACACATTTGCTAAGAACAATTGTAGCTGGTTTCACGTCCAGGATTTCAAAGATGATAGGTTCAGAAACAACTACTAATGTTTTAAACCAACCAACCACCTCCAGTTTTGTGAGCTGGAGGGATCTCCCTTATTAACAAAGCAACAGGTTTTTTAACGAGAAGTTTTTAAAAGGTCAATATTTTCAAGGGTTTTCATCACCGAACAAAGCCTGTTGTTTTATTACGTATTTTAAAAAGCAAATTTTTAATGTCTCAAACTGTCTAAAATTTCAAACCCCCAGTGGGTTGGGGGAGCAGGATTCTACCCTCCAGAGACTAGGGGGGAAGTGGGCAAGGATTTTAATGTTAATGGATTCATTCTGTTCTTCTAAAACTCTGAGCAGTAGCTACACCTGAACTGGGCCCCAAGAGAAGCTCTGAAAGGGCTGTAGTGCTGTAGTGATACGTGGACAGTCCTAGGGGGACCTGTCTTCTGGGGTCACCGCCACATCTCCCAGGATTTAGAATCTCCAGTGGCAGTTTTTCAGTCCTTCAGAACCTGTCCCCATCCAAATCTACTTCCCCCACCTAAATGAATCATTTCCTCTGAGTCAGATGGGTACAGTTTGGGTGGGGTGAGGGTTTTGTTTGGGGGCTGGGCTCTTTGGGGGTTGGGAGAAAGTTAAAAACTACTGTGGCTTGTTTTAAGTCTGGCAATATTTGCCTTATAGGTCAATTGCAGCGTATGTGGGCAGGGGAGCCTCACTACTGAAAAGTCAGCAGCAACCTGCCCGCTTTGCTCATTGTTAAAAACAAACCAACTCTCCAGAATTGAAATCTAGTCTTGCTTTGCTCCCACCACAAGCTACCCTTGTGTTGAAATCGTATCTGAGAAGCAGGAGTGATATGTTTACAGGCCGCAAAAGCCAGTTTGGGGCAAAATAACCTGGCTGATGAGACAATACAAACACTAGCCCAGTCACTACCTTGCAAGCCCGAGACTCTCAGAAATTAATCAGTTGAATGAAGACACACATTTCCTGCTTTATGTATAGACTGGAAGATATTTATATATATATATATATATATTTGTTCAATGGTGTTAATAGTAGACATTAAGTTATAGTGTTTCTGATTGACAAGCAAAGTACTGTAAATATTCTTGAATTATATTCACATTGTACAATGTAAACAGATACAGACTTATAGTTTCTATAGCAACTGTACCGAAAGACTTGTTCAATAGAATGAACTTTTGTATAGTTAACTTACCTGCACTGTAGTTGCATCTGTTGCACTGAATTTTAGTCTTAGCATATTACAAACAAACAAACAAACAAAAACCTGTCATTTACAAAACAAACGCCTTCCCTAGAGTGCATGTTTTAGAGGCTCATGGCACATTTCCAAAGCAAAACGCAGCTATTTAATAGTATTTTTTTATTTATTTGTCTGTTTTTAAAGTGGCTACATGACCACACTTGAAAGAAAATAAACTTAGGAAAAAATCATCTCTGCGTACAGCGCAAAGTCTGAAAGACTAACTCGTTTTTTAAACAAATAAATAAAAGTGCCAAGAGAAGGAAGAAAAACTCGTGTGGTGTGGAAAGAATTTAAAAAAAAAAAAGTACACAGGACAAGATGTGCAGTGTTGTGTGGATTTGTTCCAGTAGGGGGCAATGTTCAGACTTTGCCAGCTCAGGGCTTCAGAGGCAATTTACCAGAGGATGAGTCTACAGGTGATTCAGGATTGTCCAGAGTTCTCTGCTGAGGGTCCCTTGTTTTGACCCTAACACCTACACTCCTGTCCCCGTTTTTCATTGTTAGAGCTGTGGAAATAAGTGGATTTACTTTTTGTTTTTATTAGTTCAGTGGCCAAACCAAAAAAATCGAATCTAAAATTATATTGGTTTTTGATCTGCAATAAAAATGTTTGAAATTTTCAGCAAACTAAAAATTAAAAACAAAAAATTGTTTTGGGTCAAACGCAAGACTTTGGAAAATGAAATTGAAATAAAATTTGAATTGAAAAATTAATTGAAATATTTCGACTGTTTTGGTCACAAAAAATCTCCAAAAACTTTGCAAAATACTCTGGTTGACCTAAATCTGCTTTTTGTATAAACCATTTTCCTAGCTCCTGTTTTTGCCCTGTAGTTCTGGTTGCTGTAGCCGCGCCCTCCTGCAAGAAATGGGTCTTTTGTTCAGATGACCACTAATACAATGTTGCTGTTAGGAGTACAGCAATGTGTCTGTCTCCTAGAGGTAGTTTAAAAACATTCTGGGGGAGGTAAGGGGGGAACAAAATGGACGCTTTGTCAAAAATGAGCATTTGTTTGGGGAAAATTACAAGTTTTTTAGATTTTTTTTGTTTTATGAAATTCAAGCCCAAATGGCTTGGTGCCCCCACTTCCCTCATTCTCCTGTAGCACCAAGGAGGTGAGGGGGGAAAAAGTCTTCTTTAAAAATTAATTTTTTTTTAAAAAAACATGAAGTTTGTAGGATGAAAATGATCAAAGCAGCAGCTCTATGGGCCAGGCACTAGGGCCCTCATTTTGAACCATGCTGCATTGCATGCTGGGACTCGTAGTCTCGGGGGGAGGCAGCTCCATTCGAGAGGATGCTGTCCATGTGAGTTAGTGTTCAGCCCATGGGTGAGACCTCTCCTATGGAGCCTGAGAGAGATGCGCTTGGCAGGGGTGGGGAGGGAGTGATGGGAGGCTGTTAGGAAGAGAAGTATTTCTACTGAAGCTGGACCACAAGGGCTCCCCTCTTCCAGGCTGAGGATGCTCTGACCCATCCCCTCTGTGCCCCCAAAGCCTCTGCTCTTGCTCCTTTGGGCTGGGGTTGTATTATGCAAAAGCAGATGTGGAGCCTGGGGGCAGAGCAGGCATCCTGGGTGATAGCAACAAGGATGTACCCTTACACTGGTGCATTGTGGATTATCCAGAGTGGCCGTAGGGACGCCTACAAATGACTGCACAGACAGGGATAACTTGGCTCTCCCTGCTGGGGTGTGATGAAACATCTGCCATCTTCATCCTTGAGGAGCTTTTCTGGCAAAGGGTAGCGGTGCCCATTCCTAGCTCCCAGCTCAGTGCTGCTTGAGGAGGGCACAGAGCAATCACTCCTTTTTTGCTCCTAAATACAAGACCTGGTGCAACTGCTGCTCTGGTCTTCTGGGCTCCTAGCCCCATTCTATCAATTTATTAATTTTTAACAAGCTGGGCAGTGGCGGATTTAGAGTTAGTGGTGCCCTAGTTGCAGCTTCATTTTGGGGGGGCCTCCTGGGGACCCAGCCAAGAAAGAACATTCTTTTATCTTCTCTCTTCTCCCCCCCCCGCCTTCGGTTTTTCATTCATCTTCCTCCTATATTATAAGTAATAGGAAATAAATGAAAATAAAGTGAGCTACCCTGACTGGGGCAGGGGATTGGGGTGTGGGAGGAGGTGGGGGGGGGTCAGGGTCTGGGAGGGAGTTTGGGTGCAAGCTCTGGGCTGGGCCAGGGGGTTGGGCTGCAGGAGGAGGTGAGGGGTGCAGGCTCTGGGGGGGAGTTTGAGTGCAGGCTCCCGGCTGGGGCAGGAGGTTGGGGTATGGGGATGGGTGCAGACTCGGAGGAAGTTGGGGTGCAGGCTCTGGGCTGGGGCAAGGGATTGGGATGTGGGAGGGGGTGAGGGTTGCAAGCTCTGGGTGGGAGTTTGGGTGCAGAGTTTGGGCTCTGGGCTGGGCCATGGGGTTGGAGTATGGGAGGGAGTCGGGGTTGGCGCTTACCTTGGGCAGTGCAGCTCCCAAAATGACCAGCACACCCCTCTGGCAGCAGCTCCTAGGCAGGGGCTCGGGCAGGGGATCTCTGCGCACTGCTACCCACAGGTGCTGCCACCACAGCTCCCATTGGCTGCAGTTGCCAGCCAATGGGAGCTGCGGAGTTGGTGCACGGGGCGGGAGCAACACGTGGACGGACAGCGGGAGCAGGGCCAGTGCTTCCATTTAGGCGACCTAGGCAATCGCCTAGGGCGCCAGGATTATTGGGGGTTGGCATTTTGCCGGGGGGGCAGCAGGCAGCTCCGGTGGACCTGCCACAGCTCCACCTGCAGCAGCTCCACCGGAGCCGTGGGACCAGCGGACCTTCCACAGGAACGCCTGCGGCAGGTCCACCAGAGGCGCGGGAGCAGCGTGCGGGGTGGCGAAACGGCCGTGCACCTAGGGTGCCAAAAACACTGGCACCGGTCCTGAGCGGGAGACACACACACACTCTTTCTCTCTTCCGAAGGCGTGCCAGCAGCCAGCCACTTCCTGGAGTGGCATGCGGCCACTGGCCACAGCATGCAGGCAGCCTGCATGCCTGCCTGAGCCCTGCTGTTGTCAGATGAGATTTGTCCTGCATTTTGGGGGCCTCCCTGTCATTTGTTTCATGGTAAATCCACCTCTGAAGCTAGGGCCTCATTGTGGTAGGTGCTGTGTCTGTCAGCTACAACCAGCCAAACACCTGCCACCCCAGGTGAGAGTGAGGAAAAACAAAGAACAAATATCAACTCTCCCTGGGACAGATGCACAGTGCATCTCTTCCACTGTAAAAAATCCTCCCAGCCAGGCACATAGCTCACGTTTAAAGGTGCAGACTGAAGAGAACAGCAGCACAGCGCCATGCCCCACACTAGGCATTTGACAGCCTTGGACAGTTACATTTCTGGATCCCCTACAGGCCTGAATGCTAATTACCTGTGAGCATGTTAATGCTGAATCCCCTCTGCTGTCGGGACAGGCCAACAGTCTTGCAGAAGCTTCTGAAAAAGATCTGCAGCTCACACAGTTTCCTCAGCCAGGAGTCTCACCATTCAGGCATTGGCACGTTAAACAAGGCTGCAGGGCCCCAGAATGTTGTACATCCTGTTCCCTCATCTTGTGCCATCGAGCACTCTTTCGTGCTGGATGTGTTGATAGAATGGGGTGATCAGTCACCATCTGACAGAAACACAGGCGCCAGCTAGCAGCAAACAGGCAGCCAGGCAGTGGGAGACATTACCCCATTGCTCCACACTGCAAAACCCACTTCTCAGGAGCTTTCCTAACAGTTGCAGCACTGCCAGTTCTTGTGCATTTATATTAAAGCCCCAGCTCCTGGAGTCATGGGATTAGGTGAGAATCTCAGCTCATATTTTTTTTTAACGGTAAGTTCCTAGCCCTCGTGGTGCTGGAAAAAAGCCTGAAAACATGACCTGAATGGAGCATGGGAGCTCAGAACCCAGCAGCCATTAAAAAGACCCACACATTTATTATTTAAAAAAAAACCTTGTGCTTTCTAGTCCTAGCTATGTTGGGGGGGGGGCTGACACACCATGCTTTGAATGCTTGGGGTTGGCAGCACTGGAGCTGTGTTTATAGCTTTCATGCCAGCCTTTGTGACTCAGGGCACATTGTTTCCATAGCACAATCATACACAGCTCTGATCTTTGCCTATTTCTGTAATCCAAGGGCCTGCCTCTCACTGGCCTGCATCCTCAGTCACAGCCTTTCAGTCTGTAAGAAAGAACTCAGCCTGTCACTCACCAGCTATGCTGAGCACACGCCCCTGGCCTGGACCTAGCCCAGTTCTCAGTGCCCCGCTTCCCAGGATGGTTTGACCTTGCAGGCCAATGTTACATTCTTTCAGCTCAGTGGAAGAGGCCTGGCTGGCAGATAAGAGGGGAAACAAGGGAAAGCAAGTGTGATTTGGTTTTCATTTTTACTTCTCTGGAAATGGTGCAATGTTATTGGCCATTGGCAGGTTTCTTTTTTGTTTGTTTGGTTGGTTGATTATTGGCAGTATTTTAGAGAGACAGCACTAAAGGCACAAGAACAAACAATCCCAATGCATAAGAAAGGAAGCACGGTAAGAGACCACCCTGGTTTAACCAGGCGATCTTCAGTCATCTGAATCTAAAAATAAAAGAGTCATACAAAAAGTGGAACCTAAGTCAAATTATATATAAGAATGTTAAAAAAACAACACCATACACATGTAGGGACAAAAGTAGAACGGTCAAGCCACAAAAATGAGATTAAACTAGGTAGGGACATACAGGGTAACAGGAAAACATTTTACAAATACATTCGAAGCCAGAGGAAGGCCCAGGACAGGACAGGCCCATTACTCAACAGGGAGGGTGTTACAGGGCCTGTTCCTTCACCCTCTCACTTCCCTGGTCCTTCTCGAATGAACAGAGACCAACAATACCTGAAGTCCAAAGGCGCAAACAATTCAATGTTTATTGGGGTGAACTTCCAGCAAGCATGATTCCAGTTTCCTTCCTCAGTGTCCCCCTTCCCAGCTCTGACACCACAGAGCCTCGCCTGTGTCCCTGTTCCTGTTCCCATTGCCCCCTTAGCAAACCATGATCCCAATTCCCCCACCCCAGTCCATGTTCCCATTCCGCCCTCCCTTACTTCCTGATTGACTGCAGACTATATAGTAAAACTTGAGTTTTGCTTAGCTACACCTTAACCAATCATTTTACTGAAATTTAACTAACCAATCCTAACATATTGTAACATGGTTATTTAACCAATAAATCCCACCACCTTAATTGGTTTACATCCAACAAAATTAATTATACAGCAGACAGAAACCCTCACAGGATTTCACATCCCAGCTATTGATAAGTGAGTTCTTGCCAGACAGGATACTATCAAACTAAGTTTCCTTTTACATTTTCTAGGCTCTTCCCTTTCTCTAGAGCTGACAGGAATAACAGGACAGGATTGTATTCCTAACAGCCCAGTAGCACCTTATTTCAATGTGACTGGTTTGGGAGGTGAGGATGTGACCAGACACTTCCCAGCTTATGGCTGCCCCTGCTGCTTAGCCAAAGGTCTTAGCCTAAGAACCAGGCCTCAGACTGTCACAGTAAGAGAAGGCCATTACATCAGCAGACAGTGATTTTGATTCTTTCTTTTATACCTCTATAACTAGCTAAGTGATAAGGAAACACCTACATTCTTAAAGCATAGGCCTTTGCAGACAGGCCTGAATACCTATATCCTAATAGAGGGAAAGACAATAACAGAAAACCCAACAATGGCTGCAGTATTTAATGCCTTTTTTATTTCAGTTTTCACCAAAAAGGAGAGCTGTGATCAAATGACTAACATAGTGACCGTCAGTGTAAATGGGGTAAGATCTGAGGCTAAAATAGGGAAAGAACAAGTAAAAAGTTACTTAGATCAGTTAGATGTCTTCACATTGGCAGGGCCTGATGAAATAACATCCTAAAATACTTAAGGAACTGGCTGAAGAGCTCTCTGAGCCATCAGTGCTTATCTTTCAGAACTCATGGTGGATGGGAAGACTGGAAAAGGGCAAATAGAGTACCTAGCTATAAAAAAGACAAACCAGGGAATTATAGACAGTTGACTTATCTTTGGTACCCAGAAAGCTAATGGAGCAAATTATCAAACAATCAATTTGTAAGCACCTAGAAGATAATAAGGTGCTAAGTAACAGTCAGCATGGATTTGTCAGAAACAAATCATGTCAAACCAATCCAGTAGCCTTCTTTGACAGGGTAACAAGCCTTGTGGATGGAGGGAAGCAGTAGATGTGCATTAGCTCAACTTTAGCATGGCTTTTGATACTGTCTTACATGACTGTCTCATAAACAAACTAGGGAAATACAACCTAGATGACTCTACTAGAAGCTGGGTGTACAAATGTCTGGAAAATGTTACTCAGAGACTGGTTATCAATGTTTCACAATTAATCTGGAATGGCACATAAAATGGGATAATGGCAGAGCAAGTACACTCATAAATTTTGCAAATACTAGCAAGCTGGGAGGGGTTGCAAGTTTCCTAGCTTTGGACGACAGGATTAGAATTCAAAATGATCTTGACAAACTGGCGAAATAGTCAGAAATAAATAGGATGAAATTCAATAAGGAGAAATGCAATATACTACACTTAGGAAGGAACAATCAATTGAACAAATACAAAATGGGCAATGACTGCCTAGGAGGGAGTACTTCAGAAAAGCCTCCAGGGGTTATAGTGGATCACAAAGTAAATGAGAGTTGACAATGTAACATTCTTGCAAAAAAAGCGAACAGCTTTCTGGATTGTATTAGCAGAAGTGTTGTAAGCAAGACACAAGACGTAATTCTTCTACGCTACTCAGGACTAAAAAGGCCTCAAGTGGAGTATTGTGTCCAGTTCTGGGCATTACACTTCATGGACAAATTGGAGACAGTCCAGAGGAGAGCAATAAAAATGAGTAGAGGTCTAGAAAACATGACCTACAAGAAAAGATTGAAAAAATTGGATTTGTGTAGACTGAAGAAAGGAAGATTGAGGGGCACGTGATACCAGTCACCATGTAACAGGTTGGTATAAAGAGGAGGGGGATAAATTGTTTTCCTTATCCACAGAGGTCAGCACAAAAAGTCATGGTCTCAATTTGCAGCAAGGGAGATTTAGGTTAAACTATATAGGTAGTTGAGCAATGGAATAAATACCTAGGTAGGTTGTAGAATCTCTGTCACTGGCGCTTTTTAAGAGCAGGTTAGACAAACACTTATCTGGGATGGTCTAGATAATACTTAGTCCTGCCTCAGTGCAGGGGACTGGACTAGATGACCTCTCTCGAGGTCCTGCCCAGTCCCCCATTGCTATGACTGTGAGAATGGGGAAAGGAAAGGGAATCTAAATACTGTTTGCTCTTGGTGCTTGGACTCATCTCACCTGACCTTCACAATGTGGGGCTGCCTTGAGCACTGTCTTGCTTTCCCACTAGAGACCCTCATAGCTCAGTTGCAGGGAGTTTGCAATCTGTGTCTGGGATTCTACATGTGATCTAAGCATGTTCAAGGAAATTCTCCTCTGTCTCTTGTAAAGCTGGCAAGCCTCAAAGATCTGGGAGAACTGAGCTGGAAGAGACCATCCACTTCTCTTCAGCTTTCCTGAATCTGCTTTCCCAGCCCAGCCACATCATTTTCTTCTCCCCTTTTACAGTCCTGTGCTCTGGAGTGCCTCAGGGGAATGTGGCCACTGGACATTACAACAGAACTGGGGTTTGTGAGTCAGGAGCAAACGAGGATCCAGGGTCCTGCAATATTAGACCCAGAATGAAGACAGCAGGCATGGCTGAACCCTCCCACTCTGAAGACGTCACTTTTAGTTTTTTGGTGTAATTTATGTTTTTGTTGGGTGCTTAGGGCTCAGTGATACCGGCTGTGCCTCATTCACTCGGTCTTGCCTCATGGCTCAGAGACGCCGTTCCCATACTTCCAGGTTTCCCTTCTCTCCTTAGTGAGGCAAAGTGTCTAGGTCAAAGTGTTTGTGAACGTAATGGGATGTAGGGGGATCTCTTGAGGGTAGTCTAGTTGTTACCACTGCACAGAAGCAGAATTGATTTCATAATAATAAAAACACCCAGCTCTTACACAGCTCTTTTCACCAGGAGCTCTCAACGTGTATTACAAAGGGAGTCAGTAGCATCAGCCCCATTTTACAGGGGGACACTGAGGCACAGTTAAGGGACATGAGACCCAAGAATCTCTTAATGCCAGCTGGCAAGAGAGTGCAGCGGGGACACAGACATCACATGAGTTTGGTGTGTCACTTCTAGTTCACTAGAGTATCATATGAAGTCTGAATAAAACCTGTGTCCCTTTGGTCATCAAAATCATTGTGAGAGGTATGTAAAGATCCTGTGTCAGGAGTTCTGTCTACATACTGAACATATGTTCTTAAAGTCTGTAGGGATTGGGCACCAGTAGAGGTGAAAACTAGGTTTTGTGTCAGATAGGAGATGTTTCTTCATCTATCTGTTGACATGTAAATTGAGTATTGTCTAATTCACAATAAGTTTCTCATCACCAGTGTGAACGGAATGCAAATGAAGGATGATAAGAACTTCGGAGAGAGGACCTAATAGAGAGAGCAAAACAGTGGGGGGAAGAAGATCTGCGAGAACTGAGATGGAAGATCCTAGTTTGCTCGACTATATTTGAAGGGGAGAGCAGAGAAGATCACTGAGGCTATGCTTCATGACAAAGGGGGTCTCAGTCAGGCTTGTTCGAAAGTTCTGAACAGAATTCTGGGTGAGATAAACTTCTCTAAACAGAAAGTCAGCCTGTTAGTTAAGTTTAGTCTCTAGAAAGCATATTATGATTTTGTTTTGTATGTAACCATTTGTTTCCAATATTCTCATTCACTCACTTATAACTCTGCTCTTTGGTAATTAGCATATCCTTGTTTTGACTACAAATATGTCTCAGTGCTGTGGTGTTAAGCAACGTGCTGAGCCTGAGCTGAATCTCACAAGCTGCTCCCTTGGGAACAGCCAGGCCTGGTAATTCTGGGAGTGTTCAGTGGATAAGGGTCTGGACACTGTAGGGAATGCTCTGAGGACTCAGGGGATGGTGGGTGCCAGTCATTACTTGTGCAGACCAAGCAAGACCTGCAGAGGCCTGGAAGCCAGTGCCGGTGATGCAGAGAGTGGCGGTTTCAGGCAGCTGCTCCCAGGAAGCACAGACCATACTGCCTCATGCTAAGGGCAGGTAGTGGTTAGTCTGGTTACCCTGAGGAGCATCACAGGCAATGATTTATCCAAAGTCACCCCATAGCCAGTGGCTGAGCTGGAAATAGAAATACTCAGACAGGAACAACGTCCAGGATGGTTCATTTCCATCCATGTCTGGTGAAGGTTGCAACACTTTTGGATGGGTGGTGGATATCTGGTATTCTAACCCTCCTGCCACTGTTTGGCTGCCAAAAATGTGTGTAGGTGTCTCTCCTGTTTTACCACCCCTTCTCCCCCAGCCTCTCAGTTCTTGAGTTCTTCAGTCTACAGGGTTCTGAAGAGCAGCAGTGAAACCGACAAAACGTTCAGTCAGTTTTCATTTTGCTGTAGCTTGGCAAAGTTCTGAGCAGCAGTAGAGGTACCTGAGCAGCTGCTGATGTATCTGTCTGCAGACTCAGGCAAATCAGGGGAATTGGATACAGTCAATTCACATGTAGATGTTTTTCCTTGCGATCACAAGGGGAAAAAACTTGGTTTAAATTAGAGATCATATTAAGCAGAAGTTGCTGGTTCCCACCTGGGAAAGATTCCTACTCATCCTGGGCAATTTGATTTTTCAAGCCAGGCCCCAGCCCATACACCATGCTGCCATCTTGCACCTGTTTGTGCCTTGCCCCACAAAGAAGGAAATCAGTGCTGGTTCCAATTAAGGACTTTAGCTAAGGAGATTCCTAACCCTATTTTAACATGATCCTCTCAGCAGAAGGTCAGATTAGCAAGTCCTCCATCTAATCAACAAATTGAAGTGCTTCATGGCTAAGAAAAACAACCTCATTATTAACAACATCTCTTCCTAAACAATGTCTCATGCGGGGTTAAACCTTGCTGCCACCTGCTGGCTGCTGAAATTCTGCACTCAGACTCTATAGGAATCCCTGTGAACACAGCAGCTCTAATAATAGAAATTGTCCTATTGGAAAGAACCGATGGCTCAGTTAGTCTGCTGTCCCCACTTCCTGCTCAGTGGCTTGCTTATCCTGCTATTCCCTCCTCCTCTTTCACTGGGACAAATCAATGTTCCAGCTACTCCAATACCCAGCCTCCCACAGGGGCACATATTGGGTATTTAAGAAAAATGTGAAAAATCCCCAAAATGCATCTGGTCTACTGCTACTTGTATGTGGGGTGTGTGTGTGAGTGATTTCTCCCTGTCCCCGAACAGCAATCTGTTCATGCTGTATCGCGCAAGACCTGAAAGCCCTTGTATTTCTTCCCAGCGAGTGCTGATGCTAGTCTGAGTTGTACAAACACCTAATGCTTTCTGAAGCTGTCTTGCCCATTCCTGAAGCAGTGAGTTCCACAGGAGCAGCACTGGGGGTAATGGAGGGTTGGCAGAGGAGGAGCGCAGAGAGCACAATGGGGAATGGGGAGAGAAAGTAAAGGGAAGGGATTCAAGGGCAAGTGGGCGACAGCTGATGTGGAGAACAGAAGGGTGTGTTGTCTGCCAGGAGCGAAGCTCTGGGATCATAGAACCACAGACTATCAGTGTGGGAAGGGACCTCAGGAGGTGTCTAGTCCAACCCCCTGCTCAAAGCAGGACCAATCCCCAACTAAATCATCCCAGCCAGGGCTTTGTCAAGCCTGACCTTAAAAACCTCTAAGGAAGGAGATTCCACCACCTCCCTAGGGAACCCATTCCAGTGCTTCACTATCCTTTTAGGTTTTCCTAATATCTAACCTAGACCTCCCCCACTGCAACTTAAGACCGTTGCTTCTTGTTCTGTCATCTGCCACCACTGAGAACAGCCAAGCTCCATCCTCTTTGGAACCCCTCCCCGTTTCAGGTAGTTGAAGGCTGCTATCAAATCCCCCCTCATTCTTCTCTTCTGCAGACTAAGTAAGCCCAGTTCCCTCAGCTTCTCCTCGTAAGTCAAGTGCTCCAGCCCAATGATCATTTTTGTTGACCTCCGCTGGACTCTCTCCAATTTGTTCACATCCTTTCTGTAGTGGGGGGGCCCAAAACTAGATGCAATACTCCAGATGTGGCCTCACCAGTGCCGAATAGAGGAATAATCACTTCCCTCGATCTGCTGGCAATGCTCCTACTAATGCAGCCCAATATGCCTTTAGCCTTGGCAACAAGTGCACACTGCTGACTCATATCCAGCTTCTCATCCACTGGAATCCCCAGGTTCTTTTCTGTGGAACTGCTGCTTAGCCGGTCCGTCCCCAGACTGTAGCAGTGAATGGGATTCTTCTGTCCTAAGTGCAGGACTCTGCACTTGTCCTTGTTGAACCTCATGAGATTTCTTTTGGCACAATCCTCCAATTTGTCTAGGTCACTCTGGACCCTATCCCTACTGTCCAGCTTATCTACCTCTCCTCCCAGCTTAGTGTCATCCGTTAACTTGCTGAGGGTGCAATTCATCCCATCATCCAGATCATTAATGAAGACATTGAACAAAACCAGACCCAGGGCTGACTGCTGGGGTATTCTGCCTGATACCTGCTGCCAACTAGACATCGAGCTGTTGATCACTACCCATTACGCTTGACGATCTAGCCAACTTTCTATCCACCTTATAGTCCATTCATCCAGCCCATACTTCTTTAACTTGCTGGCAAGAATACTGTGGGAGACCATATCAAAAGCTTTGCTAAAGTCAAGGTATATCACATCCACCACTTTCCCCATATCCACAGAGCCATAGAAGACAATCAGCAGGGGCGGCTCCAGGCACCAGCACACCAAGTGTGTGCCTGGAGCGGCAAGCTGCGGGGGGCACTCTGCCAGTCGCCACAAGGGCAGCAGGCAGGTTGTCTTCGGCAGTATGCCTGTGGAGAGTCCGCTGGTCCTGCGGCTTCAGCGGACCTCTCACAGGCGTGCTGCTGAATCCGCGGGACCGGGGACCTCCTGCAGGCAAGCTGCGGAAGGCAGCCTGCCTGCTGTGCTTGGGGCGGCAAAATACCTAGAGCCGCCCCTGGCAATCAGGTTGGTCAGGCATGACTTGCCCTTGGTGAATCCATGTTGACTGTTCCTGATCAACTTCCTCTCCTTCAAGTGCTTCAAAATGGATTTCTTGAGGACCTGGTTCTTGATTTTTCTGGGGACTGAGATGAGGTCTGTAGCTTTCCAGATTCTCCTTCTTCCCTTTTTTAGAGATGGGCACTACATTAGCCTTTTTCCAATCATCCAGGACCTCCCCTGATCACCACGAGTTTTCAAAGATAATGGCTCTACAATCACATCAGCCAACTCTGTCAGCACCCTCGGATGCATTAGTTCCAGACTCAGGGACTTGTGCACATCCAGCTTTTCTAAACAGTCCTTAACCTGTTCTTTCACCACTGAGGGCTGCTCACCTCCTCCCCATACTGTGCTGCCCAGTGCAGCAGTCTGAGAGTTGACCTTGTCTGTGGACCTGAGGCTGAAGAGGAGCTTAATGGGAGCAGGAAAGAATCCACTAATTGTCCTTCATTTGAGACACAGGCACTGACTCCGTGGGTGCTCTGGGGCTAGAGCTCCCATGGGGAAAAATTAGTGGGTGCTCTGCACCCACCGGCAGCCAAGCTCCCCGCCCTGCCCCCCTGCCTCACTTCACCTCCTCCTCTGCCTCCTCCTGAGTGCGCTGCATTTCTGCTCCTCCCTTCCTCCCAGCACTTGCTGCCGCCAAACAGCTGTAGCAAGCTCTGGGAGGGAGGCGGGAGGAGCGGGAACGCAGCACGCTCAGGGGAGAAGGCGGGGAAGAGATGGGGCCGGGGCCGGGATTTGGGGAAGGAGTCGAATAGGGGCAGGGAGGGGGTGGGACAGGGGTGGAGTCAGGGCAGGGCCAGGGCAGAGGGGGGTCGAGCATCCACTGGCGCCAGTAGAAGTCAGCGCCTATGATGTGAGAAGAAATGATACAGCTAGATTCTCACTGGAATGTATCAAGGGAGACTATGGCAGGCCAGGGAAGATGCTTAAAAAAATGGCAGCTCAGGTGATCTTCAGTGGGAGATCCCTAGAGAAGGAGAACAAAGATGAAGTAAGATTATGATGATCGACAGATGCCCCAAGCAGTGGTGCTATGAGGGCAGCTTTGGGATGTTTGACCACTGGGAGGTACTGATGGACAGAGAACTGTTCTCATGGGATGGACTCCACTGGAGGAGGGAGGGAAATAGATTTCTCCCATGAGGGTTGGCACAACTGGTTAAAAGAGCTTTGAACTAGGAATTTGGGAGGATGATTGGGAGATGCTCATGTAATCTCCACACCTGATTCTAATGTTGACTGGGAAGAAAATCAAGTAAGAAAGGACACAGCAATGGAGAAAGGAACAGCAGTGGGTAGGAGAATGGACAGTAAGAGGAAAGATAGTGCTGATACCAGTGAAGCTAGAAGTCAGGTAAGCAGTACTGGCAGTAGAATGACTGTACCTAATCAGGGCCAGATTAACCTTTTGTGCACCTGGTGCCAAATTTATTTGTGGGCCCCATGAGACATTACAGCAGGAGTGCTAGAAACACCCCCCATCCTGCCACTCGCTGCTCTCCCTGGTCCCCCCTTCCTCATCACTTGATCTTTCCACCTTCCCCCCAGCCAGGGATTTAAGCAAAGTGAATGAAGTCACTGTGTGCTTTGCTTTTGTATGTCCATATACTTCCTTCCTGACAAACAAGAATAGTTAATCCTGTGGACCAGCTATCCACTTCCAAGAAATACAAGCATAAACTTACATGAAACTTTCCCTCATAAATGAGTGTAGTTTGGTCTTTCATAACCCTATACAATTTTTGATCACTCAGTGCATGGCTCTTTCTAAAGCCAGACCTTAAGTACATTTATTATTAAATAATGTCTTAATCTGATAAATAAGACTAATGTTTAATTTCTTTGACATCCAAAAATCAAAGATTTCTGGTCATGGTAACAAGCTCTACATAATAGTAACATTATACAACAAAACTCTATATTATATAGATCTACCAGAATAGAATTAGAATTAAAATACTTGAAATTTCAATATGTGCACAGAGGATAAAATGCACAAACTTCCAGTTACAACAGAAAAGTAATGTCTAATGCTCTTCTCACTGCGCTGAGGAGGGTGGGTTTTTTTTTGTTTGGGTGGGTTTTTTTGTGTGGGGGGGGTGCCTTCATCTATCACAAGTCCTTAATTTCTGTGTGGGGGGGAGGGACACAGGGCTGGGCTGGCAGGGGGCTGCAGGTCAGGAATGAGGGGCACTGGCAGGACTGGGCTAGCCGGGGGCTGCCCGGATCGGTCCCCGAAGCAAGGCAGGGGCTGGCGGCGAGAGCACAGCAGGGTTGAGGGCAGGGTTGGTCCCAAGACTGAGGCAGGAGCCGGGAGCAAGCTCAGCAGGCATAAGAGGAGATAGACAGGATCCCCCCTTTCCATGGGTGGCGTGGAGCCGGTGCCTGCCTCTCTCTGCCAGAGCTGGGTCCTTGGGAGCCAGTTCTCTCTCTCTCACTGAGCTGCAGCTCCTGCAGGCAGCAGCAGCTGCTCTTCCCGCCCTCCTGGCAGGGAGGTTGATTGTGGTTACTCCTTTAACTGGACTTTTAGTGTCTGGTCAGCAGTGTTGAACTGACACCACCAGGTCAGCAGATCCTGGCAACAGGGGCGCTGGAATGGGGGGGGGTCAGGGGGCCATGGCCCTATCATTTATTTTTAAAGGTGGACAGAAGGGAGCAATGGGCATGGGGGGAGTGGGCAGGGGGCGGAGAGGAGAGAGCGAGGAGGAGCAAGTGGTGGGCAAGGACTCAGGGGGAAGAGGCCCAGCAGGGGCGGGGCCTCGGGGTGGAGCGCAGGCAGAGCCAGGATCAAAATCACTCTGGGGAAAAAATCTAACAGAGGCTCCCCTAGGATAGTGATTGGGGTTTGCTGCAGACTCTGAGGATCTGATTTGGTTATGGATCGAGACCTCTTTAATGTTTGTAATTAAATAACTACTACTGGGAATTGTGGGATTATGGGAGATTTTAATGTCCCAGAAATAGGTTAGAGGACAAATGCTACACACAGTAGTAGGGCCCAGATATTCCTGGATGTGATAGCTGACAAATTTCTTCACCAAATAGTTGCTGAAACAACAAGAGGTGATGCCATTTTAGATTTGGTATTGGTAAGCAGTGAGGACCTCATAGAAGAACTGGTTGTAGGGGGCAATCTTGGTTCGAGTGATTATGAGTTAATTCAGTTTAAACTAAATGGAAGGACAAACAAAAATAGATCTGCAATTAGGGTCCTTGATTTCAAAAGGGAAAATTTGAAAAAAAGAAGGGAATTGGTGAGGGACGTGGACTGGAGTGAAGAACTCAAGGATCTGAATGTGGAGGAGACTAGGAATTACTTTAAGTCAAAGTTGCAGAAATTATCTGAAGCCTGCATCCCAAGCAAGGGGAATAAATGCATAGGGAAGGGTTGCAGACCAAGTTGGATGAGCAAGCATCTCAAACAGGGCCGGCTTTAGGAAGTGCGGGGCCCAATTCGAACAGTTTTGATGGGGCCCCGGCAGGGATGACTATAAAAAAAAAACATGTAAAAAAACACATAGGGCTTGTACTCACTGGGCGGTGCGCTGAGTCTTCGGCGGCGGGTCCTTCACTCACTCCAGGTCTTCGGTGGCACTGAAGGACCTGCCGCCGAAGTGCCGTGGAAGACCCGGAGCACTGCCAGGTGAGTAAAATTTTAAAAGGCGCCTCTAGCCAGAGAAGAGATTCTTACTGGGTGCAGGGCCCGATTCAGGGGAATTGGTGGAATTGGCCTAAAGCCGGCCCTAATCTCAAACAGGTGATTAAGGGAAAGCAAAAAGCCTGCTGGGAATGGAAGATGGCATAGATCAGCAAGGAAAGCTACTTCTTGGAGGTCAGAAAGTGTAGCAGAAAAGTGAGAACTGCCAAAAACCAAGCAGAGTTGGACCTTGCAAAAGAAATTAAAACCAATAGTAAAAGGTTCTATAGCCATATAAATAAAAAGAAAACTAGGACAGAAGAAGTGGGACCGTTAAGCACTGAGGATGAGGTGGAGACTAAAGACAATCTAGGCCTGGCCCAACGCCTAAACAAATACTTTGTCTCGGTTTTTAATACGGCTAATGAGGAGCTTGGGGGCAGTGGCAGGGTGGCTAACGGGAACGAGCATATGGAATTAGGAATTACCACATTCAAGGTGGAAGTCAAATTCAAACAGCTCAATGGGAGTAAATCGCGGCCCATATAATCTCCATCCAAGAACATTAAAGAAACTGGCACAGGAAATTGCAAGCCCAAGAGTAAATATCCCCCCAAGCCCCTTCACCCCTTTTCCTGGGGAGGTTTGAGAATAATCTACTAACCAAATAGGTAACCAAGGTGAGCACAGACCAGACCCTTGTGTTTTTAGGACACTAAACCCCAATCAGATTCTTAAAAATAGAACTTTATTATAAAGAAAAAAGTAAAAGAAGCACCTCTGTAAAATCCGGATGGAAGGTAATTTTACAGATAATAAGATTTAAAACACAGAGGATTCCCCTCTAGGCAAAACTTTAAAGTTACAAAAAAACAGGAATAAACCTCCCTCTTAGCACAGGGAAAAGTCACAAGCTAAAACAAAAGATAATCTAATGCATTTCCTTGCTATTACTTACTATTTCTGTAATAATAGATGTATCATTTCAGTAAGAGCTGGATTACTTGCTTGGTTTCTCTCTTTGTCTCAGAGAGAACAACAACACAGAACACAAAGCAAAAACCTTCCCCCACAGATTTGAAAGTATCTTCTCCCCTTATTGGTCATTTTGGTCAGGTGCCAACCAGTTATTTGAGCTTCTTAACCCTTGTCATAAACAGATAGTTAAGGGTTAATGCCTCTTTTCCTGTAAAAGGTTAAGAAGTTCACCGAGCCTAGCTGACACCTGACCAGAGGAACCAATGGGAGGACCGGATGTTTCAAAAGGAAGGAGGGAAGTTCCCTTTGTCTTAGTCAGTTTCAGTTTCAGCCGGAGTGGAAAAGATCAAGGAACCAGCCTCTGATTAGAGTAGTAAGTTTTAGAAAAGAATAAATAGGTTTATGTTTATTTTCCTTTTTTGCCTTTGCCTTTGTGCAATTAGAGGAATAATCAAATTGGGAATTCTTTTGTGTACTAACTTTTGCCCAGGTGAACATCCTCTGTGTTTTGAATCTGTTGTCTGCGAGAGTAGCTGGTATGCTAATCTCGCCTAGAAGTTTTTTTTCTTTTACCTTTCTTTTCTTTAAAGAAAAATCCTTCCACCACAGATTTGAAAGTATCTTCTCCCCTTATTGGTCCTTTTGGTCAGGTGCCAACCAGTTATTTGAGCTTCTTAACCCTTTACAGGAAAAGGAGGGATTTTATGCTACCCTTAGCTACTAGGATGATCTGAGGAATGGAGAAACCTACCTTATGAGAGGAGACTCAAAGAGCTTGGCCTGTTTAGCCTAACCAAACAAAGGCTGAGGGGAGATATGATTGCTCTCTTTCTATAAATACATCAGAGGGACAAATACCAGGGAGAGGGAATGTTATTTAAGTTAAATACCAATGTGGATGCCAGAACAAATGGATATAAACTGGGCATTAACAAGTTTAGCCTTGCAATTAGACAAAGATCTCTAACCATCAGAGGAGTGAAGTTTTGGAGCAGCCTCCCATGGGAAGCAGTGGGAGCAAAAAACCTAACTGGCTTCAAGACTGAGCTTGATAAGTTTATGGAGGGGATGGTATGATGAGACTGTCTAGAATGGCATGTAGCCCATTGGTGACTGCTAGCAGCAAATATCTCCAATGGCTGGTGATGAGACACTAGGTGGGGAAGGCTCTGAGTTCTATAGAGAATTCTTTCCCAGGTGTCTGGCTGGTGGGTCTTGCCCACATGCTCAGGGGCTAACTTGTCACCATATTTGGGATAGAAAAAGAATTTTCCTGGGACAGACTGGCAGAGACCCTGTTTTTCCCCTCCTTCCTCTGTAGCATGAGTCATGGGTCAATTGCTGGTATAAACTACAGATGCTCCCCACTTACGCAAGTGTTCCGTTCCGGAATGCCTTGTGTAACTCAAATTTTGCATAAGTCGGAAATGTATATCCAACTGCTACACAAAAAAACAAAACAAACAAACAAAACTATATCTAGCTTACAGAACTTTTCCCGTAAGTGCAGATTTGCATAAGTCAGGTTTGCATAACCCAGGGGGCGTCCGTAGTATAAATGATGGATTCTCAGTAACTTGAAGTCTTTAAATCATGATTTAAGAACTCCAGTAACTCAGCCAGAAGTTATGGGTCTATTACAGGAGTGGGTGGGTGAGATTCTGTGACCTGTAATGTGCAGGTCAGACTAGATGATCAAGATGGTCCCTTCTGACCTTAAAGTCCATAAGAGTAGAGGAGGGGAAGCTAATTGCATTAGGGAGGTGAGCATGACTAGTATATACGGACTGGGGAGGGAGAAATGTGTGTGATATATACATGGAATCACGGATGCGGATTGGGGTGAGGAGAGTCTGTATGTGTACACCTGGACTCTGCTTTTTACAAACCCAAGATATGATCCCTGTCCTGAAGAGCTCACTATCTAATGTAAGAGACAATGGTGAGTGTAACTAACACTAAGAGGAAAAAGGAGACAATAGAGTGACAGGTATAGCATGTGCCTTTCAGTAAACTCACCGGGCACAAAACTCACTGGCTCTGAATTATTTAAATGCTTGGGTTTGTTTTGTTTCTAAATAAATATCAGGCATGCCGCTGGGGCAGACTCTGAACCGTTGAACCAGATCTGAAACACAATGGAGTGACGACCAGTTCCACCAGCTGAGACTCTGTCCTACTATCCATGTATGAAAGAGATCTCGTGTTATGGGGAG
Source organism: Gopherus flavomarginatus (assembly GCF_025201925.1). Taxonomy (NCBI): domain Eukaryota; kingdom Metazoa; phylum Chordata; order Testudines; family Testudinidae; genus Gopherus; species Gopherus flavomarginatus. Next base: position 20,598,159 of record NC_066637.1, on the reverse strand, counting down.
AGGTGGCAGGGGGGTTTGTGTGTGTGATTTTGTGAGCAGCAGGGAGAGTCATGACAGCAGGTTGTGTGGATCCATGTGTGATTTTTATGGATGTGGAAGGAGAGTGTGCATGAGTTTGCATTGGGGGAATCTTAGAAATGTAGACTCACAGAAATGTAGCACTGGAAAGGAGTTCAAGAAGTCATCAAGTCCAGGTCCCGGAGCAGGAGAGTGTGTGAGAGGAGATGAAGGAGGAGAAAAGATGGGAAGATAGGAATGGGGAATGAGAGAGAGGGAAGAGACTGCAAACGTAAGGGAAGGAAGATGAAAACACAGCCGTTCTGTACCATCTACTGGGAATGACCGGGAGTCATTCCTATTTTCACCCAGGCGCCCCCGGCCAGCCTCACTTGAAGCCAGCCAGGAGCACTCGTGGGTTGATAAGAAGGACATTTACCAGTCCTACTGCACCGTCTGCCACCAGGGAGACGAGAGGAGCAGATACTGCTCTTCACTGCTGCAGCATCGCATCTACCGGCAGCATTCAGTAGACATAGGGTGACATTGAAAGAAGTCAAGAAATGATTTCTTTCCCTTTTCTTTCACGTGGGGGGGGGGTTAAATTGACAAGCTATTCCCTGAACCACGCCGGACAATGTGTTTGAACCTACAGGCATTGGGAGCTCAGCCAAGAATGCAAATACTTTTCGGAGACTGCTGGGGACTATGGGATAGCTGGAGTCCTCAGTACCCCCTCCCTCCCTCCATGAGCGTCCATTTGAGTCTCTGGCTTCCCGTTACGCTTGTCACGCAGCACTGTGTAGCCTGTAGATTTTTTTTTCAAACGCTTTGGCATTTCATCTTCTGTAACGGAGCTTTGATAGCACAGATTTGTCTCCCCATATAGCAATCAGATTCAGTATCTCCCATACAGTCCATGCTGGAGCTCTTTTTGGATTTGGGACTGCATTGCCACCCGTGCTGATCAGAGCTCCACGCTGGGCAAACAGGAAATGAAAATCAAAATTTTGCGGGGCTTTTCCTGTTTACCTGGCCACTGCATCCGAGCTGAGATTGCTGTCCAGAGCGGTCACAGTGGTGCACTGTGGGATACCACCTGGAGGTCAATACCATCAATTTGCGGCCACACTAACCCTAATCCGATATGGTAATACCGATTTTAGCGCTACTCCTCTCATCGGGGAGGAGTACAGAAACCGATTTAAAGAGCCCTTTATATCGATATAAAGGGCCTCGTAGTGTGGACGGGTACAGCGTTAAATCGGTTTAACAATGCTAAAATCGGTTTAAACGCGTAGTGTAGACCAGGCCACACCCTCTCACTCTCAGCTCCTTGCACCTCTTGCTCCCAGCTCCTCACACACGCTTCCTCTCCTCTGGCTCCTCCCCACCTGACTGGAGTGAGCTCCTTTTTAAACCCAGGTGCCCTGATTAGCCTGCCTTGATTGGCTGCAGGTGTTCTAATCAATGTAGCTATCTCCACGGCCTTCTAGAAAGATCTTAATTAGCCCCAGGTGCCTTGATTAACCTGGAGCAACTGCCATTTGGTTACCATGGTACTAGGGATTTGTTTAGCCTGGGGCTAACATGCCTGTTCCTCAGTACTTTACTGTAGCCATCTGGCCTTGCCCCATCACAATTGTTATGATATGAATATGACATAACTAAGATATGTTTTATGCAAGATGGGTCATGTGAGGTATCATTGAAAAGGTTATGATCTACTGTATGTATGTATCGTTTCTGCATCTGAAGCTAGGAATATTGACTATGTAACAATTACAGCTGCATGCATCCGATGAAGTGGGTTTTAGCCCATGAAAGCTTATGCCCGAATAAATTTGTTAGTCTCTAAGGTGCCACAAGTACGCCTTGCTCTTTTTGATGATACAGACTAACACGGCTACCGCTTTGAAACCAGTTACAACTCTGTGTGTACTTGGGGGAAACACCAACCAGACAGTAGGCAATCAGCCTGAATGAGCCATTTAAGAAGGACAGTTTTCTTACCCATGAAAGCTTAAGCCCAAATAAATCTGTTAGTCTTTCAGGTGCCACTGGATTCCTTGTTGTTTTAATAGAACTTTGGAGATACTAATTTCCCACCTTCCTGAGGAGCTTCCTGGGACGTTGCTTTGACAGTGAGGGTCATTTGATGATGTCACCTGGTACGGAGGACCACCTTGGACTCTGCTGGTATTTTTCCACTGGAAACAAAGGGCTCCCGCCTTGTGTAAACTCTATTTAAGGCTGGGAAGTAATTTAATCAGGACTTTTCTCCATTGCCTCCCTGTCCAAGAAGGAAGATGGCTAAAAACACCTGAAGGGAAAGGCAAGGGCTGAGTTCAGTCTGTAAAGAGAAATAAATTGAACTCTAAGGTACAAAAACCCTGCAACCAGCTTAAAATAACGTTTAGGGTGAGAAATTACATTTTGTAACCTGTTTCTTGAGTGTATTAAGCTTAGTTTGCGTGTTTTGTTTTATTTGCTCAGTAATCTGCTTTGTTCTGTTTGCCGTCCCTTATAACAGGGGTGGTCAAACTTTTTGGCCCAAGGGGCACATCTGGGTGTGGAAATTGTATGGTGAGCCATGAATGCTCATGAAATTGGGGTTGGGGTGCAGGAGGGGTTGAGGGTTCTGGCTGGGGGTGCAGGTTCTGAAGTGGAGGGGCCTCTGGGCTGGGAGAGGGGGGCTCAGCGGTGCAGGCTCTGGGCAGTGCTTAACTCAAACAGCTCCCAAAAGCAGTGGCATGTCCCCCCTCCAGCTCCTACATGTAAGAGCGGTCAAGCAGGTCTGCATGCTGCCCTGTCTGCAGGCACTGCTCTGCAGCTCCCATTGGCCGCAGTTCCCGGCCGATGGGAGCTGCAGGAGTGGAACTTGGGGTGGGGGCAGCGTGCGGAGCCCCTTTGCTGCCCCAATGCATAGGAGCTGAAGGGTGGACATGCCGCTGCTTCCAGGAGCCGTGCAGAGCCAAGGCACACGCATGCAGATTGGCCATCAACCCCAATCCCCAGCAGGAGCTCAAGGGCTGAATTAAATCAGCTGGCGGGCCAGATGTGGCCTGTGGGCCAATTTAATCTTTGCCCACCCCTGCCTTATAATCACTTAAAATTTACTTTTTGTAGTTAATAAACTTATTTCCTGTTTATTTCAAAACCCATTTGTGCCATTCATATCGGGGGGGGGGGGAGGGGAGGGAAAGCTGTGCATATCTCCACATTGAGGGAGAGGGCAAATTTTTATGAGCTTGCGCTGTGCAGATCTCTCTATACAGCGCAAGACAATATTATTTTGGGTTTACACTCCAAAGGAGATGTGCACATGAATGCTAAGTAAATCCCCAAGCTGAATCTTCCCCCACAGCTGATTTCAGTCTGTGTCTGCAGCTGGGTGTGGCCTTACCTGTGTGTGTGCTAGAGGAGGCTTGAGGGCCTGGCACAGCAAGGACAGGGTGAGGAAGCCCAGACTGGTGGAATGGGTGGGCTCAGTGAGACCCCAGCACATCAGGTGGCACCCCGGATAGAGGGGGTTCAACCTGTCACAAACTGCAATATGAAAGTCCTGTAGGTCGAGGGCCGAGAACCAATCCCCCCTGTTCCCAGTGCTAGGATGATGGTGGATATGGTGATCAAGGGGGGGTGAGGGAGTGGGTCCTTGTAACCAGTGTTCATTCTATGGCTATATTTAAAAGCAAAATGTAGAATTTGTAATAAAAAATAAAATAAAAAAAAGTTAGAGGAGAAAATTCTGGGCAATAAAGTTTGTTGGCTGTAAAAAAAAAACAAAAAACAAAAAAACATTGTAGTTTGACAAATTTGTTGATATTGTGAAGGTCTAGGATGGGGCACCAACTGCCAGACTTCTTTCTTGCCAGGAAGTAGTGAGAGTAGAAACTGTGTCCTCTGTGTTGTGGAGGGACTGGTTCTATGGCTCCCAGTTGAAAATGATGTTTCCATGCCCTCTCCATGCAGTACGGGCTCATGAGAGGATCCCTGAAGAGGGACAGGGAAGGGGGTTGGTGGGGTGGTATAGCTAGGAAGGGGATGGAGTAACCTTCCTTTACTATTTCTAGGACCCATCTGTCCGAACTAATGAGCATACAAGATGGAAAAAATGGAGCTAGGCGATTGCCAAACTGTTGGTGTGTAGATGGCATTACAGATGGTAGGGGCAACTGAAGCAGGCAGGAGGTTCTCTGGAGCTTGACCACCTTTAAATTTGCTGCTTATTAAAGGGTGTTTGGGAAAGTGTCCCTCGTGCAGGCGATTGTCTGTGCCTGTTGAGAAGTCCGTGATGATGGTGCTGTGGGTAGTATGGCTGAGGATGAGATTGAGGAGGGAGCTGATATTTCCCTGGTCTCTGTTTTGGCTGTGGTGTGTACATACCAAGGGATTTTAGAGTGGCTTGGGAGTCTTTCAGTGAGTGTAAGGAGTTGTCCGTTCACTCAGAAAAGAGTTTTTGTCCCTCGAATAGAAGGTCCTCAACTGTATTTTGCACCTCCTTAGGGAATCCAGAAAGGTGCAGCCATGATGCACGTCACATTACTACCACAGCAGCAATGGATTGGGCAGATATGTCAGCACAGTCCAGAGAGGCCTGCAGGGCCCTTGCAGGCTATTACGTGGCCTTCCAAAATGAGGGGCAGGAACTATTCCCTTTTCTCCTCTGGCAGATCCTAGCAAAGTTCCTCCAGCTCAGAATAATTTTTATAATCGTATCTGGCCATAAGGGCCTCATAGTTGGAAATTCGAAATTGGAGGGTAGCAGATGAATAGGATTTTCTGCCCAGGAGATCTAAACATTTCCAGTCTTGGTCAGGATAGCCAGATCAGGATTGGCATTGACGTCCCTTCTCTTGCACCTCATTAATCCTAAGGGAATTTGGCGCAGGTTGTGAAAATAAAAACTATGCATTTTTTGCAGGTACATATTATTTCCTATCCACTCGTTTGCATGTAGGGGGGATAGAGGCTGGAGTCTGCCAAAGAGGGTTTGCAGGTTCAAGCAGGGCACCGTTAATAGATGTGGCAATTTTTGTTGTTGAGGAGGTATGGAGAATGTCAACGTTGTTGTTTCTTGATCACCTCAAGTGGGATGTTTAGGGAATCAGCATCAGCCACTTTATGAAACAACTCCTGAAAGTGATGAAAATCATCAGCCACTGTGGGGGAAGGTGATGGCATGATATCTTCATCAGGTGAAGATGAAGAAAACGGGAGGACCGGATGTACCTCCTCATCCTGTTCTCCTTCCAGTTCCTCCTCCAGTGGTGGTATCTGTGCAGGCTGTGGTTCTGGAGCTCGAGAGATTGTTGAGGAGGAGATTGATTGACACCGACACGTTTGCAGCAGTGGGGGATTATCGAAACGTGCCCTATGCAGGACCCTGGGGTCCCAATATGTCTAATTAGGGGAAAGGGAATATATGATTGCATCCGTGGAGGCCCCTGAAAAGCTGGGGGCCTGAACTGCGGCAGGATAAGGCTAGTAAGTTGATGTCAATTGCCCTGATGTTGATGGGGCAAGAGAGTCTTGATAATCACTCTTGTCCTCCTGGACATCACTAAGGAAAGGAGGTGCTGTCCCTGTGGGAGAGCGTGAAAAGTGTCTTGATTGAGAAGTGGGTGAGACTTGGGACACCTCCTGTCTGAGGAGTGGAGAATTCAGTGTCAGATATAGTGAGGCCGGCTCCAGCTTTTTTGCTGCCCCAAGCGGCGGAAAAAAAAAAATAAAGAAAAACCCAATTGAGCTGCCGCTGAAGTGCCGCCGAAGAGGAAGACAGGGAGTGAAGGACCCACCGCCGAGTTGCCGCTGAACACTGAAGTGACAACGTCACGACGATGACGACCCGGACGTGCTGCCCCAACAACGCACAGACTGTCGCTCCTTTCTATTGGCCGCCCCAGGCATCTGCTTCCTTCGCTGAGTCTGTGTGAATTCCTGTGGGCAATCACCCCTCAGGGCCTGTGTTGAGCATGGTGCCGAGGTGTGATATGGAAGAGAGTCAGCAGATGGCGCCAGAGCACTTTTCGGAGCCATAGCCTTTGTAGGCGTCAACGCTGTCAGGGACAAGGGCTACACTGGAGCCAGCTGTTTTGCTGGTGTCGGTGCTGATGGTGGTACCAGCCTTGTCTTTGGCACCAGAAACAGACCTGGAGCCGCCAGGGAGGCAAAGGGATCGCTTTGGTTGCCCACAACAAGAGGTGATGCCGATAGCGACTGTTTCGCATGGGCACGGTCCTTACACATAGCGCACGTCCAGACTAACCCGCGGCATCGGCGGGTTAAAATCGATTGCTCGGGGATCGATATATCGCGTCTAGTCTGGACGCGATGTATCGATCCCCGAGCGCGCTTACATCGATTCCGGAACTCCATCAATCCGAACGGAGTTCTGGAATCGACACGGAGAGCCGCGGACATCGATGCCGCGCCGTCCAGACGGGTGAGTACCTCGATTTTAGAAATTCGACTTCAGCTACGTTATTCCCGTAGCTGAAGTTGCGTATCTAAAATCGATTTTAATACCTAGTCTGGACGTGGCCTTAGGCCTTGCAAACTTCCAGAGTGCGGTCGCCACTCGTTTCTCTGCTGTCCATGCAGCTCTCATTCTGGGGTCCTTGTGCTGATGGGCCGAGGCGAGCTCAGCACACAGATCCAGAAACGTGACCTTTTGCATCCAAACCTGCATTACTATGTGACCCCACTACCCAGTGCTTGTTTCTCAGGCCCAGAAGTGCTGTTCCTTGGTCTGCAGCTTCTCTGTGAAGCCACCAACAACCTAGAATTGTTTTTCACTGTATCCTACAGTAAACTGTCCTCAAAGAAACTATCATGTCCCTCACTGTCACTTCTTCTGGGTCTGCAAATACAGGGCAATTGCGTGTCTGGGGCTCCATGCTTCTGTTAGAGCAGGGATGGGCAAACTACTGCCTGTGGGCCAGATCCAGCCTGCGAGCTGTTTTAAGCCAGCCTGCGAGCTCCCACTAGGAGCGGGATATGGAGCTTGCTCCGCTCCAACACTACAGCCAGGGCTCAGGGTTGGGGGCCATACCACACAGCTCTCAGAAGCCATGGCATGACCCCGCTCCGGCTCCTACGAGTTCCAATGGCCTCCCTCTGGCACTCCAGTCGGAGCTGCAGGGGCGGTGCCTGAGACATTTGAAGAAAAGAACAAGGACACAACATTCATCTCCACCACTGAAATATACTGTACTAAGAGAGCTTTTCAGAGGGACAGCATGGAGAAATGGTAGCATATTTTACTTGTTCATAGTGTTGGGTACATATCTGTTTTATAGTTGTTAACCCTGTTTTGATCATATTCTCATTTCCTACTCTGCTACATTGTTATATATTACCACCATCCATATAAAATAAAATCAGCTACAATAAACTAAAACTGGCAAAGTGTAATTTTAATAAAAGCAAACAAATATACAGAGAATGTTTCTAGACAGGTGATACCAGGCAAAAGTACGACGTTCATAATGCCATCTAGTTGAAAAGATAAAGAGGTGAAGAAACTGGACCCTATTTTGTGTAGAAAAGTTTGGATTTAATATATTTTAATAGATGATGAATAGCTTCGCATGCATCTTGGTTTGGCAGCTGTTTGGTTATTAGAAAAGCTTTCATCCCAAGTTCATGAGCCTGAAATGACATTTAAAAAAATATACAGAATAACTGCCATGAAATAGTGACACAGCCTTTTCTCACGAGGGTAGGAAAACTATAGACGGGATCTTCGGAACTGTCAGACTGGGTAAGAGCCATTATCCTGTTTCAGAGAGCAGCCAGCACAAGCTGCTTTGGAGAAAGTTGTAAGTAACCTCCTAGTGGACAAGTATTGAATAACATGCCCACTGGAAAATTTCTTCACGATCCCATTGGTTAATAGATGGTTTATGCAATGAGGCAGGAGGGTTTATATCCCTTCTAAAATCAGAGGGCCAAACTTTCTACTGAGGTAAACTGGGACATCTACATCAACTTCAATGGAGCTGAGCTGCTTTTCATCAGTGGACAATGTAGGTTATATATTATTATGGATTAACATTATTAATCCCATCCAATATAGCTGTAGATGTTCTCATTATCTTTATCAGTGTCCAAGCTTTGATTTCTGCAGAACTCTTGGCCTCAATGCTATCATAGGGCAATGAGTTCCGTAGGCTAATTTTGCATTGTGTAAAAAAAATTTCCTTTTCTAAGCTTTAAATGTGTGGCCTTTCAATTTCATTGAGTATGCCTTTGTTTCATAGAGTCATAAATGTTAAAGCCAAAACACCAACAGATCATCCAGTCTGACCTTCTACATAACACAGCCCAGATAATTTCACCCCTGCACTGAGCCCAATAACTTGTGTTTGGCTAAAGTAGTTTCCAGAAAGGCATCCCGTTTTGATCTGAAGACATCAAGCAAGATGGAGAATCCACCATTTCCTCTGATAGTTTGTTCCAATGGTTAATCTCCCTCACCGTTAAAAAAAATTGTGCCTTATATCTAATTTGAATGTGTGTGACTTTAACTGCCAGCTATTGCTTTTTGTTCTGCCTTTCTCTGCTAGACCGAAGAGCCCAGCAGTAAAGACGGTTACTCACCTTTGTAACTGTTGTTCTTCGAGATGTGTTGCTCACATCCATTCCAGTTAGGTGTGCGCGCCGCGCGTGCACGCTCGTCGGAAACTTTTTACCCTAGCAACTCCAGTGGGCCGGCAGGTCACCCCCTAGAGTGGCGCCGCCATGGCGCTCGATATATACCCCTGCCGGCCCACCCGCTCCTCAGTTCCTTCTTGCCGGCTACTCCGACAGTTGGGAAGGAGGGCGGGTGTGGAATGGATGTGAGCAACACATCTCGAAGAACAACAGTTACAAAGGTGAGTAACCGTCTTTTCTTCTTCGAGTGATTGCTCACATCCATTCCAGTTAGGTGAATCCCAAGCCATACCTAGGCAGTGGGGTCAGAGTGAGAAGTCGCGGCATGGAGCACTGCAGATCCGAAGGCCGCGTCCTCTCTTGACTGCTGGACCAGGGCGTAGTGGGAAGCAAAGGTGTGGACCGATGACCAGGTCACTGCCCGACAGATTTCCTGGATGGGCACACGGGCGAGGAAAGCCAGCGATGACGCCTGCGCCCTGGTAGAATGCGCAGTCACACGGCCCGTAGGGACGTGGGCCAAGTCATAGCAGGTCCTGATACAGGACGTTACCCACGAGGATAACCTCTGCGAAGAAATGGGAAGCCCCTTCATGCGGTCCGCTACTGCCACGAAAAGCTGGGGGGATTTGCGGAACGGTTTGGTCCTCTCCACATAGAACGCGAGAGCCCTACGGACATCAAGCGAGTGGAGCTGTTGCTCCCTGCCTGAAGAGTGAGGTTTTGGGAAAAAAAACAGGGAGGAATATCTCTTGGTTGACGTGGAAGGCTGAGACCACCTTGGGGAGAAAGGCAGGGTGTGGCCTCAGCTGCACCTTATCTTTATGGAAGACTGTATACGGGGGGTCTACCGTGAGAGCCCGGAGTTCCGACACCCGTCTAGCTGAGGTGATAGCTACTAGAAAGGCAGTCTTCCAAGAGAGATAGAGTAGGGAGCAAGTAGCTAACGGCTCGAAGGGGGGCCCTATGAGCCGAGACAACACCAGGTTAAGATCCCAGGTTGGGGCAGGGAGTCGGACGTTAGGGAACAAACGTTCCAGCCCCTTCAGGAATCTAGTCACCGTCGGGTGAGAAAAAACGGAGCGGCCATCCCCACCCGGGTGAAAGGTGGAGATAGCCGCCAGGTGGACCCGCAAGGACGATATCGCCAGGCCCTGTTGTTTGAGGGACCAAATATAGTCTAAAATATTGGCCACCGAAACTTCCATCGGGCGGAGACCTTTCTCCACGCACCAACAGGAGAAACGCTTCCACTTGGCCGAGTATGTCGCTCTAGTGGAAGGCTTCCTGCTGCCCAAGAGTACCTCCCGTACCGGGGTGGAGCAGCGCAGTTCAGAACTGGTCAGCCACGCAGGAGCCACGCCGCTAGGTACAGCGACTGCAGGTCCGGGTGACAGAGAGTTCCGTGTTCCTGGGTGATCAGGTGCGGGTGAAGGGGCAGGGGAACTGGGGCGGCTATGGCCAGGTCCAGCAACATGGGGTACCAATGCTGCCTGGGCCACGCCGGGGCTACCATGATCACGCGGGCCCTGTCCCTGCACACCTTCAGAAGGACCCTGTGGACACGCGTAGAACAAGTGGGTCGTCCACGGAATGAGGAAGGCATCCGCTATAGACCCGGGTTCCCTGCCCTGAAAAGAGCAGAACGCCTGGCATTTCCTGTTCCCCCCGGACGCGAAGAGGTCCACACGGGGACAACCCCACCTCTGGAAGATCAAGAGGGCGACGTCCGGGCGAAGGGACCACTCGTGTGAGAGGAAGGATCTGCTCAGGCGGTCTGCCAGTGTGTTCCGTACTCCGGGGAGGAAGGAAGCCGTGAGGTGAATGGAGTGGGCTACACAAAAGTCCCAGAGTTGCATCGCCTCGTGACATAGGGGAGAGGATCTGGTGCCGCCCTGCTTGTTGATATAGTACATGGTCGTCGTGTTGTCGGTAAACACCGCGACGCAATGACCCCGAAGCTGGTGACAGAACGTTTGACAAGCAAGGCGGACCGCTCTCAACTTCCGCATGTTGATGTGCAGCTTCACCTCCTGCGGGGACCACAGGCCCTGTGTTCTCAGGGATCCCAGGTGGGCCCCCCAGCCAAGATCTGAGGCATCCGTCGTTAGGGACACCGAGGGCTGGGGTGGGTGGAATGGGAGCCCCGCACACACTACGGACTGGTCTAGCCACCAGCTGAGAGAATCCAACACCCCCTGGGGAATTGTGATCAGCATGTCTAGTGGCTGCCTTGCCGGCCGGTAATGTGCGATGAGCCACGACTGGAGGGTCCTCATGCAGAGCCGAGCGTAACCGGTCACAAATGTGCATGCTGCCATGTGGCCTAACAGGGTTAGACATGTCCGTATTGATGTTAAGGGGGCTGCCCGCGATCGCTGAACGATTGCCGACAACGCCTGGAACCTTGGCAACGGCAGAAGGGCCCTGGCCACGGTGGAGTCCAGGACGGCCCCGATGAACTCCACCCTCTGCGTGGGGAGCAGGGTGGACTTGTCTACGTTGATCATGAGGCCCAAGGTAGCAAACAGGCCGGTGATCCTGCGGACGTGGCTGCAAACCTGTAGCTCCGACGTGCCCTGAATTAACCAATCGTCTAGGTAAGGGAACACGTGGATACGACTGCGCCGAAGATGTGCCACAACGACGGCCATGCATTTTGTGAATACCCTCGGAGCCGTAGAAAGGCCAAATGGGAGGACTGCAAATTGGTAGTGAAGGCGGCCCACCACGAATCGAAGGAAACGTCTGTGGTGTGGCCAAATGGCAATGTGAAAATAAGCGTCCTGCATGTCGAGGGCGGCATACCAGTCTCCCGGATCCAGGGATGGGATAATGGTCCCCAGGGATACCATGCGGAACTTCAACTTCACTAGGTACTTGTTGAGCTCTCGCAGGTCGAGGATAGGCCTGAGGCCTCCCTTGGCCTTGGGGATCAGAAAGTAGCGGGAATAAAACCCCTTGCCTTTCTCGTTTTCCGGAACCGCCTCTATAGCTCCTTTGTTGAGGAGCATCTGTACCTCCTGCCGAAGGAATTGCTCGTGAGAGGGGTCCCTGAAGAGGGACGAGGAAGGGAGGTGGGAGAGAGGAAATGATATAAACTGCAGGTGGTATCCCGTCTGCACCGTGCGTAAGACCCAGCGGTCCGATGTTATTTGGGTCCACGCTGGGAGGAAAAACGAAAGGCGGTTGGAAAACGGGGGGGAAGGATCCGTGGGGGAAACTGTTATTGCGCCCTCGGGCGCACCTTCAAAACGAAGGCTTGGGTCCAGGCGGGGGCTTGGAGGAGCTTTGATTCTGCCCCCCTTGGTTCCCCGAATGTCTACGCCTGCCATTCCTGCCGCGGCGCCTATTAAGGTCCTGCCGCTGGCGGAACTGGGGGTATGGCCTACGCTGCTGTTGCTGCTGTGGCCGGAAGGGTCTGCGCTGCGTTCCTGGCGTGTGCATCCTGAGGGAGCGCATAATGACCCGATTGTCTTTAAGACTTTTGAGTCTGGGGTCTGTCTTTTCTGAAAACAGGCCCTGGCCTTCGAACGGGAGGTCCTGTATGGTGTATTGGAGCTCCGGTGGAAGGCCAGAAACCTGAAGCCAGGAGATGCGGCGCATCGTTACCCCCGAGGCGAGGGTGCGGGCAGCCGAGTCTGCAGCGTCCAAAGAGGCCTGTAACGAGGTTCGTGCCACCTTCTTGCCCTCGTCAAGAATGGCCGCAAATTCTTGACGAGCCTCTTGTGGCAGCAGCTCTTTAAATTTGTCCGCTGCCACCCATGAGTTAAAAGCATATCTGCTAAGAAGGGCTTGCTGATTTGAAACCCTGAGCTGAAGGGCCCCAGCCGAATAGACCTTGCGGCCGAGGAGGTCCATACGCCTGGCCTCCTTGGATTTGGGGGCTGGGGCTTCCTGTCCGTGGCGCTCCCTCTTGTTCACCGACTGCACCACCAGGGAACACGGTGTCGGGTGAACGTGGAGGTACTCGTAGCCTTTGGAGGGGGCCATGTACTTCCTCTCGACGCCCCTCGCCGTAGGGGGGATGGAGGCCGGTGACTGCCAGATTGTATTGGCGTTGGCCTGGATCGTCCTAATGAAGGGTAGGGCGACCCTGGTGGGAGCATCGGATGAGAGGATGCTGACGACGGGGTCCTCGATCTCAGAGACCTCCTCGGCTTCCAAGCTCAGATTCTGTGCTACTCGCCTAAGGAGGTCTTGGTGCGCCCTGAGATCTAGCAGAGGAGGGCTATTGGAGGAAGTGCCAGCCACCGCTTCGTCGGGAGAGGAGGATGAGGAGACCCCTGGCAAGAAAGTGTCCAGTGGGGGGTCCCCCTCAGCCCTCGCCTCTATCTCAGGAGCAAGACCAGGGTCTTGCTGCTTCGATCCTTCCTCTCCATCAGGGGAGGGAGGGGGGCGAGACAACGACGCCTCTGGCACCCTGTGCTCCGCCGTTGCAGGCCTAGCAGGAAGCTGTTGGGGGCCCTGGGCTTGATGGTACGCCCAGGGTGTCCAAAACCCCCACTGCTGCAGACCCTGGTTCTGTTGCGGAGGGTCTTGGAATAATGACGCCTGTCTGTCGGTGCCCAGCGCATATACGCTGTCCGCTTGAGATGATACTGACGGCTGTCTGGAAAGCCATGGCGGGGCCGACCGCAGCTGATAAGAGTCTGCGCGGTTCGGCACCGAAGATCTTCTCGGTGCCGGGGATCGGTACCGGGAGTCAGACCGGCGCCGGGATCGGGACCAGGTTCTGTCTCGGTGCCGGGATCTGGACCGGTACCGGCCGCTGCTTCGGTGCCGGGATCGGGACCGGGACCTGCCACCGACGTGGTGCCGGGAGGTCGACCGGGACCGGGACCTGCCACCAGCTCGGTGCCGGGAGGTCGACCGGCGCGCTGAATAACGGCGAGACTGGCTCCTAGAGTCACGGTGCTGGTATCGACGGCTGGAGTCAGACCGTGACCGTCTGGAGGTCGATCGGCGCCGCGAGTGCGACCGGTACCGCCGAGGGGAGCGGTGCCGGGACTGCGAGCGGCGTCGGGATCTCGAGCGACTGTGGCGTCGGGACCTCGATCGCGAGCGTGAGTCCCGAGACGGTGCCGTCATCATGGGCTTGCCCCTAGATGCTACCCGCACCGGAGGTACCAGGGGTGGCGGCTGAGTTGACTCAGTCAGGGCAATAAGGACCCGTGCCGAGGCGAAGGTCTCCGGAGTGGATGGGACCAATAGCTCAACCCCAGATCTTATGGGGGAGCTTGGCGGTACCGGAGTCGACGGACCCACCGGGCCCGGAGTCGACGGTGCCGGTAGCGCCGTGGCCGATGTCGATGCCGGGCGCTCCATTCGAGTCTGCCGGGCTGGAGTAGCAGACGTTGATGGTCTCGTTTCTGCACCCGGTGCCGGGGAAGGTCGGTGCCGGGGAGTCTTTCCGGTGCCGGTGCGATCCGGTGCCGGCGTAGAGATCACGGCCTGCGAAGCTGCTGGGTCAAGTGCCGCTTCCATTAGGAGAGTCCTGAGTCTCTGGTCTCTCTCCTTCTTTGTTCTGGGCTTAAAAGCCTTGCAAATGCGGCACTTGTCCGACCTGTGCGATTCCCCCAGGCACTTTAGACAAGCGTCGTGAGGGTCGCTGGTCGGCATAGGCTTTTTACAGGCCGCACATTGCTTAAAGCCCGGCGAACCAGGCATGAGCCCGGTGCCGGGAAGGGCTACAGCCCAGACCGGCGAACAACTATATACAAAACTATTTACACTACAAACTAATTAACTAACTATACTTAACTACTAACTAACAACTGTGGTAACAACGGTAGTAACAAGGAGAGCTAGGGACGTGGAGGACAGCAACGCCGCGCTCCACAGTTCCAACGACCGACACGGCGGTAAGAAGGAACTGAGGAGCGGGTGGGCCGGCAGGGGTATATATCGAGCGCCATGGCGGCGCCACTCTAGGGGGCGACCTGCCGGCCCACTGGAGTTGCTAGGGTAAAAAGTTTCCGACGAGCGTGCACGCACGGTGCGCACACCTAACTGGAATGGATGTGAGCAATCACTTGAAGAAGAACCTGGTATTTTCTCCCCATGAAGGTATTTGTACAGTAATCAAGTCACTTGTCAATCTATACTGACTGAGCTCTTTAAAGGCATTTCCCCAGCTCTCAAATAACTTCTGTGGCTCTTTTCTGCACTCACTCCACTTTTTCAACAGCCTTTTAAAGATCTGAGATATCAGAACTGTACCCAGTATTGGGCTCATGAATGCTGTATGCAGAGGCGAACCCTACTATGACTACTATATCCAAAGATTGCACTGACCCTTTTTGCCACAGCATTGCACTGGGAGCTCATATTGATTTGCTTGTCCACTATGATCCCTAAGTCCTTTTCAGAGTCATTGCTTTCTAAGACACAATCCCCTATTCTGTACGTATAGCCTACATTCTTTGTAACCAGTTGTATGACCTCACAGTTGGCAGTATTAAAACATTTTGTCTGAATGGGCACAGCTCACCAAGATTGTTCTTTATGACTGCCATGTCCTCATCATTTACCACTCCATCAATCTCTGTGTCATAATCACATTTTATGATTCCCCCCGATTACAAATACTTTTCTGGATCTATCAGTTAGTCAATTCTCAATCCATTTAACATTTGCTTCATTTATACTGTATCATGCAAATTTTTAATCAAAATGTCATGCAGTGCTAATTCAAACATCTTTAAAAGTCTTTGTTCTTGTATTTACATTTTCTATTTGTTATTTTGCATAACTCTACCATCTTGCTTCCTCTCCAAACTAAACATTCACAGTTGTTTCTGTCTCTGTTCACAAGGAAGTCTTACCCATCTCTTAGTTTCAACTTGTGCAACCTTAACTCTGCCCCCTTGGTTGTAAATATTCTGATACAGTCTTGAATAACAGGATCACATACTGTTACTGTGACATGACCTCATCCTGATGCACAAATCACACCAACCTTATCAGTAATACACCCCAGCCTCACTCATGCACAAAAGCCAAGACTTTTACAAGTGATTGATGATTTTGGATGCCCAACTTGAGACAAATTAAAGGGGTCTGATTTTCAGATGGGCAGTGCTCAGCACTTTCCAAAAATCAATCCCCTTTTAAATATCAATGTGCAAACATTTGACACATTTGAAAATATTAACCCTTTGCTCTCAAATACACTAGTGCAAATTCAAAATTGACTTCAGCGGACTGAATGAATCCACATTTCCACCATGAGAACTGCAAAAAAAATGGCCCAAAATCAGGCACTCATATGTAGAACCCTTGTCTCATTCACTGCACAATATCCAACCTGCGTGCTGAATGACGAAAAGTGGTAGGTAATCATGCATTTACGACTGTATTGTAATGCACATGCACAAAGGCACAGCATCTAAGCTGTATAAGGAACTTTAATTTGCCATTACCTGACTTTTGAGTATTTTGCTTTGTATCTTTAACATTAACATCGTATTTTTAAATTTAATTTCCTAAGTATTTAAAATTAATAAATAAATACTGGAAAGTGGCTTTATTAGCTAGAAAGCAGTAGAATACTGTTTTCCATTAATTATGCAGTCTCCGAGGCAAGGGCTCTTGCATTTAATGTTATTGTGTGAATCAAAAATATAGTGGTTTAATTAAAAACAAAAACAATCACTGAGTCGAACTTGCCTTTGGGAAATCAAATATCAAGTAATGAAGCATTGAAAGAGCATGTACAACATTGGCAGTTTTAGCAGGTTGTTGCTTTGGTGCCTGTTCTCTGATATCTAATATTGCGTTCAGTACTTGACTTGCTTCGGTTTGCTGAGCTTCATCTATATTGAGAATGAAACATTTAAGATGGATGAATAGCATACAAGATAACGTACTACTAAAACAAGCTAACTATCTGTTCTATTTAGGCATTTATGCTTCACATCACACTATCTGACTTCCATACAAATTCTAAAAGTAAACATTTTAAAATCTCTATCTTTTCACCCTCAAATGGCAAGTTTGCTGTTTCAGCCTCTTCTCTGATGTGCGTCACAAGTCGATATCTAGATTATTCAGTCATTTAACTGTTGCATCATCAAGGATAGCAAAATGCTGCAATCTACCCTCTAATCTTCTTATTGTGCACTCCTCCATGTTTGACCATCTGCATCGCTGGCCTGCAGTCATGCTGCGAAAACTGGGCTACGTTACATTTCTGCACTGTGGCAGTCACTCTGGCCATTCCAGTCAGCAGCCTGTTAATCCTAGTTCAAGATCTATATCCCAGGTTGCAAAGGGTGGGTGTAAATTAAAGCTTCTGAAATTTGTTTGCATGTCTGTCTCTAGATCCTAAAGTTGCTGCCACTCTATAAGAATGTAACTGTCACCCTGATGTACTGTTGTACCAATATTGGCACTGGGCCGGCATAACTGGACATGAATGCAGGAACGGCCATTGCAAAAGGACTTTGCCCAAGTTAGTTGTGGCAAGTCAGCAGGAACTGCAGGTGCAGGGGGTTTTCTTCCGTAAGTGAGCCAATCTTTTTATAGGAAGTCTGTGTTGCTTATTGATACTTATTGGAATCATTGTCAGTCTTGTGTGCAGGCTGTTTTCAATCTATCATAGCCCTCCAGGCAGTTTTAAGGGTAATGACATTGGGTCAAAGTTTTGAGGGAGCTATATGAGCCAACACATATAAATCAGATGTTAATGTGTGGCTAAGGCAACCGCTAACAAAACAGGTGGCTGTATTCAGCTCTGAATCAACGAGATGTACATGCCAACTTCTGCCCCAAACTGCAGCACAACATTCTGCTAGAGCAAGTACCAGCACCAGGACTGAGGTTCATAAAACATCTGCCTCTGCTCCCCAGGAGGCTCCTGCTAGCTTCTGGATCAAGGTAGTGCAGGAGGTGATTTTTTCTTTAAGTGTTCTAGATGGGAACCTGTATGTTAGACTACGGTCCAGTTTGACTCCTAAATAAGTGACAACTGGCTAAAAGGGAGTGGAAAATCAAAAGAACAGACTGTAAGGGGTTGATTGGCCAGACAATTGTTCAAAAGGAAAGTTTCAGCCACCATATTAGACTCACTTAAAGTCTCCACTAACAATGGTAAATGGCCAGCGCATTCAGGTCTTAGCTGAGTGATCTTTCCATACCATATAGATGGTTACCCACATCAGCAAGACAGATATCATTTGCATATACGTACTTACTGATCTTAGCTGTTGATAAGTATATATGTTGAAAAAGAAAGACGGTAGAATGGAACCTTGTGGGAGTCTGTTACAGAGATGCCTAAGCAAACTTGACTGTTTCCAGTTTGCAAGGTGACGCTCTGATTCATTATCATTTCCATGATGAACCGCACCATGGGCTTACTGGGAATAGTCTGCAACAACCTGACAGCTCCACATGCCAGACATTGTCACACACAGCTGACAGGTCAACCATAACGGCACCAACTTTTTAAAAAGCATCTTCGATGTCTGGTGTTAGGCGAATGACTTAATTTTGCATACATCATCCTGATCTGAAACCAGCCTGAACAAAGGGGAATTGTAGTTCAATAACCTCACTGATGTGCATCAGAATCAGTCTCTTTATAAGCATGTATCTGACACACAGGAGACAGATGGGTCAATAGCTCTAGGGATCTCCCAGTAATTTTCCTCATTTCAGAATTGCTACAACCTTTGGTTTGGGCCAGATTTTTGGGATGTAGTTGTCTTGGAAAACATCAGTTGAGGAACTAAAGCTGCCAGCTTTTGACTTTCAGGCCTTGGTGAAGTAGGAACTTGATATGGATATAAATTATAATCTAGGCCTGGAGCCTTTCCTGTTTTCATAAGCTTAATGACCTGGTCCAGTTCTTTGTCTGAAAAAGGAGCCATCAGGTTTGAATCCACACTAGGAGCCTGTCATCTCTCTGTAACCTCAGTTTTGACCACACAGCTGAAAGATTTACTCAGATTCTGTGCACGGTCATTAGCTACTAGCTGGAATGCAACAGCGTTTGCAATGACTGAAAACTCCTTTTTGCTGAGACTGGAAACTCCAAAAAGTCTTTTTATGGTCTGCCAGGCTTTCCAGCTAAAATGAATTAAATTCATCTTTGTGCCTGTCTCTCTCCGTCGATTGTGCCTGGTTTGATCCAGCAGCTGAATTAGTTACTTGCTTCTATTAAAGGCCTCCTGTTCATTGGGCAGGAGGGATAGCTCAGTGGTTTGAGCATTGGCCTGCTAAACCCCAGGTTATGAGTTCAATCCTTGAGGGGGCCACTTAGGAATCTGGGGCAAAAATCAGTACTTGGTCCTGCTAGTGAAGGCAGGGGGGCTGGATTCAATGATCTTTCAAGGTCCCTTCCAGTTCTAGGAGATAGGTATAGCTCCAATTATTAAAATGGGAGGGGAGGGATAGCTCAGTGGTTTGAGCATTGGCCTGCTAAACCCAGGGTTGTGAATTCAATCCTTGAGGGGGCCATTTAGGAAACTGGGGTAAAAATCTCTCTGGGGATTGGCCCTGCTTTAAGCAGGGGGTTGGCCTAGATAATCTCCTAAGGTCCCTTCCAACCCTGATATTCTATGATTACCTGCAGAGTACACTTCCTGACAAAGCTAACTGCCTCTGATGACCACTGTTGATGATAGCCTCCAGGAATCTTTTTCTTAGCAGCTGCTTGAACTAATTTGCAGAAAATTTGGTAGGAGTCATTTATATTGGCTGGACATTACAAGTCCAATTCAGCCAGTTCACTAATAGATGTCTCTAGCTCTGCTTGAAAGACCTCCTACCAGGCATTCCAAAAATACCACTCAGCCTTCTGTAGGCTGTTTGTTTCTGATTTCCACAGGCCTGGGGTGATCAAGGATGGCCAAGGCTAAGACTTTGGAAAAGCTTCAAGCATCTTCCACTCTACCACCACTGGCAACACTTGCCTGGAAGATGAAAAGATGATGTGGAGTAAAGAGACTGTTGCCCATCTGCTATGTTAAATATGGAGGTTTGGTTTGGGTTTTAGAGGAGTAGTAGGTCTGTGACTGAGGCCCACTCCATTAGACTCTCTCTCTCTCTCTGTTGTTGTCATCAGGATATCCTCAATTGACATGGCAAGAACTGAAGTTGCCACAATAGATAGTTGTGGTGAAACACTGGTGGTGGAGTGTGTCTCCTGAAGCAAGATGAAATGTGCCTTCAAGGTCTGTAAAATGCAGCACCTTGAGAACTGGCTCTGGAATAGGGTTTGCGGTGCTGGCCCTGAAAGGGGCCCCATTGGAGGATGGCTCTTTAGGGCTGATTGTCACTTAGAATGCAAACCTGTGTTCTGCATTTTTTCTGCTTTCGTTTCACTTTTGCTATCCCAGGGGATACCATGAGAAGTCAATAGATACGTTTCCGCTTCTAAGAAGTTGCACTATAGAAGTAATTTATACTGCTACACATCATTGTACTGTCTGTCCTGAAACAACAAGTCTTGCATTACTGTGATTATTGAAGCTGGTAACATGCAGCAACTTCTTAGTGCAAGATTTTTGCAATAGTTTATGATAAATGGAAGTAATGTCACACAAACATACAGTGAAACATCATCCTGTCCTCTCTGATAATATTCACAGAAACATAGCCATTGGAGATGGAAAAGACAAGCTAGGGCATCTACTCTGTCTTGTCTCCCATCAGTGCAGAACTGTTCCATATAAAGCAGTACATTTGCTAGCATTTAATTTATATGATGGGGCTCCCACAACCCCTGTTCTCAGACTATTATACAGATTAATATATGCCACTTCCAGAACATATTTGTTCATAGGGTTCTACTGGTTAAGGAGATAAGGGGCCATATACATACCTCAACAGGCTGAAACTTCACTTTAGTGGGTTTCAACTTAAATAAGAAAAATGTAAATAACTGAAAATGTTTCAATGTAAACTAATTTCTGAAAGACAGAGGCATCAAAATCTCAAAATCTCAATTCTTAAAGCTAATGGCTCAAAGAGACCCCACTGGATTTAGCCTATAGATATGTCAGACTTCCAAGACTCGTATAAAAATAAACAGCGGACAAGACTAGAGAACATTCTATGGCTCCTTCCCTTCAAACTATTCTGTGTTCTATGAATAATAATAATAATAATAATAATACTGAAAACTGGATTTACTCAGAGATTCTTCACTGATTTCCTCTTCTTCAGACAATATATTAATTTCTGCTGGAGACGTGAGAGTTTGTGATTGGACTTGAATCAGTCTACTGAAATGGGCATGCCAGATATCAGTTACCTATTGAGAAGGAAAGAGAATTAACATACAAAATTATATTATTACATAATATTTTAAAAGGGCATGCGCTTTACCCTTTCCTTTTCCTCATTTTCCAGTACATTGCTCAGTACAGTCTTAAATGATTCAAGTGACTGAGCCACCACTGATTATTCCATGTTCTACCAGCTCTCATCATTATGAATTTTTTATTCAAATGTTCATCTTAAACTTTGCTCAATTCCATTCTATTCTCCTAAGCCCATCTTCCCTGGCTAAGATGCTCATTAGACTCATCTCCCTTAGCTGTGGGACTGTTTAACCATAATGCAAATGTATTAATAGCAAAATTGGTTTTTATAGCAGGGTTTGGCTGAGCTATATAGACAGGTGGGGAACAAAGAGTGTTAACTCCATGTTTAAAATAATGTTTGAGGCTAGGTAATCTCAAGAATATATTTTAAATACAGGATTAACATGATTTGGCCCCATAAACAGGTAAAATTGTTAGCAATTTGCTTTGCTTTGACTGTTTGAACCATGTTTAAAGCCATTTTTAAAGACAGTTTTAAAGCCAGTGAAGACTGGAACAATCTAAATGATTCTTGTCCTTGATGTCTATTGTAAAGCTGTGAAAAAATTCACTAAGAAGCCTTCACCATCTCATAATCAGCTGGAGTTTGTTAACACTACAACTGCACTCCTGCAAGGAAGTAGGCTTGCAGGATCCAGTCGTAAGGAATAGCAGCATCTATCACCCAGCAAGTTACCAGTACAACCCTCAATGTTGCTCTAAAGCTTGAGTTATAAAATGTCTTCACTGAGTTTCATTTGTACTATTTAATAAGGTAGGTTAATGTACTGAATAAAATGTGGGATACGATTCTGGGATCACAACTGCATAAATTCTCAATGCGGGATATACTGACTCAACATATTAAACTGTACATTTTAAAATGTATTTAAATTAGAAAAGTGAATAACCACCTTACTCCTTAAGAAAAATTACTGCAAATTCAAATATAAATTTTTAAAATGTCTATGTTTACATCTTTTTTAAAATCTGATTTTTTAAATTGATCTTTCTCTATCCTGGTTGTAACTCCGAGAAATATTTGAATAAGAAGTAGCTTACTTTCATGCTAATAATAATGTCTTGTTTTAAGTCCTGGCTCAGCAGAGCACTGAAGCACATACATAACTTTAGCACGTGAGCAGTCCCATTAGCTGCAATGGGACACAAAGTTAAACACATATTAAAAGTGTTTGCAAGATTGGGGCATAAAGTGGCACTTTCACACTTGGCCCAGGGTCATTATAACATTAAGGGGAGTCGATAACACACAAACACTGAGAATAACCTCAAAAGAGCTTGTAAATATCAGATAAATTTACTGGTGCTACTAACCTCAGTATATAGTGAGTCTGCAATGTCCATTTTGTTTTGACGAAAGAACACATTAGCCATGTGGAAATAACCTCCAGATGTATTAATGTCATGTGTTCCAAATGCACAACTGGCAAAGTAAATCTGAAATATGTATTAAAATATAATCATATAAACTTAATATTCACATCAAAATAAGTTTGGGGATAGGTTTATTAACTTGAAGATTAGCAATATTGTATTTATTTCTTCTATCTCCACCCAATATTAGATGCAAAATTAATTATATTTAATTCCAAGTTTAAAATGTTGCACCAAAACCATGCAGATTCTCCCTTTTTCCACAAAGGACTGAAAACCTCCCTCATGTCCCTAGCTAGGAATACTCCTGGTCCAGAGGCATAGAGATGGCAAAGTTGGCTCCTAAGAATCCCTGAACAGGGGCTCAACGGAGACATCGTCACAGCATGCTGCACTCTAGCTATCCTCTCAACTGCTGTTTGGTTTTTAAGGAACTCTAGCCAGATGGCAAGGATTAGAGCAGCCCCTAGGCAGCTTTAGCATGCACCAGGAACAGGCAGAGAATAGAGAGCCATTACTGACTCCCTGACAGGCCCCCAGGTTTGGGAGGCCCAATGGAAACTGGATACAGCAGAGACTCTTCCCCATTACGCTTACAGACTAAATATACATGGCTGCAGTTTATAACTGCCAGGACCTGATTTTAGTCACCTCATGTCCTCATTTACAACTGTGCAAAGTGGGTGTGAAATGTTGTCAAATCAGGGTAGTAATGGACCAGTGTAAATGACAACACTGCATACACACAAGGTACAACACAGTGGTAAATCTGAGTCAGTATCTCTGAAATTAATAAGAACAAAACTATTGGATGGAGAGAAAGAAAGGTTACTTAGTAACTATAGTTGTTAGAGGGCTCTCTCTTCACCATCTCCCCTGGTTCTTGTCACGCAGACAGAAAGCAAAAGACCAGACGTCTGAAGTGCGGGCAATGCAATGTTTATTGGGGTTAGTTTCCAGCAAGCCTGTATACCATAATTCTGACACCACAGAGCCTTGTTTCCTAGTGTCCCATCTCCCCGCTCCTCAGTAGGCATAATTATACCTGAAATGCATGCCCACAGTGCCACCCCTTATAACTTATGGTCATGTTCCATTTTGGGGGGGGGGGGTTGTGAGTCTGGGGTCTTCATCTCACCCCTTTTGTACCCCATGGGAGGGGTAAGGCGTGAGGTTTGCTATGGTCAGGAGCAGGCATTTCTTTGATCTTTTAGTGTTTTACCTTCCCCCCAATCTCCCCTTACCCCTCCCAACTGGTTGCTTCCCTTGCCTTGAGATAGGAGTTGAGGCAGTCTTCAAGTGTGCGCTCATATATTATACTCCCACCATGCCCAGTAACACTTCAACTGCTATTATCTGTTCCCATTATACTAACAAACCCATCTGGCTTGGGCAAAAGCAACGTACACAGTGTCTTTGTCCTTTCTTTACACGTATGTATGTATGTATGTTTATCATAAAATAAAACAGGCAGGCAAAACCCAAAATACTATCTCAGGCAAAAATACAGACCTGAATCCTACATTGGCACTAGCACTCCTAACAATCACTCAACTGGACTGACACGACTGATCCACACTCAAGGGAGCAGCTAAGTGATAACCCAGGCAAAGCAGTGGCCATTAGGGCTGTGTGCATTCTCTCTTGCAACAATGAAAGTGTGGACCAGAGACCATGGACTTAATACATCTTCCAGTAAAGCCTATGGAGAGTCTTTAGAAGGAACTGGATCAGGTCCTGTATAAGAGCAGCAGCCCTGACCTTGTTCCAGTTACTTTCTATTTAATCAGAATCCCCTCAGTATACTCAGAAGGAATAAGGCAGGTGGGTGAGGGCAGATCTGTACTGACAATCACTCAAGGAAATACAGTTATTAAGAAAGTAACTTTTCTCTTAGTACTGACAGCAAAGCCCACACTTGGGAGATTAAAGAGCAGCAATATCTCCTCCTAAGGAGGGGCATCTGAGAACAGTTAAAGTTTGCAGGACTACTCTCCCAAAGGATCATGTGGCAAAAAATGTATGGGGAAAATATTATGGAAGCAGTTTTATAAATAGTGCAATAAATAGTGTAACTTGTCTAACAAAAATGATCAAGAAATAAGATCGTTGCTCTGCGCTAACAAAAATGATCAAGAAATAAGATCGTTGCAGGTATAAAATGGACTACTTGTTTAATGATAGGCAACTACAAAAGGTTGCAGCAGGAATGTGTATCTCAACTGAATAGAAAGGCTGATAAGTGTTATTTAATAATACTATAAAAAAAGCATAGGGAATACACAATTCACAGAAATAAGAGTAATTACTAGAACACAACTTTGGATAAGTACCGACATGTTGTCTGTTGTATCTATCTAGCACAGGTTTTTCAGAGGTGATTCTTAGCATGGTATCTAAAATCTGTACTAGAATCTAAGTGTCTGTTGGGGTTTCCTAACAATTTCTACATTGACTGTATACAATTATTAGCAATTTTTCTTCTACTTCTGTATTTTATTCTACATACATCAGTAGCCAGGTGGTATACAGACTCTTCAAAATTTCCTTTAGCAGCATAGAGGAGACCCAGGTTACGATGCAATTTAGACTGAATGCCATTACTGCAGTCAGAAGTTTTGAGGACAATCCATTGAGCTTGTGAGAGGTATTCCTCTGCCTGGGTAAGACGGCCAAGACCTGAAATTATATTTCAAGGGAAAAGAGGACAAATGTCAGCAATTTTTTAGAAGCTTAGAGAATATAGCTCTTTGTGCCATTCAAACAGTCGGACTAGGATGCTGTGACTACACAGCCATGTTAAAGCAATGCCGCAGCAGCGCTTTACCATTGCTAGTGAAGACCTGCCCATAGGCATGAATGTCACCTAGCTGTCTGAGTCTGAATGGGTCATTAAAAAGGACTGGCCAAGGCCAACCCCATATCAATGAAGTATGGAGAAGACAATCACCAGGACATTGACATCTACCAATCAATGACTGAAACAGAAATGGATTTCCCTACCTCTCAGCAGGGAAGCAAAGCAAAGATCCCAGCTCAAGAACAAAGGACTGGAAAGGTGTGAGATGGGAGATAAGAGCTGGCTGCTGGAAGGAGTTGGGAAGCTCTCACCTGAGAACTGACCAAGGAGGTCAGAGAGAGTGAGAGAGCCTGGATATGGAGTTTGCTACAGCCTAGCTGGGCTCTGGGCTAACTAGAACAGAGGTGGGCAAACTATGGCCCGCGAGACTCTCCTGCCCGGCTCCTGCGCTCCTGGCCCAGAAGGCTCGCCCCCGGCCCCTCCCCCACAGCCTCAGCTCATTGCGCCACCGCCGCACTTCTCTGGGAATGGGACTGCGAGCTCCTGGGGCAGCACAGCTGCAGAGCCAGGGCCTGAGCCGGTGCTCTGTGCTGCGCGGTAGTGTGGCTGGCTTCAGCCGGGCGGCGCGGCTGCCTGTCCTGGTGCTCTGGGCAGTGCAGCTGTAGTGCCACCAGCTACTGATGCTCCAGGCAGTGCGGTAAGGGGGCAGGGAGCGGGAGGGGTTGGATAGAGGGAAGGGGAGTTTGGGGTGGCGGTCAGGGGGTGGCAGTGTGGATAGGGGTCGGGGTGGTCAGAGGGCAGAGAACAGGGGGGTTGAATGGGGGCAGGGATCCCCGGGGGCAGTCAGGAATGAGAGGAAGGGTTGGATGAGGTGGCAGGAGGCAGTCAGGGGCGGGGGTTCCGGGGGCTGCCAGGGGACAGAGAACCAGGGGGTTGGATGGGGCAGGAGTCTTGGGATTGGAGGAGGGCATCAAGTGGTGAGAAGCAGGAGGGGTCAGATGGGGGCCAGGCCAGGCCATACCTGACTGTTTGGGGAGGCACAGCCTCTGCTGACCGGCCCTCCATACAATTTTGGAAACTCGATGTGGCCCTCAGGCCAAAAAGTTTGCCTGCCCCTGAACTAGAATGCATTTGAACCATCTTTTAACCTTCATTTCTCTGTGCTAACCTGGAGACTTCCTATGCTGTGTTCCAGCTGATAAATAAACCCAACTGTTTTGACAACACGGTTTGAATATCACTGTAAATGCTTGCTGAGGTCCATTAATCCCTGAAGAGTATACAAGTCTCTATCAGGAGCCTATCTCAGTTGGACTCGCTAAACAGAGCTCACAGTGTGAAGCAGGAATGCTGGAAGTCTTGGAGGTTCAGTATTAGGAGACAGTGAGGCCACATGGCCTACCCTGAAGGAAGGGTGAGACTGAAGGGGTTCCTCCAAGAGACTGTTCCAAAGCTGGGGGTGTAGTGCCAAACCTGTGGATCCGTGACATACCAACATTACGGTTTTAGATTTACCATTGATATTATTTGTTTCAGCAAAACTTACCAGTGCTAGCCTCAGCTAAGATGAGATAAGCAGGAACTAATTCCACAGAATCTGGACCACAGGTATCAATGCTGAAACGCAGTGAATGTAAAGCTGCAGGAATTGCTACTTCATGTCTTCCTTCAAACACAAACTTCTGGGCCACTTTGTGAGTAAAGTCAACTAAGTGTTTCTATAGGGGAAAAATTAACAATGGAATGGGAGAGAGCAAATGAAAATACTGTATCAATGTATACACCATCTATCTTTACAACCAATTGCTACATACACTGTTACAAATGGGAAACCCTGTTATGAGTTGAGTGAGTTAAAACCCATTGAGATTGACAGGTGTAAACTCACCCTTCAGTTAACATTACTTTAAGCATAACACCCCACCTAAGACAAAAGGTGTGTGTGAACCTGCTCAGGAGCTTCTGGCTGAGCACTGTTTTGGTGTGTGCATGTGTGTGAAAAGAGAGATCACACAGAAACTGAGAATAGACAAGAACAAAGAAAAAGAGAGAGGCAAAAAACCCAAGCATGAGCCCTTGGAAAAGCTAGAGAGCACATTTTTGGGACTGGTGTTGGTTAAAGAGGTTTTGGGGCTGTACGCTAAGAAACTTCTCCTTTTGTTCTTTGTTCCTTCTGCTTTACATTCCTTGAAAATAAATAAGACTGCATGAAAGAAAATACCAGATTCCATCAATTTCTACTTCCAAACGGATCATCTCCAGTGTCCCAAACCTTTAACTAGCCACTCATGTCAAAAATGACAGGTTTCAGAGTAGCAGCCATGTTAGTCTGTATCTGCAAAAAAAACAGGAGGACTTGTGGCACCTTAGAGACTAACACATTTATTTGAGCATAAGCTTTCATGGGCTACAGCCCACTTCATTGGATGCATGGAGTGGAAAATACAGTAGGAAGATATATACACACACACACAGAGAACATGAAACAATGGGTGTTACCATACACACTGTAACGAGAGTGATCAGTTAAGGTGAGCTATTACCAGCAGGAGAGAAAAATAACTGTTTGTAGTGGTAATGAAAATGGTCCATTTGCAGCAGTTGACAAGAAGTTGTAAGGAACAGTGGGGGGGGGGGGGGGGAAATAAACATGGGGAAATAGTTTTACTTTGCGTAATGACCCGTCCACTCCCCATCTTTATTCAAGCCTAATTTAATGGTGTCCAATTTGCAAATTAATTCCAATTCAGCAGTCTCTCGTTGGAATCTGTTTTTGAAATTTTTTTGTTGTAATATTGTGACTTTTAGGCCTATAATCGAGTGACTAGGGAGACTGAAGTGTTCTCCATCTGGTTTTTGAATGTTACAATTCTTGACATCTGATTTGTGTCCATTTATTCTTTTACGTAGAGACTGTTTGGTTCAGCCAATGTACATGGCAGAGAGGCATTGCTGGCACATGATGGCATATATCACATTGGTAGATGTGCAGGTGAACAAGCCTCTGATAGTGTGGCTGATGTGATTAGGTTCTATGATGGTATCCCCTGAATAGATATGTGGACAGAGTTGGCAACATGCTCCTGGATTAGTGTTTTTGTTGTGTGGTCTGTGATTGCTAGTGAGTATTTGCTTCAGGTTGAGGGGCTGTCTGTAAGCAAGGACTGGCCTGTCTCCCAAGATCTGTGAGAGTGATGGATTGTCCTTCAGGATAGGTTGTAGATCCTTGATGATGCACTGGAGAGGTTTTAGTTGGGGGGCTGAAGGTGACGGCTAGTGGCATTCTGTTACTTTCTTTGTTGGGTCAGTCCTGTACTAGGTGACTTCGGGGTACTCTTCTGGCTCTGTCAATCTGTTTCTTCACTTCATCAGGTAGGTATTGTAGTGAAGAATGCTTGATAGAGATCTTGTAGGTGTTTGTCTCTGTCTGAGGGATTGGGGCAAATGTGATTGTATCGTAGAGCTTGGCTGTAGACAATGGATCATGTGGTGTGGTCGGGATGAAAGCTGGAGGCATGTAGGTAAGTTTAGTGGTCAGTAGGTTTCTGCTATAGGGTGGTGTGTATGTGACCATCGCTTATTAGCACTGTAGTGTCCAGGAAGTGGATCTCTTGTGTGGACTGGTCCAGGCTGAGGCTGATGGTGGCGTGGAAATTGTTGAAATCATGGTGGAATTCCTCAAGGGCTTCTTTTCCATGGGTTCAGATGACGAAGACGTCATCAATGTAGTGTAAGTAGAGCAGGGGCGTTAGGGGATGAGAGCTGAGGAAGCATTGTTCTAAGTTAGCCATAAAAATGTTGGCATACTGTGGGGCCATGCAGGTACCCATAGCAGTGCCGCTGATTTGAAGATAAGAGATCCACGTACTTATCTGATCTTATGCTCAAATAAATTGGTTAGTCTCTAAGGTGCCACAAGTATTCCTGTTCATGTCAAAAAGTGATTGTAATTTTAATTGTTATCTATAAGTGGATGAGACTTGGGTATGTCACATTAAAGGCCATGGGTTCTATTCCTAGCTCTACCAGAAGTAACCTTGCATAATCTCAGCTCCTCTGTTACCCCATCTATAAATGAAGGGAATGATACTTGCAGCCTGCAAGGAAGGGATATAAGGACTTACTGAATAATAAAAGGCAGTGCACACAGATTAACACAAGTCCATGGAAAAAATGACACGAACTCATGATCTCCTAGCTCTCAGCCTAGTGCACCTACCCTTAGACCAATGGGTATTTTGATATGCAGAATCAGAATCTGTTTTTGCTGTGTTCCAGCTGGAGCTCTAGTTCTGCATGTATCATAGAAATACAATACAGGAGCATGTGCAGTACAGTTGGAATGTTCAGAAAATAACAAAAAGGGATGTTGTAGGAAAATAGTTTGGGGAGTGCATGGTCTAGAGACTTTTTACACCCAACTTGATGCAGAGCTCATCTACACACTGGTTGGGAGAAGAAATGTCTTCTCTGTGGTTGTCAAGGGGACATGCTGCTTTCGCTTATGATTCAAGGGACTCTTTGAAGCCTTTTTGCTGGCTCTGCAAGCTGTGGGAGTAGGAAGACCTGTGCTCAGGAAGGCCAGGCGTTAAAAAAAAAAAAAAAACCACACAAATTATCCCTGGTTCCAGTCTGTTCTTCTGAGATTTATTTCAGTGATGGAACCTTCCTTTCAGACTGCTCAATTGACTTAGTATGGACCTAGTCTATGCATCAGCTGCCAGTGGAGCTTTCCTGCACTGCTAAATCAGGCAAGTGCAGACCTCGCCTATGTGCCATCAAGCAGTTTCAACTTTTTCCCTGGGGGGAAGTCAAGAGCAAGGGGAACATTTACTTGCCCTTCTGCTTCTCCTCACCTGTCATTTCTGAGGAAAGAGGGTAGGAAATGATACCACTCTTGAGGAAATATTTTTATTTTAGTTTTGACAAAAGCCTCAAAGCCCATGAGGAAAATTAGAAAAATGTAATTTAAAAAGTTTAAAACTCCTATGTAAATTCTTCCTATTGTGCAAACCAAGCCCTGGCTCAGAGTCAAAGATCTGGTCTGCCTCCTCTTCCTAGGAAGTAGTTGAACCTTACTGCAGGCCTGTCAGACAAGTAAGGGGTCAGATAATGTGTCTGTCTGTGCCTTTTATAAAGCACCCACTACAATTTTGATTGCTATAAAAGCAATAAATAATAAATACTTTCAAAGTTGTTGCATAATGGGTATGTGAAGTCACTTTAGAAAAAAGGCTAGGACTAAGTTATGATGAGTATTCAAATTCATATGATCATTGCACTCAATAATGTGAATGATATCTTTGCTGTACTATAGATTTTATTAAAAATCTGGTTCAGTTCATTCCAGATACAATCATGGATTGCTGGATGAGCAGAGGAAATGTGTAGAGAATCTTGATATTACTTCACCCACCTTGTCTTAGTTTTCCATGACATTTCAATGCTTTGATGGAGTCTGCCCAAAGGGTATAGATACAATGCACAATTTAGGGATTAGTTTTTAATCACAAGCTAAACGTTAAAACCCACATTTTGGCAATGTTCAGGAGTGCCTTTTCCCACCTCCAAAATATTCAGAAGTTGAAAACCCCTTTTTAAAAAAAATATAAAGACACTGACTTTGCCATAGTGGCCTCACCCTCATGACTTCTAGGATGTACTATTTTAATGCACTTTATCTGACATTACCTTTCAAATCCACAGGCAGATAGTAGCTATAGGTGAACATACCTTCTGTATACCATGTCAGTAAGTGCACGCCAAGTTATTACTTTAATCATAGAAAAACTACATCATGTGAATCTAGTTAACAATACCTGACAGAGTACCTGACTGTTCTGTGTCTCTTTATGGTAACACAGATCAGGAGAACTGGAATTGTTGACAGTTCTGAGATACAGGTGGGGATTTTCAGGTGCTCAAGTCCCATTAAAATCAATAGGAGTTAGGCACTTACCTCTTTTAAGAGGCTTTGAACATATCAACCAAAATTTTGAAAAGGCAGTGATTTTTCTATTGAGGGCCCATACTGTTTAAAACAATCCTCTCTGCATATTAACAAGGGCTATGCTAATAGGCTATCCACCAGATACTAGCGATTGGCGCATTAGCAATGTTCAGAATAATATCCTATTTTTGAGTCATTCTATCATCTTAATATTTTATGATTTGAGGGAAAACCAGGTGAAGGGCTCTTATCTTTTGATCTAATTGGTCACTCTACTAGTCTGACATGATTAGGATGTGTTTTGTTAAAGCACTCAAATGGCTCTGTTACAACAGCTAAAAATAAAAATTAAAATTAAAAAAAACAACCTACCACCTAATTAAATGTCAGTCAGATGTTTTCCATACCTTAAACACATATACAGATAGGAAGAAAATTTTAATTATTTTCACAGATCTCTCAAGCAATATTCGCTTTTTCTTTTACATACCTGCCTGTGAAGAAGCTGTTCCATGCCATGTTTTCTTTCTTTTTCAGAATTGAAAAATGGAAATGATGTACGTATTGGAATCAACAATTGGCATATTTTCTCATGGATGCTAACCCAGTCAGCTTTTTGATGATCTACATCACTGATAAAATATGAGGAAAATACTTTTTTTAAAAGTATTGTTTATCTTTATTGCATTTCTAGTTGTATATTCTGTCAATTCCTGCTGTAGTCTCTACTGGATTTCACCAATAATGAACGGTTACTCATAACAAACAGTCTGTAACCGTGGCAGGATCTAGTTCCCCAACAAGATTCCAAAACAGGAAGGTAGTGCTCTTCTGCCAAGTCAACTTAACATAAGATGTTAGAACCAGGGCCGGTGCAAGGAAGTTTCATGCCCTAGGCGAAACTTCCACCCTGCACCCCCTCAGCTAACCCCCCCCCACAGCAGCTAACTCAGCCCCCTACCCGGGGAGCCTCCACCGCAGCACCTACCCCCCCCACACCGCGACAGCTAACCCCTCTCCCCCCGTCCACCCCATGGCAGCTAACCCTGCCTGGGGAGACCTCCTGCGGAAGCTAACCCTGCCTGGGGAGACCTCCCCCCACGGAAGCTAGCCTGAGTAGCCCGCCCCAGCTCACCTCGGCTCCGCCTCCTCCACTGAGCACGTTGGCACTGCTTTAATTCTTCTCCCCGCCCAGGCTTGCAGCGCTGATTGGAGGAGACTTAGAGCTGGGCTGTGTGCTTAGCGGAGGGGGCAGAGCGGAGGTGAGCTGGGGCGGGGAGCTGTTCACCTGTGCGCACCCCCCTCGTTATTGCGGGCAACCCTCTCCGTGCACCCTCACACCCAGCTCACCTCCACCTCCTTGCCTGAGGGGGTTTTTAGGCACCCCCAACCACTAGGCGCCCTAGGCGGCTGCCTCATTTGCCTAAATGGTTGCACCGGCCCTGGTTAGAACCTTCCAGAGAAATCACTTACAAAACCTTTGTTAAGGTGGAGTTAAAGCTGCTGCCATGCAACAGGGACTTGCGAGCTGTTTACACTTTTGTAACGTGGAACTTCAAAACCACAATCTCAAATGTTGGAAAACTGGGAACTGCTAAGTTTAAGTCTCCCAGCATATCACCAAAGAAAACATTAGCGTGAGCAAACATCCCCCCTCAAATTAAGAAATGTAGGAAAAACACAGCTAAGGTGCTGATTCCCATGGCACATAGTTTCTACTCTGCTTTCCATATGAACACCTTGTAAAGTGAGTGGAAAATATTCACCACCAAACTTGCAAGCAATCCCCTCACTGCATCGTTAGCATCCTTAATTGTGATTATACAATTGAGAACAAAGAAAAGCAGCTCAACACCTCTAGTGTGATCTCTGTCAATCATTAGTGATTATTCCCGTATCAGTACTACTTATAGTGATCACTCTGATGGTCTTGTTGCACTGCATGAATAGGAGTCCTTATCTGGAGTTCTCATGGATGCAGAGAGAATGTCATTTCTTGTTAGGAAAAGGTAAGGTACTGTGATGTTCCTAGTGCCTATCATTATCCTTACAGGTTTCAGACTGGTAGCTGTGTTAGTCTGTATTAGCAAAAACAATGGAGGAGTCCTTGTGGCACCTTAGAGACTAACAAATTTATTTCGACATAAACTTCTGTGGGCTATAACCCACTTCATCAGATGCATGGAGTGGAAAATAGAGTAGGCAGGTATAAATATACAGCACATGAAAAGAAATTTTCCCTCTGTTGATACTCACAACTTCTTGTTAACTGTTGGAAATGGGGCACATCCACCCTCATTGAACTGGCCTCGTTAACACTGACCCCTGATTTGGTAAGGCAACTCCCATCTTTTCATGTGCTGTATATTTATACCTGCTCCTGTATTTCCACTCCATGCATCTGATGAAGTGGGTTATAGCCCATGAAAGCTTATGCCCAAATAAATTTGTTAGTCTCTAAGATGCCACAAGGACTCCTCGTTGTTTTTATCATCCCTACAGGGGCAGAGAAAGATTATGTTGTGTATGAAGAAGCACCTGGAGAAATGCAGGTTCAACAGAACTACCACTAAGTGGATACATAATTGGTTAAACAACTGCAAATAAGAAGTAACTATTAATGAAATGATGTTGGATTGGAGGGAAGTCTCAAGTGGGGTTCCACAGGGATCTGTTCTGGTCCAGTGTTGTTTAACATTTTTATTAATGACCTGGCTGTAGATATACAGAGCACACTGACCAAGTGTGCAGATTAAACAAAGCTAGAAGGGGTTGCCAATACTTTGGAAGATACAGCTAAAATTCAGAGGGATCTTGACAAATTGGAGAACTGAGCAATAGACCATAAAATGAAATTCAACAAAGACAAATGTAAGGTGCTACACGTAGGGAAGAAAAACCAAATGGACACATATAGAATGGGAGGAAACTAGCACGGCAGCAGCATTGGTGAGAAAGATCTGGGAGTTGTGGGGCAGCACAACCTCAGCATGAGTCAGCAATGTGATGCTGTTGCAAAAAAAAAAGCAAATGCAATTTTAGGTTGCACTAAGAGGCATAGAATGCAAGTCATGGGAGGTAATAGCACCGCTCCAATCAGCACTGGTTACGCCTCGCTGGAGTACTCTGTCCAATTTTGGTCACCAATGCATAGAAAGGATGTAGAGAAACTGGAAAGGATCCAGAGGCAAGTGACAAAGATGATCAAACGGATGGAATGCAAACCATACAAGCAAAGGCTGAAGGAATTGGGTATGTTTAGTTTGGAAAAGAGGAGATGGGGGGGGTGGGATATTATAGCGGACTTCAGAAACTTTAAAGGCTGCCACAAAAAAAGACATAGAAAAATTGTTCTCTTTTGCCACAGAAGGCAGGATAAGAGGCAATGGGTTCAAACTCCAGCAGAGCAGATTTAGATTAAATCTCAGAAAAATCTTCTTAACTGTAAGAACAGCAGGACAATGGAACAGACACTTCGGGAGATCGTGGAAGCTCCTTCACTGGAGGCTTTCAAAAGGAGGCTGGATAACCATCTGTTTAAGATGGTTTAGACACAACAAATCCTGCATATTGGCAGGAGGTTAGATTAGATGACTTGCAGTTCCTTCTAACTTTATGATTCTATGATTCTTAACTGTGCATGTCCTGATTTTTAACAATAATCCTCTTTTGGGGAGTATGTGGGGAAAGCTTAACTGTTTTCTAATGTTTGAGTTTGGGGCATTGAAATCCCATGTTCAGAAAGGTATTGGGAGCAGAAGACCATATTATGCAGCAGCAACCTTAACTCCACTTCAGCAAAAAAATGAGTAAGTGAATTCTATATTGAGTCTTTGGGCTGGAAATAGAAATAAAGAGCCTTGTCATGAACTGCCCATTACCCGCTTTGATTTATTGTTAGGAAACACCTCTCTCATTAGAGAAAAAGACATGTGTTACTGGTTTGCCTCTGGAAGTAGTTGGAACCTATGGAAGAATATAGAGAAAGAATACTGTGCAGCAGACTGACCAGTCTAGGTGGCCTGGTGAGATATTATCATTTCTTGTTCATAACTATGATTTACTGACACATTTGTGCCTCCTTCCCCACTTTCATACCCACACTTCATTATGGCATATTGATAACATGGGGCAGAAGAAGGAAGCCATTAGGAGGATTGTGTGAAAATAGGGGCTCTGATGTTTCCAGCATGTAGTGACACCCACCCACAAACTTCCATCTCATCCAAATTAGCTGGTGAAGTGGAATGACCTATTCAGCATCTAGGGGAGAGGACTGGACAAAGATGATGCTTATTGGTTGGAGGAAGTAACAAGAATTGACAGAGGTTACTTCAGATCCTCTGATTAAGATAGTTTGCCTGCCATTTGTAATGAAGCTTCAAAAACTATGAATTCTGTTCAAACCCACTTGTTTCTGGACACTGTGACAGATCAGGGCCGCCCAGAGGATTCAGGGGGCCTGGGGCAAAGCAATTTCAGGGGCCCCTTCCATAAAAAAAAAATTGCAATACTATATTCTTGTGGGGACCCCTGCGGGGCCCAGGGCAAATTGCCCCACTTGCTCCCCCTCATGGGTGGCCCTGGGAAAAATAAACCTTCCGCATCTCAGCACAAACCTAGTTTTGAGAAAACTTCTTTACAAGGTATCACTGGTTCTCAGCATCAGCTAGTGCTAAAAGGCATTAAAGCTCATTAAAAGGGTTGGACAAATATTTTCCATCAAAACTTTTTTTGGTTCGAAAAGTAGAGGTTTTTAAAAAGCAGAAAAAAATCACGGAAATGTCTGCTTTCCTTTAAAATTTGTTTGTTTTTTTTTAATTGAAAAGTTGAAATTAGTCTGCCAAAACCTGAATATGGTTTAGGGTTTCAGAAGTGTGTGGCCAAATATTTGCTGCTTGCTGTGTTTGATTGTTTAAAGAAACAATAAAAAAAACTGCTTAAAAAAAAATCCAAAACTTTTTTGAACTACCTCAGCTTGTGACCAAACGCCTGAGCCCATCCAGTCAGAGATTTTTCCAGGTTTCTGATACTCTGCTGGCTTCCTTGACTCATATCTGTCTCCATAACTTTGGGTTCATTTAGGTTAGAACATAAGAACAGCCATACTGGGTCAAACCAAAGTTCTATCCAGCCCAGTATCCTGTCTACTGACAATGGCCAATGCCAAGTGCCCCAGAGAGAGTGAGCCTAACTGTCATAACTCTCCTACTCAGATCTGAACCTTAGAGTTCAGAACATGAGAAGCTAGCATGAAACCTCCAAACTTAATTACCAGCTTGGATCTGATATCGCTGCCACCAGCCAGAAAAATTCCAGTGTCTGGCTCACTCTGGTCTCCCCAAAACCTTCCCTGGGGAACCCCCAAGACTCAGATGCCCTGAGTGTCACCACAAAGGGAAATAACCACTTCCCTTCCCCCTCTTTACCTCCTCCCAGATTTCCCCGCCCTGGGGACCCTAGGATACTCCCTGCTTCAAGTCCTTGAAACACAAGTACCGAGAGATCAAATCTCTCTCTCCCCTCACCCAGAGGGTATGCAAAGTCAGGCTTAGTAAATCTAACACAAAGAGATTCTCTCTTCCCCCTTGTCTTCTTCCTCCCACCAATTCCCTGGTGAGCTGCAGACTCAATCTCCTTGAGCCCCCACTAAAAAAAAAATCCACAGGTCTCAAACAGAAAGCTTTATATAAAAAGGAAGAAAAAGACATAAAAATGGTCTCTGTATCAAGGTGACAATATACAGGGTCAATTGCTTAAAAGAAAAAATGAATAAACAGCCTTATCCAAAAAGAATACAATTTAACACATTCCAGCAACTACACACATGTAAATACAAAAAAAACAATATAAACCTATTGTCTTACTATCCTTGTACTTACAACTTGGAAACAGAAGATTAGAAAGCCTGGAGATAGAAAGATCACTCTCAGAGCCGAGAGGGTCACCGAACCAAGACAAAGAACTCACACCCAAAACTTCTCTCCACCCAGATTTGAAAAAGTCTTGTTTCCTGATTGGTCCTCTGGTCAGATGTTTGGTTTCCTTTGTTAACCCTTTACAGGTAAAAGAACATTAACCCTTAGCTATCTGTTTATGTTAGGGTTTCAGAAGTGTGTGGCCAAATATTTGCTGCTTGCTGTGTTTGATTGTTTAAAGAAACAATAAAAAAAACTGCTTAAAAAAATCCAAAACTTTTTTGAACTACCTCAGCTTGTGACCAAACGCCTGAGCCCATCCAGTCAGAGATTTTTCCAGGTTTCTGATACTCTGCTGGCTTCCTTGACTCATGTCTGTCTCCATAACTTTGGGTTCATTTAGGTTAGAATATAAGAACAGCCATACTGGGTCAAACCAAAGGTCTATCCAGCCCAGTATGCTGTCTACTGACAATGGCCAATGCCAAGTGCCCCAGAGAGAGTGAGCCTAACAGGTAATGGTCAAGTGATCTCTCTCCTGCCATCCATTTCCACTCTCTGACAAACAGAGGCTAGGGACACCATTCCTTACCCATCCTGGCTAATAGCCATTAATGGACTTAACCTCCGTGCATTTATCTGTTTCCTAGTATGGCTACACTTGAAATTTCAAAGCGCTGCCGCGGTGTGGTCAGAGCGCCAGCGCTGGGAGAGAGCTCTCCCAGCGCTGCACGTAAACCACATCCCTTACGGGTGGCGCTTGCAGTGCTAGGAGCCGCGCTCCCAGCGCTGCAGCACTGATTACATTGAGGCTTTACAGCGCTGTATCTTGCAGCGCTCAGGAGGGTGTTTTTTCATACCCCTGAGCGCGAAAGTTGCAGCGCTGTAAAGTGCCAGTGTAGCCAAGCCCTAGAGACTGGCTCCATGAGGTCCTTTACAAACTGGAGACAGTTACTGCGGGTTTGTCTTTAGTATAGCTTATGTACATACTCCGTGAACTGAGCATTTGAGCTTGGTCCAGAATCTGGGATGAGCCTATGCTGTGAAAACTGAAATGCTCAAAATAGCACATGCATGTGAATTGACACAGGGTGCTAAAATTAAACTAAACCAGGGGTTCTCAAACTGGGGCTCAGGACCCCTCAAGGGGTCACGAGGTTATTACTGGGGGTTGCGAGCTGTCAGTCTCCACCTCAAACCCCGCTTTGCCTCCAGCATTTATAATAGTGTTAAATATATAAAGAAGTGTTTTCAATATATAAGGGGCGGGGGGTCGCCAGGACGAAAGTTTGAGAACCACTGAATTAACCCCTCTGGAGTCTCATGGAATGCAGGGGAGAGGGGTCTCCCTTCGTAGGGTTAGGAAGGATATTGCTCTTCTCATGTGATCCCTCCTCCAGTGGCTAATTTTAAATGAAGCTACCCTCCCCTGACATGAATCTCCCTATGGCACTGAAATTAAACACAGGCCATAATTTGGCATTTGAGAAGTGAAAGGGATGGTAGCTCTAATGGAAAAGCTAATAGCTTGGCTCTTCTGCAAGCCTCAAACTGCTGAATGAGCTTTAGTGTAGGGAAGGCTGTGCCTCTCAAACAGCCTGGCCCTGCCCCCTATCCAACCCCCACTCACTTCCTGCCCCCCAACTGCCCTTCCTCAGAATCTCTGACCCATCCTGCTCTTTGTCCCCTCACCATCCCCCAGAGACCCCACCCCCAACCACCACCCCTGGGCCCCACTCCTCCTCCCTGTCCCGACTGCCGCAACCCCTATCCACCCCCCCGCTGAGTCCTGACAGATCCCCGGAACGTCCACAATCCAACCCCCCCATTCCCCGTCCCCTGACCGCCCCCCAACCTCTGCCCCCTTCCTGTCCCCGAGACTCCCTGCCCCTTAGCAACCCCCCCCCCCAGCCTCAGCTTCTTACCCCGGCTCTCCCCTCACCCGGAGCCTCAACGCATCACATCCAGGGCTGTCCCTGAAGAGCAGTGCAGAGTGGCTCCGGTGGGGCCTGAGCTCCGCTCAGAGCCGCGTGGTAAAGCGGCAGGGCTGCAAGCTCCTCCCCGCTCAGAGGCCCAGGGTAAAGGGAGCAGGGCTGTGAGCTTCCTCCACTCAGCCCCGAGCTCACAGCCCTGCCCCCTTACCACACAGTTCTGAGTGGGGCGGAGCTCAGGCCCCACTGGAGTCAGGCTGTAGCTGTTCAGGGACAGGGAGAGGGGCAGACACAAGGTTGGGTCGGGCTGGGGAAGAAGTTTCAGCCGTTCTTTTGGGGGCCCGTGCGGAGCCTGGGGCAAATTGCCCCACTTGCCCCTCCCGGGCGGCCCTGTGACAGACCCAAACCAGTAGGGTACAGGAGTGTGGTAGAGGGCAAATATACTGGTCCTATTGGCATCCAGTGGGGGTGGGCGGGCAAAGCCCGCCCACTTCTAAAGGGCCTCCCCCCAGCCTAAGGGGAGGACCCACAGGTCTGGGACACCAAATAATTACGGGGGACAACTAATGAAAAAAAAAAACAGGATCGGGAGTGAGATCATAGGGCTAAACGAAGGGAACCCGATGGGGACACCGAGCAGAGAACCCCGGACAACGCCCACTGCTCCTCGAAGGCGTCAAGGGAGCCAGTGGACGCCGCCCAGAGGAACTCTGCCCGGATGCGTGAGCAGACGGAGGAACGGAAATAGGCCCTACAGTCGCAGGAAATCCCGTCGGCCAACCTCCTCTCCCTGGTGTTGTAGATGGTCAGTTTGGCCAGGGCCAAGAGGAGGTTGAGAAGGAGATCCCGCGACTTCGTGGGGCCACAGATGGGGAGCGTGTAGATAAAAAGGTGAGGGGAAAAGTGCAACCAAAAACGCAGGAAAATATTCAGGAGGAGCCGGAACAGGGGCTGCAACCTGGCGCACTCCAAATAAACGTGCGCCAAGGTCTCCTTCTCACCACAGAAAGGGCAGGTGCTAGGTACAGATGTGAACCGCGCCAAGTACACGCCCGTGCTCACGGCTCCGTGAAGGAGCCGCCAACTGATATCCTCGGCGGGCCTCGGGACCAGGGCAGAGTACAAGCTGGCCCACCGGGGCTCCTCACCCTCGAGAGGCGGCAGGAGGTCCCGCCATTTGGTATCGGGGCGGGACACGAGGGTGAGGTAGTGAAGGGTATGGAGCACGAGCGAGTACAGATGTTTCCGTGGCGCGGTCTGGAACAAAACCGGCTGCAGATCATGCAGCCGGCTGGCAGTGAAAGGGTGAGGGGGCCGATTGGGTCCACGGGGCAGGGGCCCGATAAAAATGTCCACGGGGCCTGGGGTGGACGGGGCGTGCCCTCTCGCAGGACCCGGTCGAGGTAAGCCCGAGCAGCGGGCAGTAAAGCGGCCTTCACCTCCTGAAGTACGCGCTGGGGAGTACGAGGTCTGGAGAGCCCCATGCACTGAGCGAGCGTCAGGGGATCCAGCCAGTCTCC
This sequence comes from Gopherus flavomarginatus, assembly GCF_025201925.1. Lineage (NCBI taxonomy): Eukaryota > Metazoa > Chordata > Testudines > Testudinidae > Gopherus > Gopherus flavomarginatus. Next base: position 20,557,673 of record NC_066637.1, on the reverse strand, counting down.
CCGGTCGTAGTCCAGGAGGTCTCCGACCCTGGTGACTCCCGCTGAGACCAACCTCTGGCACACCGTGGGGGACTCCGCCACCTGCACACGAAGCTGGGGATTGTGTAGCAGGGGCTCCGCGAGGAGGTCAACCCCCACGGTGGCCGTCACGGACCTGGTCGTTGAAAAGAGCTTCCAGGTCCGGAGGAGGTCTTGGTAGAAGACCGGCAGCCCAGAGAGGTCTCGCGGAAGACCTCTCGGATGGAGGTAAAAGAGCTGCTGGTCGAATCGGAGCCCTCGGAAGCGGCGGAGGAAGGTGTGCGCCAATACGCTCCACGCCGGACTACCCGCACCAAACAGGAGCCTCTGCAGGGCCTGGAGGCGGAAGACATGGACCTGAGCGCGTAAGCACTGCAGGCCCTGCCCCCGCTCCTCCACGGGCAGGTGGAGGACCCCTGCAGAGACCCAGTGCGTCCCTGGCCAAAAGAACTCCAGAATCACCGTCCGGAGGTTGGCCAGGAAACCCGGGGCCGGGACCAGGGTGTTGAGTCGGTACCAGAGCATGGACAGGACCAGTTGATTAAGCACCAGTGCCCTCCCCCTAAGGGAGAGGCACCGGAGTAGTTCTGTCCATTTCCAGAGCCGCTCCGTCACCCTGCCCTGCAAATCCTGCCAGTTCTCCGGCAGAGACGGATGCGTGGCAGAAAGGTAAACGCCGAGATAGAGCAGCGGACCCGCGCTCCACCGGATGGCCTGAAGCGCAGGTGGGAGGGAGGCCGCCTGCCACCCGTCCCCGACCACCAGGCCAGAGCTCTTGACCCAGTTGACCCGGGTGGAGGAGGCCGCCGAGTACACAGCCTGGCAAGCCTCCACCCGCGCCAAGTCGCCCGGGTCCTGGACCATGAGGAGCACATCGTCAGCGTATGCTGACAGGACCAGCCGCAGCCCCAGCTCCTGAAGCACCAACCCCGTCAACCTCTTGCGGAGGAGACAGAGGAAGGGCTCGATCGCCAGAGCGTACAGCTGGCCCAAGAGGGGGCACCCCTGCCGCACTCCCCGCCCGAAGCTGACCGGCTCGGGCAGGGTCCAGTTGAGCCTGACCAGACACTCCGCAGAAGCGTACAGCACCTGCAGAAAACCCACAAACAGGGGTCCGAAGCCGAACGCTCGCAGAGTGCCCAGGAGATACCCGTGATCCATCCGGTCGAATGCCTTCTCCTGATCCAGGGACAGGAGGGCGAACGACAGACCATCCCTACACCCCAATTCCAGAAGGTCCCGGACCAGATACAAGTTATCAAAGATGGTGCGGCCCGGGACGGTGTAGGTCTGGTCTGGATGGACCACGTCCACCAGCACGGACCCTAGCCACATCGAGATGGCCTTCGCAACAATTTTGTAGTCCGTGCTGAGGAGCGAGACGGGACGCCAATTCCGTAAGTCGCGGAGGTCCCCCCTCTTCGGCAATAAGGCCAGCACGGCTCGCCTGCACGAGAGAGGGAGGACCCCGCTCTGCAAAGCCTCGGCCCAGACGGTGACCAGGTCTGGGCCGAGGACGTCCCAGAACACGCGGTAGAACTCCACGGTCAGCCCATCCAAGCCCGGAGATTTATTGGTGGGCATGTGACGGAGGGCCTCCGAGAACTCAGCCAGAGTGAGAGGCAGCTCTAGCCGGTCCCGGTCGCCCGTGCTGACCATCGGGAGCCCATCCCAGAGCACTCTGCAAGCGTTAGGATTGGTCGGATCCGGGGAGAAAAGAGTGGCGTAGAAGGCCCTGGCCCTCTGGCACATCTCCGCCGGATCCGTGAGGGGGGTGCCGTCCTCCGCCAGGAGGCAGGTGACGTGCTTCTTGGCCCCCCTCCTTTTCTCCAGGGCGTAGAAGAAGCGGGAGCTGCGATCCATCTCCCGAAGGACGTGGATGCGGGATCGAACAAAAGCAACCCGGGCCCGATGGTCTTAGAGGGCCCGGAGCTCCTCCCGCTTCTCCTGGCACGCTCCGCAGAGGGATGGATCCTCGGGGTTGACGGCCAGACACCTCTCCAGCTCCAAGACCTCCCGCTCCAACTGCCCTATCACCGCATCCCTCCGTCGGCTGGCACCCCGAGTGTAGTCACGGCAGAAGAGCCGGGTACGCACCTTCCCCAGATCCCACCACCGCCGTGCCGAGGAAAAGGCGTGCCTCTGCCCTCGCCAGGCCAGCCAGAACTCCCGGAAGGACGCCACAAAGCCCGCATCCTCCAGCAAACTATTATTAAAGTGCCAATAGGCCGGCCCCGGCCTCTCCGCGCAGAGAGAGGCCGTCACGGTGGCAAGGTGGTGATCCGAAAAGGGGGCCGGCCGAACGCTGGAGGAGTGGGCCCGTGAAAGGTGGAAACGTGACAGGTAAATACGGTCCAGCCGGGAGTGGCACGACCGATGGGCCTCCACCCGGACAAAGGTGAACGTCGAGACGTCGTCTGGGTGGTGGTCGCGCCAGACGTCCACCAGGGAGTGGCGGTCGACAATCTCCCGGAGGACGTCCACAGCTGCCGGGCACTGCTCGGTCCCCGAGCGGTCCCGTTCCTCGAGGGTGGTGTTAAAATCCCCTCCCAGGACCAGGCACTCACGAGGATCCAGGGAGCCGAGGAAGGTGGATGCCTGCTGATAAAAACGTAGCCTCTCCGGGGCCGATGTCGGGGCGTAAACGTTGACGAGATTAACCACAAGCCCCTCCATGCGGACCCAGAGGTGCAGCAGGCGACCCGGCACAGCCTCGGCGACCCCTAGCACCTCGGGCCGTAGGTCGGGGGAGAACAGGGTCGCCACACCAGCCGCGCAGACAGAGAAGTGGCTAAAGTAGGCCTCGTCCCCCCACTCCAGCCGCCAGCTAGCTTCAGCGGCCGGATCCGTATGGGTCTCCTGCAGGAAAACCACAGAGTACCCCCCCTCCCGGAGGAAGGAGAGCACCTGGCTCCTGCGGAGACCCATCCTACAGCCTCGGGTGTTTAAGGTGGCAAGGATGATCGGCACCATGAGGAGGGCTGGGGGGGATCCTTGCTGGCAGACACGCCCACGGCCTCCGGCAGGCCGCGCAGCAATCCGTGACCAACCCCGAAGGTGAGTAAGGAGTCACGGAAGACACGGACCCGCCGGTAGGCCGCGGCGGCCTGCTTCCCGGTCCTCCTACCCTCCCCCATGAGGGCCCTCGTGGCCCGGAGGACCTGATGGAAATCCCCCCACCGCTGGAGCGCAAGATGGACTTTGTTCCGGGAGCCACGGACGTCCTCAAGGAACTCCCGCAGCTCCTCCCTCAGCGCATGGGGGGGTGGGGTCACTGATCGATGACTGGCCCCCAGTGGGGCCCCCGTCACAGCCCCGTGGCCCACCAAGGCGGGTAGGCAGGGGGCAGATCCCCAACGTGGCAGCAGATGGACCGACGCCACACGACCCGCCCCGCTCTCAGATTCAAGAAGGGGCGGTGGAAGGAGAACAGCAGCCCTTGGGGGGTCGGGACAGGAAAGAACTAGTGAACCCGCTCCCTGGGAGGTATTGCCAGGGGCGGCACTGGCATCACAGGAAGTGGGGGGGACAAGGACAGAGCCAACAGGAGTAGGGCGGGGATCAGGGAATCCGGGAAGGAGGTAGAGGCAGGATCCGGAGCCTCCATAGGTGAGACGCCAGAAGGTGGCTCCTCCTGGCCAGGCTCAAGGATCTGGGAAGTGGGCAGGGGACCCCTAACGATGCCGGGCTCAGCCACTGTGTCACGTGCGGCAGCCTCGGCATCCAGAGAGAGATGGTGGTCAATGGGGTCCCCGCTGAGGAAGGAGGGCGGGTCCTCCACACCCAAGAGGGACACCCCCTGGGAAGCGGGTCTCGGCAACGGGGCACTGGCCGTCGCCCCAAGGGGCTCGGCAGCTGCCAACAGAGTGCCACCCGCAGCCGAGTCGAGGGAAGATTCCAGGGGACCCTCAGAGGTGGGAGCAGAAACAGCGGGTAGGGGAAGGGAACCCAGGGACAGGGGGGATGTAGTGAGGTCGCCCAGATCGAGGCCCGCCGGCAGAGGGTCATCCTCCCCCTGCGTGACCGGGGTCAAACCCAGGGCCTCGATTTCTGCGTAGATGGGAGGGAGATCACAGTCCACCACCCCAGGGCCCTCCCCGCCAGCACCCGAGGCGATATCCATCGCGGCGCTCTCAGAGGCGCCAAGTGGGAAGGGGGTGAGAGAGGCTCTCTCGGGGGCATCCACGGGAAGGGACCCCGGAGGAGGGGCGGTGTCACCTTCCGGTGCTGCCACGGCATCCCCAGGCGGCTCCACACAACGGGAGTCATCAGGGGGCAAGGCAGAAGACTCGTCATCGGTGCCCCCCTTCCTGCTCTTCCAGGGGGCCTCCGAATCCGAAGGATGTAAAGAAACTCGAGCCTTCCGCTTGCCCCGCTTCCCCTGCACTAAGGACCAGCCCTCCATGGCATCATCCGGGGGCTGGCTAACAGGGGTCGGCTCGGGGGGCAAGGGCAATGGCTCAGGGACTCGAGGAGGCAGTGGTGGGACAGCAGAAACCGGGCAGGATTCCCCCTGGGACGAGCCCTCTCCCACAGCCGGCGGTAGCCCCGCCACACCCTCCTCCACAGAGGTGGACCGAGAAGGAGGAGGAGGGGCAGCTTCGGGTGCCGGGCAGCTAGGGGGACCGGCGATGACAGGGCCGGCGCCTTGCCGGGGCTCGGGGGTCCCGGACGCTCCTCCGTGCTGGGCCAAGGGACAGTCCCTCCGGACGTGCCCCATCGCCCGGCAGAGGTAGCACCGGGCCTCCCCCGTTGAGTAATGCACCCGGTAGTGGGCTCCCTGGTAAGGGACCAGAAAGGACCCCTCGAGCGCCTCTCCGCCACGCGCCGGCGGCGGCAGTTGAAGCTGCACTTGCTGGCAGAACGAGAGAACATGACGGAGGGCGGGGTCCTTGCAGCCCAAGGGGAGAGGGCTGATGACAGAGATGGGGCGTCCCAGGTCAGAAAGGGCGGGCAGCAGGGCGGCATTGGGCAGGAAGGGAGGGACGGAGGTCAAGATCAAGCGGACCCCCAGGTCTTCTAACGGCTCCAGGGGGACGAACAAGCCCCCCACCGCCAGGCCCGTCTCTACCGCCTCCTGGGCGGCAGCCTCCGATGCCAGGAAGAAGACCACCTTCCCGTACATTTTGGAGGCCGCCACGATGGCCGTGGGCCCCACTACCCTGGCCAACGCCCGCACGTAGGTCTCCACGTGGGGCGAGGCGGGCACCAGGAGGCAACGGACGCTGTGCTTCCTGGTCAAAGTGGGAAAGGGGCCCCGGCCGCTGTAGATGGTGGCGGAAGCAGCGGGCGGAGGAGCAGCGGCAGGCGGGGGGGCCGCCGCCACCTGGGCGTACGCCCTGGGGGCCGGGGGAGGGACACCTGCAGAGCTGGTGGAGGGAACAGCGGGGAGGGACGCCGCAGCCGGTAGCGGGGCTGCCGCAGCGGGGGCAGTCTCCGCCATGGAGGGCCTGGCCTTTCTAGTGGGGCCCTTACCCTTCTTCCCACCCCGACCCTTCCCACCGGCTGGGGGGGCTCCCCCCGAATCAGAAGGGGCGAGAGACGTGGCAGCAACGGAGGTCTCCCCAGCACTCGCTGCCGCCAGTGCCCCAGCAGGGGCGGTGGTAGGTGGATCAGCAGCAGCGGTCGAGGTAGAGGCTTGGGCAGTGGACACGGGGGCAGGTGGAGGAGGGGTAGTGGGAGCATCGCGAGGGGTCTCCCCCGCCGCATCCCCCGCCATAACGAGAGCGGGGAGGGGGACAAACAGCGAGGGGAGGGGAAGGAGAGGAGGCGGCCACCCTTCCCCGCTAGGCTGCAGGCAGGGGAGGAGGGCGCCAGAAGGGGAAGGCTAAAGGGGTGTAGGGGGCAACCAAGGACTACGGGTGGGATTGGTGCAGGGCACCAACGCAGAGGGGGGTTCCGGCTCCTCCAGTTGCACTAGGGGAGCGGGAGGGGCAACGGCAGAGGGGGGAGTGCAGTGAACAAGGGGAAACCAAATGGGGAAGGGCACAAGCGCCTGAGAGAGGGCGTGGGCGCATGAGGGGGAACCGATCAGGGCTGGGGGAGCACAGGGTGAGGGGAAAGGGCGAGCTGAGATTGGGGTAGAGGGACCACGGGGACAGCTACAGGGCTGGGGCAGAACTATCAGGCAGCAGAGGGAAATAGGTGGGGTGGACAAATGTGGCAAAGGGGAGGGGGTCAGTCCAGTATGAGGGGGGAGGTGGTGCACCCACAGGCACTTGTGCCAAAAAGTCAATGGTTGGCTGCTGCTGCTGCAGGCCCAAATGGTGGAAGTGGGCGTGGTGAGCCAGGCGAGCAGCTCAGACCCAGAGGCAGGAGTCCAAAGCAGAAGGAAAACAGCCAGCGGGGGTGGTGGAGGGGGCAACGATGGTGGTGGTGGCGAAGGGGGACACGGATGGACTGGGGGCAGGCTCCACGCCACACCCCCGGTGCCCCAGCAAACACAGTCCAAACCCCACCACAAGAGCACAGTTTGAAAAAGACTCAGTCCAGAAAAGCCCCCTCCACAGTGGTCTTCATACTGTCTCCAGCAGCAGGCGGTCCTCTTCTCCTTCCTCTCCTTCTCCGGGCACCAACAGCTCCCCAGCAACAGCCACAGTAGCCCCAGCAGCTCCAGGTGGTGGTGGTCTGGCGTCCAGGCAGGAGGGACCCCTCTCAGAGGGTGGTGTCCTTAGCAACAAGAGCTGGGGTCCCTCACTCCCCTCCTCTCTGGGAAGCAGGCCAGCAGCCCCCCCCCCCAAGGGGCTGTAGGTGGAATAACAGCAGTAACTGAGGTGAGGGGGAACCACCAGCCAGCCAGCAAACAGACAGCAGAGAGAGGGGTAGGTGGTGGTGTCTAGCCCAGCCAGGGAAGCAACAGGAGCAGGAACAGCAGCAGGAACAGCAGCAGCGAGGGCCCAGCAGGAGCAGGAACAGGAACAGGAACAGGAACAGGAACAGCCCTCTCCCTCCTTCCTCTACAGCAGAGTGGTAGAAGAGAGATCTCTAGCCCCAGGAGAAGCAGGCTTCTGTGCCCTGAGGGACCAGAGCAGGGGCTGCACTAGAGTAATCAGGAACCTGCTAGAACCAGTTAAGGCAGACAGGCTGATTAGAACACCTGCAGCCAATCAAGGCA